>NC_056732.1:697361830-697394326 GCF_019279795.1 Protopterus annectens | reverse complement strand
CTGATTCCTCAAATTTCACCATGGACTGGAATTTACACAGCCTCTGTGGTTGTTGGTATCCCCTTAGTGGGAATGGGAAGGCAACTCTTGTTGGTCTGGGAGAAGAAGCAGAGAAAATGCCCCTCCTCAGCCAAACTGTTATGCCCAACCCTGGGAAACTTGTTACTTGAAATACTGGGTCTGTTTCTTCAGAAATTCATGTCAAAAAGAAACAGAAAACTAAACATGTGTCATCTTCTGTAGCAATTTCTCTGGACAGGAGTAATTTATTAGGCTTGGCTCAGAGTCTTGAGCAAGCATTTGATACTTGTTATAAAGTTCAGTCTGGTGCATTTTTTTCTCCTCAAGTTTCTGATTCAGATTCTGAAGAGAGTGTTGGTTTAAAGCCACAGAAAGTACTCCAGCAGGGGAAGGCTATAATGCCTTTTTTATATTTAGAACAACAGCAGAGCAGACAGGGACTAAATGTGGAGGTGTCTCAATCTACATTAGCAGCAAAAAGAACTCTAGGTTGGTTTAACAGGATGATGCCCTGGAGTTTACCCTCATCCAAGTCTCCATAGACTAAGTTTTCTACCATGTTTTGGTCAGTTAAAGGTCAATGTCTATGACCGTCGAAGGTCTCAACTCTTACCTAGACCTACTAAAGGAGGTCACCATTCAACCAAATACCCTATTCATGGGAGACTTTAACTACCCCCTCTATAAAGGGTAAAATGTAAACTGCCTCTAACTCACAGGCACTACATTTCCTGGACTTTATCAACACAAACACCCTGAACCAAATAGTGTACTCACCAACCAGAGGATCAAACATATTAGACCTGGTGCTCACCAACACGGGAGAGTGTTCCACCTCCCCTTGTGTCACATCCTCATTGGTGAAAGCTGTCTCCCTTGAAATAAAAATCAACATGGATAACCCAATTAAATCCTTAAAATCTAAGAACTATACTAAAGCAAACTACATCCTATTAAATAATGGTTTATTAAAGTTCAGAGCTCTCTCAGACCTTGATAACTCAGCTATCTATGCAGAATTATTTACAAAAACCCTGTACAAACATATAAATGGCTGCACTGAGGCTGCTGTACCTACCAGAGGTAAGCCCAGATCTAACACCAAAACCAAAACACACTGGTAGAATCCTTACCTTAACAGGCTATATAACAAAAGAAAAAAGTTGTGGGCAAACTTGGACAGAGCAACTCAATACAACAGCTCTCTGATTTAACTAAACAAGAAACTAAGAGGTCTAAAAATTTCAACAAGGCCAATTACTAGGTCAGGATAGCATTCCAGACTTAGGAGAATCACAAGGTCTTCTTCAGCAATGTCAGAAATCTTAAAGGTAATACTCAGTAGTGTGCAGAACTGGTGGTAAATGACACAGCCTTCTCTGAGATAAAGAGTATTTCTCACAGGCTACATATTGTGGTATAGACTCGGACACCGGCATCAAATGTTTTTGATTCCACCTAAACTCTGCTCCTTGTGATTCTACAATGTATGATTTTAGCTCTGGGTAAATATTCTTCACAACTACAATCCGATCATAACCTTTGGATGTTTGCATCCTTACTACTTCTCCTTCTCGTAATGGATTGAGTTGTTTGCCTTCATCCTAGAAGAACCCTTCATCTTAGTAATGACAGTACTGAATGCTAGGTTAGGAAGGAAGTCAATCTTGAACCATTTGGAATAAGAGCCTACTAACACCAACATTTTTGGTGGCTACTGCTGACCAAGGTAGTTCAGGAATCTGTTTTAGCTGAAGGTATTTCAAGAATCTGCTTTAGCTGAAGTGGTTCCTTCTGTTGATGTGGCTTAATACTGTTACACATGGAACAAGATGAAAGTACTCTCTGAATGTCTTGTAACATAGAAGGCCAAAATACTAGTCATCTCACCCTTCTTTTGGTAGAGTCTGTTTCTGCGTGACCACAATGCAAGATAGTGTCTTTCATAATGATACCATTGTCAGACAAAATCTCATCTCTGTATGGAAAATAAGGTTGCACTTCTTGAGGTAAACTAGATTGCTTTGATGGCCATTCTTGATTGATAAAGTGGTTGAGCCTTTGTAAAACTGGATCTGTGGCTGTGTGATCTCTCATCTCATCAAGATGTGGAAGAAAACTTTCTCATTTCCATGACTTCAAAATCATGGTTCTCATTCTCATGCTGTTCAGTTTGGTTTATGGGTGATCTAGACAATGTATCAGCAAGATAAAGAAGTTTGTCTTTCTTGTAGACAAGAGTGAAATTATACTTTTGCAATCTCAACATCATATGTTGCAATCTGGCTGGAGGTAAATGCATAGGCATTCTCAAGATAGTGAGTAGGGGTTGTTGGTCTGTTTCGATCTGGATAGGTCTACCATAAACATAATTGTGGAACTTTGAACATGCAAACACAAGTGCCAAAAGCTCTTTCTCAATCTGGGCATACTGCATTTCAGTTTGGGTAAGAGTTCTCGATGCATAGGCAACAGGTTGACTCTTGTAGAATGACTGCACCAAGACCAAGTTTCAAAGCATCACATGAAAGAGTAACTGGCTTGTGAACATCATGATATCTGAGACTTGGTGGACTAGCAATTCTGTGTTTCAGAACATCAAATACTCTTTGGTGTTGCTCTAACCAGGACCAGAATACATATTTATGTGTCAGCTCTCTGAGTTGTGCTGATATTTGACTCAAGTCTGGAATGAACTTGCCTACGTAGTTAACCATGCCAAGAAAACATTGCACAGCTTGAATATTGTCTGGCTGGCACTGGCTGTTTGCTTAGAAGGGTCTGGTCATAGGCCTGAACTGGTAAACAAATGATCAACATAAGTAACCTCTTGTAACCTGAATTTGCATTTCTGTGGATTGACCTTATGATTCACTTGACACACTCTTTTCAGAACTTTTCTGAGGTTTCTGTCATATTCAGCTTCACCATAACCCTCAACTAGTATTTCATTGACTATAATAGCACAAATATACCCAGAATAAAGTCACTCCATTGCATGTTGAAAGACTTCACTTGCAGAATTCATCCCAAATGGCATACTCAAAAATCTGTACCTGCCAAACAGAGTACTGAACGTAGTGAGCAATGTTGATTTCTTATCAAGCTGAATTTGGCAAAATGAATTCTTTGCTTCTAAGACAGAAAAAACAGTGGCATTTGACATCAGAGCTGCAACTTCTTTGACTGTATGCATTGGATGATGAGGTATTTTTAGTGCTTTGTTCAAATCTTGTGGATCAATACATATTCTGATGTCATCTGAATTTTTCTTATGAGCTACCACCATGGAAGATACCCATAGGAGTAAATAAACCAACTGGACAAATCACACCTTGTTGCACCATTTTGTTTAGCTTGGCTTTGACTCTGCCCTGCATGGCTAGTGGAACTTTTCAAGTTGGCCTGGTAACTGAACTGACATCTGGATCTAACTTCATGGAGTACACAACTGGAAGCTTTCTTAGTTTGTCTTCGAAAAGATCAGTATAGGCAGAAAAAATATACTGGGTGAAATTAGAGTAGTGCTTTTGCAAGCCAACATGATGGACTTCCTTATTAAATGAAAAAAGTCCCATTTTCAAACTGTCTCTGAGCCCTAATAATGACTGGACGTGCCTCTTGACCACATAAAATAACAAGTCATAGCATCTCCCAGCAAAGTAACATGAAAGCACTACAGAGCCTTCAGTCTGAAATTCTTCACCACCATAAGCAACAAGCTTCACACACCTTGCCAAATCAAGCCTTTCACCATTACACACTTTAGCAAATGTTGCTGCTGACATAATGTTGCACTTGGAACCTGTGTCAACTTTGAGCTCTATGTGTTTTCCATTTATCCCACCAGTGCAAAATATTTCATTCTTTGCCCTTAAATCTACTGCATTGACTGTTTCATGAAGCACTGACACACCATCAACATAAAGAGTAGGGTTGCAACTTTATAAGTGATCAACTCATTTCTTAAAATGTTCCTTTTAATGAAAGAATGCGAGCCTTTTGATTTACAAAACCTTTTGAAATTATTCTATTTATTGCATTTGTGGCACTGCTGACGAAAATCTAAACATTTCCCATTTTTAGATTCATGATTTCCACCACAATTACAACAGCTGGCAATGAAACTAAGTAAGTACATACCTTCAACCTTATGCCTGTTTGCTGACTCACTCTTGTGCTTCACTGAGACTGTGGGAACTCTAGAATTTGCTGGAAACCTATGGGGTTTACCAGCGAGTGCTGCAGGGGCTACAGTTGCTGCCACATGCTTGGGCCTGTTTCTCTTAACCACATGCTGCATACTATCAATATGAGCTCTAGAGGTTACTGGAAGCATGCATTTCTCATTTGTGAGAATATTTGTATGCTTTTCTGTGAACTCATATATCTGACAAATTTCGATGGCCTTATTCAAAGTTTAATCACTGTCACAAAGTAAAATCTTCCTCACAGCATCTTTAATCCCACACACATCTGTCTTTTATCAGGTCATCCCTTAAATCAACAAATCTGCACATCTTAGCCTTATTTCTCAAGTTAGTATTATATGCTGCAAAAGTCTAACCAAGCTTTTCATTCCTCATGTAAAATAAGTGCTTTTCCATTGTAACATTTGTCTGGGGTTTACACATTTCTCTAAATTTAAAATTTACATTTTAAGCACTCAGGGTCCTCCCTTGACTCAGCCAGTACAACAAAATCACGGTTTCCCCCTCTCCTGTAAAGACAGTAGATCCATACATAAATGAGTACTCCCTTTCAATAGCTTCTGACCCAGCTTAATTAAGTAGAATAAATGCCTTTGTACAGTCATCTTTATCAGAAAATTCAGCCTGTATGAAAATGTCATATTCTTGCTCAAACACTCTCTAGTTCTCTGCAATATTATTGTGAAACACAAATGCACTGGGTTTTCGAAATCCATCATCCATGCCCACAAAATATGCACAAACACACTGAAAATATGGCCCTTGTAATTATGTACAAACTGTTCTGTGAGCTTGAAATAACATTCAAATGCAGAATAAACTCTTCGAAATACTATACTTTGCAAAACATTCTCTGTAATGGCTGTATTTTGCAAAATAACTTTACTGTAATACTGCAGAAACATGCAAACACTTTATACACTTCTGATATCTTTAATTAACATGAAAAATATGTGCTTAGCGAAAATGCGGTTGTTTCCTTTTATTTTATTAATTTTTTTTTGCCATTCAGACTTTATTTCAAACATTTTTCACAGTAATTCAAATCTTTTTATCAATATCAGATATATCAGTTTATTCAAATATCTTTTAGAGCATTCTGTATACCTCATTTCATATTTTGTGAATAAGTAATTATTTGAGCAAGTTTCAATATCTGAAATTCATTTATGACCTGTTTTGCAAATTATATGTGCAGTAGAGATGATCCACTCCTGTATATTCTTCCAATACCAACCGGGTGCCTCTCGGACTTAAACTGAAGAAACTGGAGCTCTTTCTGGCAACAAGTCATTTGGCCATGCTTCCTTTGACATCATGCCCTTTAGACATGCCGCTTCTGACACCATGTCACTCATCCCTCTTTAACATAGATGACAAGCAGGCAGGATATTTCGTTTAGATGCTTTAATACATAGAAACACTTCAGGATGGATAGCAGCATCATAAAATATAAACAAACTGATTAACATACAGACCTTACATACATACATGCTTATATCTCAACAGCTTACTACAAAATGGCAGTCAGGTTCACACGTACTCAGTATTTATACATTTGTACAAGCCCTTGTATAGCTTCTTAAAGGTACATACACACACATTGATCTACATTTTGCTAGGCTAGTCTGCCTTTTCCCCTACTATTTCACAGTAATGGAATATATATCTATAGAGTAAGGGGCACTGTCTAGTAAATTAAATGCCTTAGTTCCATTCTACACTGAAATGCTTATCTCCTGTGAGACATCCCATAGTCACAGTTTCTAAATTTGAACTCTATACTCTTGTGCTATATTTTTGTTATAGCCAATATGTCTTCAACAGTGCAGAATTCCCTTTGACTCTCTAAGCACTCCCTGCTTGGTAGCACAGTTTCAAGAGGGCATTGAGAAAAATGTGTAAACGTTAAGTGTTCTGCATACACATATCCATAACGTTATGTTCATGGTACATTGGAACAATATTAAATAACATCTTGGTGGCACAACATATAGTGTCTCAGGTTTGCATTACTTGAAATGAATTTCATTTGATGGTAAATAGTACTTCTTGTATGGATATCTACAAAACCGCTTACAGTATTTTCTGTATGATTAATACATACTGTTTTCTAGTGCAGCATTGTTAATTTATAGGACATCAGCTCTCTTTGTCATTGTTCATTTTCAATGTACAAATCTAGTCTTAAATTTAAAAGTGTGTAAAACTGACCAAAGTGTTGGGAGGGATTCAGAAATGAAAACTAAAATGAATATAGGCAAATTCCATGAGGTGCTAACCCAGATATTTTAAGACTGTGTTATTAAGTATTCATGCTGCCCTTTTGTTGCTTTGACTGCAAATTAAACTGTTTTATTTTGCCTGGTATGTTACACAGCCCTATCACTGACAGTTTCTTAACTAAATCTGCTCATTCTTTGACTCCACCTGCAAGATTATCTTCTTTTGTTTTGCCTGACCTGGATGGTCTATTACTACCAGGGTTTGTATATCCATTTTATCCACATTACACATTGTCCTCACACTGTATGCTGACATGTCACCATATCACTGCATAAGTTCATAGGTTCATAGGTGTTTATTAGGCTAACAACCACAAGGGCCTTTTTAAGCCTAGCCATGCATCCAAATTTCTGATGAGTTCTGGTACTCTTGACAAGTGTAAGCAGGGGCTTTGGAAATGAAACATTTACAAGCCGGGGCCTGGGAGATGAACCATTTATAGGTTGTCTGTGCCCATTAGAGACATAGATGCCAAATCTTTGGAGGATATTTCCTTGTGATGCCCCAAAGGAGATATGCGGTGGGGGACAGTAATTGTCCAGCTAATCAGGAGCTGCCATTTTACTAGTATCCAGATCTTCTCTTTATCTTCCTTAAATGGACCACAAACATGGAGGATGCTAAACTAGGCATACATACTCCTATATTAATCATCAGATACACCTAGATGTTACCCTTCCCACACTGTATGGTGATTGAGGTTTAGTAGTAGCCTCTAGCAATGGGTAAACATACATCGCAGCATTCCCAAAACATTTTATAGAGTAGGATAACTGATCACTGACTTCACCTTCAGTTCCCACCTGTTAGAAATCCAGCACCCTATCTAATACATGCCAGAAGCATAATGCTGGACCATTGCATACAATGTTACGCTCTTATTGCCTAATGACTATTGCCATTTCTTACCCTTGGCACAGATGGCTGCATGCATTTCTGTTGTTTGTATTTTATGGCTATGCTTATAATTGGAATGTATACACAAGGATAATACAAAGGATACTTCACCCAATTGTCAAAAATCTGATTCAGTAGATCAGTGCATCTTCTGTTCAACAAAGGAAACGTAGACTAACTCTTTGTACTTAATCTTATCAATATCTATTGAGGGGGTAGTAAGAGTTTGCCAATAGTGTGTCATGTGTTTTTTTTTTTTTTTTTTATTTGGAGAAGGCATATGCCAGTGGACCTGGAGTGTAATGTGGGAAATGGTACAACAGTACATGGTCCTATGGGTGCTCTTGTTCACCATTCAGTCCCATTTAATTCCTGTATTTAAAGAATTAAAGTTATGGCCATATTCTTGGTGTTAAGCTGAATGCACTCAAAGATTCAAAGTGAATACATAACTCCACAGTTTGCCTTTCTACCCTCTCATTGGTGGTTTTCATAGAAACAACATCACGGTGTAGCCAAGGTGCGAAGTGTATCCAGTTCCAGAACATGATGAGTAAATTGTATTTGTTTGCAGGTGATGCTGTACTCAGAGTATCAAATATCTGTGTTCTCTAATGAGTACTGGAGCAATTAACCTCTGAATAGGAAAATTAGCACCTTCAAATCAAAGGTCACCATTCTCCAGCAGAAAAAAATAGATTGTTTGTTGAAAGTGAAGGAGGGGCAGCTACAACAGGATGAATTTATAAACCTTAAGAACTTGTTCACAAATGAGGGCAGAAAGGGATGGGATCTTCATCACCAGAAGACTGTAGTACTGGCAGTTCCATAGGTGTTGTACTAGCCTGTAGTGAATGAATAACACTTGAGCCACAACATAATACTTTCAGTTTTCTGGTCAGTCTGCGTCTCCATCCACATGCATGGTCATGATTTTTATTTAGTGATAAAAAAGAAGGCATTACAGAACGAAACAGTAAAGGTGAGTTTCCTTCACAGGGTAGCCTGGCTCACTGTTTGTTAAAGTATGAGGAACTCAGTAATCTAGAAGGACATTGAAATGCATCCACTTGTCTTTCATGTTGAAAGGAGTCAGTTGAGGTGGTTTGGTTGCCTTATGAAGATGCAATCCAGGTGATTCCAAAACATGATGCACCAGTCATGGCACACCGGCAGCATGACTTGGAGCAGACATAGGGATTAGGTTTCTTAGCTTTCCTAGGAATGCCTGCAGATCTCAGAGAATGAGATGGAGACTGAGCCACAACTTCCAGCTAGATAGTATTCAAAGCAACACAAATAAATCAATTTAAATGCTGTATTATTTGAAAAAAGTGCAGATAAAGATTTACTTAAATTCACTTATACGTCCAGTTGATTTGATTTCATGTAGGTCTTAGCAGGCCAAAGCTCAGAGTTTAAGCAGAAAATAATTCAAAATGTACCACTTATATAAGGCAGGAACCGAATAACAATGAAGTAAACTACCCCCACTTATCACTGGCTATTCAAGAATTCTAACAAGCACTAACTGAAAAAACAGAGCCACAACTTCCAGCTAGATAGTATTCAATGCAACACAAATAAATCAATTTAAATGCTGTATTATTTGAAAAAGTGCAGATAAAGATTTACTTAAATTCACTTATACGTCCAGTTGATTTGATTTCATGTAGGTCTTAGCAGGCCAAAGCTCAGAGTTTAAGCAGAAAATAATTCAAAATGTACCACTTATATAAGGCAGGAACCAAATAACAATGAAGTAAACTACCCCCACTTATCACTGGCTATTCAAGAATTCTAACAAGCACTAACTGAAAAAACAGAGCCACAACTTCCAGCTAGATAGTATTCAATGCAACACAAATAAATCAATTTAAATGCTGTATTATTTGAAAAAAGTGCAGATAAAGATTTACTTAAATTCACTTATACGTCCAGTTGATTTGATTTCATGTAGGTCTTAGCAGGCCAAAGCTCAGAGTTTAAGCAGAAAATAATTCAAAATGTACCACTTATATAAGGCAGGAACCGAATAACAATGAAGTAAACTACCCCACTTATCACTGGCTATTCAAGAATTCTAACAAGCACTAACTGAAAAACAGAGCCACAACTTCCAGCTAGATAGTATTCAATGCAACACAAATAAATCAATTTAAATGCTGTATTATTTGAAAAAAGTGCAGATAAAGATTTACTTAAATTCACTTATACGTCCAGTTGATTTGATTTCATGTAGGTCTTAGCAGGCCAAAGCTCAGAGTTTAAGCAGAAAATAATTCAAAATGTACCACTTATATAAGGCAGGAACCAAATAACAATGAAGTAAACTACCCCACTTATCACTGGCTATTCAAGAATTCTAACAAGCACTAACTGAAAAAAAGAGCCACAACTTCCAGCTAGATAGTATTCAATGCAACACAAATAAATCAATTTAAATGCTGTATTATTTGAAAAAGTGCAGATAAAGATTTACTTAAATTCACTTATACGTCCAGTTGATTTGATTTCATGTAGGTCTTAGCAGGCCAAAGCTCAGAGTTTAAGCAGAAAATAATTCAAAATGTACCACTTATATAAGGCAGGAACCAAATAACAATGAAGTAAACTACCCCCACTTATCACTGGCTATTCAAGAATTCTAACAAGCACTAACTGAAAAACAGAGCCACAACTTCCAGCTAGATAGTATTCAATGCAACACAAATAAATCAATTTAAATGCTGTATTATTTGAAAAAAGTGCAGATAAAGATTTACTTAAATTCACTTATACGTCCAGTTGATTTGATTTCATGTAGGTCTTAGCAGGCCAAAGCTCAGAGTTTAAGCAGAAAATAATTCAAAATGTACCACTTATATAAGGCAGGAACCGAATAACAATGAAGTAAACTACCCCCACTTATCACTGGCTATTCAAGAATTCTAACAAGCACTAACTGAAAAAACAGAGCCACAACTTCCAGCTAGATAGTATTCAATGCAACACAAATAAATCAATTTAAATGCTGTATTATTTGAAAAAGTGCAGATAAAGATTTACTTAAATTCACTTATACGTCCAGTTGATTTGATTTCATGTAGGTCTTAGCAGGCCAAAGCTCAGAGTTTAAGCAGAAAATAATTCAAAATGTACCACTTATATAAGGCAGGAACTGAATAACAATGAAGTAAACTACCCCACTTATCACTGGCTATTCAAGAATTCTAACAAGCACTAACTGAGTAAAACAGAGCCACAACTTCCTGCTAGATAATATTCAATGCAATACAAATAAATCAATTTAAATGCTGTATTATTTGAAAAAGTGCAGATAAAGATTTACTTAAATTCACTTATACGTCCAGTTGATTTGATTTCATGTAGGTCTTAGCAGGCCAAAGCTCAGAGTTTAAGCAGAAAATAATTCAAAATGTACCACTTATATAAGGCAGGAACCAAATAACAATGAAGTAAACTACCCCACTTATCACTGGCTATTCAAGAATTCTAACAAGCACTAACTGAAAAACAGAGCCACAACTTCCAGCTAGATAGTATTCAATGCAACACAAATAAATCAATTTAAATGCTGTATTATTTGAAAAAAGTGCAGATAAAGATTTACTTAAATTCACTTATACGTCCAGTTGATTTGATTTCATGTAGGTCTTAGCAGGCCAAAGCTCAGAGTTTAAGCAGAAAATAATTCAAAATGTACCACTTATATAAGGCAGGAACTGAATAACAATGAAGTAAACTACCCCACTTATCACTGGCTATTCAAGAATTCTAACAAGCACTAACTGAAAAAACAGAGCCACAACTTCCAGCTAGATAGTATTCAATGCAACACAAATAAATCAATTTAAATGCTGTATTATTTGAAAAAAGTGCAGATAAAGATTTACTTAAATTCACTTATACGTCCAGTTGATTTGATTTCATGTAGGTCTTAGCAGGCCAAAGCTCAGAGTTTAAGCAGAAAATAATTCAAAATGTACCACTTATATAAGGCAGGAACCGAATAACAATGAAGTAAACTACCCCACTTATCACTGGCTATTCAAGAATTCTAACAAGCACTAACTGAAAAAACAGAGCCACAACTTCCAGCTAGATAGTATTCAATGCAACACAAATAAATCAATTTAAATGCTGTATTATTTTAAAAAAGTGCAGATAAAGATTTACTTAAATTCACTTATACTTCCAGTTGATTTGATTTCATGTAGGTCTTAGCAGGCCAAAGCTCAGAGTTTAAGCAGAAAATAATTCAAAATGTACCAATTATATAAGGCAGGAACCAATTAACAATGAAGTAAACCAACCCCCACTTATCACTGGCTATTCAAGAATTCTATGAAGCACTAACTGAAAAAACAGAGCCACAACTTTCAGCTAGATAGTATTCAATGCAACACAAATAAATCAATTTAAATCCTGTATTATTTGAAAAAAGTGCAGATAAAGATTTACTTAAATTCACTTATACATCAAGTTGATTTGAATTCATGTAGGTCTTAGCAGGCCAAAGCTCAGAGTTTAAGCAGAAAATAATTCAAAATGTACCACTTATATAAGGCAGGAACCAAATAACAATGAAGTAAACTATCCCCACTTATCACTGGCTATTCAAGAATTCTAACAAGCACTAACTGAAAAAACAGAGCCACAACTTCCAGCTAGATAGTATTCAATGCAACACAAATAAATCAATTTAAATGCTGTATTATTTGAAAAAAAGTGCAGATAAAGATTTACTTAAATTCACTTATACGTCCAGTTGATTTGATTTCATGTAGGTCTTAGCAGGCCAAAGCTCAGAGTTTAAGCAGAAAATAATTCAAAATGTACCACTTATATAAGGCAGGAACTGAATAACAATGAAGTAAACTACCCCACTTATCACTGGCTATTCAAGAATTCTAACAAGCACTAACTGAAAAAACAGAGCCACAACTTCCAGCTAGATAGTATTCAATGCAACACAAATAAATCAATTTAAATGCTGTATTATTTGAAAAAAGTGCAGATAAAGATTTACTTAAATTCACTTATACGTCCAGTTGATTTGATTTCATGTAGGTCTTAGCAGGCCAAAGCTCAGAGTTTAAGCAGAAAATAATTCAAAATGTACCACTTATATAAGGCAGGAACCAAATAACAATGAAGTAAACTACCCCACTTATCACTGGCTATTCAAGAATTCTAACAAGCACTAACTGAAAAAACAGAGCCACAACTTCCAGCTAGATAGTATTCGAAGCAACACAAATAAATCAATTTAAATGCTGTATTATTTGAAAAAAGTACAGATAAAGATTTACTTAAATTCACTTATACATCCAGTTGATTTGATTTCATGTAGGTCTTAGCAAGCTAAAGCTCAGAGTTTAAGCAGAAAATAATTCAAAGTGTACCACTTATATAAGGATGGAACCGAATAACAATGAAGTAAACTACCCCCACTTATCACTGGCTATTCAAGAATTCTAACAAGTACTAACTGAAAAAATAGAGCCACAACTTGCAGCTAGATGGTATTCGAAGCAACACAAATAAATCAATTTAAATGCTGTATTATTTGAAAAAGTGCAGATTAAGATTTACTTAAATTGACTTATACGTCCAGTTGATTTGATTTCGTATAGGTCTTAGCAGGCCAAAGCTCAGAGTTTAAGCAGAAAATAATTCAAAATGTACCACTTATATAAGGCAGGAACTGAATAACAATGAAATAAACTACCTCCACTTATCACTGGCTATTCAAGAATTCTAACAAGCAATAACTGAAAAACCTGAGCCACAACTTCCAGCTAGATAGTATTCAATGCAACACAAATAAATCAATTTAAATGCTGTATTATTTGAAAAAAGTGCAGATAAAGATTTACTTAAATTCAGTTATACGTCCAGTTTATTTGATTTCATGTAGGTCTTAGCAGGCCAAAGTTCAGAGTTTAAGCAGAAATAATTCAAAATGTACCACTTATATAAGGCAGGAACCGAATAACAATGAAGTAAACTACTCCCACTTATCAGTGGCTATTCAAGAATTCTAACAAGCACTAACTGAAAAAACAGAGCCACAACTTCCAGCTACACAGTATTCAATGCAAGACAAATAAACCAATTTAAATGCTGTATTGTTTGAAAAAAAATGCAGATAAAGATTTACTTAAATTCACTTATACATCCAGTTGATTTGATTTCATGTAGGTCTTAGCAGGCCAAAGCTTAGAGTTTAATTGGAAAATAATTCAAAATGTACCACTTATATAAGGCAGGAACTGAATAACAATGAACTAAACTATCCCCACTTATCAATGGCTATTCAAGAAATCTAACAAGCACTAACTGAAACAACAGAACCAAAACTTCAAGCTAGATAGTACTCAATGCAACACAAATAAATCAATTTAAATGCTGTATTATTTGAAAAAAGTGCAGATAAAGATTTACTTCAATTCACTTATACGTCCAGTTAAATTGATTTCATGTAGGTCTTAGCATGCCAAAGCTCAGAGTTTAAGCAGAAAATAATTCAAAATGTGCCACTTATATAAGGCAGGAACCAAATAACAATGAAGTAAACTACCCCACTTATCACTGGCTATTCAAGAATTCTAACAAGCACTAACTGAAAAAACAGAGCCACAACTTCCAGCTAGATAGTATTCAATGCAACACAAATAAATCAATTTAAATGCTGTATTATTTGAAAAAAGTGCAGATAAAGATTTACTTAAATTCACTTATACGTCCAGTTGATTTGATTTCATGTAGGTCTTAGCAGGCCAAAGCTCAGAGTTTAAGCAGAAAATAATTCAAAATGTACCACTTATATAAGGCAGGAACCGAATAACAATGAAGTAAACTACCCCACTTATCACTGGCTATTCAAGAATTCTAACAAGCACTAACTGAAAAAACAGAGCCACAACTTCCAGCTAGATAGTATTCAATGCAACACAAATAAATCAATTTAAATGCTGTATTATTTGAAAAAAGTGCAGATAAAGATTTACTTAAATTCACTTATACGTCCAGTTGATTTGATTTCATGTAGGTCTTAGCAGGCCAAAGCTCAGAGTTTAAGCAGAAAATAATTCAAAATGTACCACTTATATAAGGCAGGAACCAAATAACAATGAAGTAAACTACCCCCACTTATCACTGGCTATTCAAGAATTCTAACAAGCACTAACTGAAAAAACAGAGCCACAACTTCCAGCTAGATAGTATTCAATGCAACACAAATAAATCAATTTAAATGCTGTATTATTTGAAAAAAGTGCAGATAAAGATTTACTTAAATTCACTTATACGTCCAGTTGATTTGATTTCATGTAGGTCTTAGCAGGCCAAAGCTCAGAGTTTAAGCAGAAAATAATTCAAAATGTACCACTTATATAAGGCAGGAACCGAATAACAATGAAGTAAACTACCCCACTTATCACTGGCTATTCAAGAATTCTAACAAGCACTAACTGAAAAAACAGAGCCACAACTTCCAGCTAGATAGTATTCAATGCAACACAAATAAATCAATTTAAATGCTGTATTATTTGAAAAAGTGCAGATAAAGATTTACTTAAATTCACTTATACGTCCAGTTGATTTGATTTCATGTAGGTCTTAGCAGGCCAAAGCTCAGAGTTTAAGCAGAAAATAATTCAAAATGTACCACTTATATAAGGCAGGAACCGAATAACAATGAAGTAAACTACCCCACTTATCACTGGCTATTCAAGAATTCTAACAAGCACTAACTGAAAAAACAGAGCCACAACTTCCAGCTAGATAGTATTCAATGCAACACAAATAAATCAATTTAAATGCTGTATTATTTGAAAAAAGTGCAGATAAAGATTTACTTAAATTCACTTATACGTCCAGTTGATTTGATTTCATGTAGGTCTTAGCAGGCCAAAGCTCAGAGTTTAAGCAGAAAATAATTCAAAATGTACCACTTATATAAGGCAGGAACCGAATAACAATGAAGTAAACTACCCCCACTTATCACTGGCTATTCAAGAATTCTAACAAGCACTAACTGAAAAAACAGAGCCACAACTTCCAGCTAGATAGTATTCAATGCAACACAAATAAATCAATTTAAATGCTGTATTATTTGAAAAAAGTGCAGATAAAGATTTACTTAAATTCACTTATACGTCCAGTTGATTTGATTTCATGTAGGTCTTAGCAGGCCAAAGCTCAGAGTTTAAGCAGAAAATAATTCAAAATGTACCACTTATATAAGGCAGGAACCAAATAACAATGAAGTAAACTACCCCACTTATCACTGGCTATTCAAGAATTCTAACAAGCACTAACTGAAAAAACAGAGCCACAACTTCCAGCTAGATAGTATTCAATGCAACACAAATAAATCAATTTAAATGCTGTATTATTTGAAAAAAGTGCAGATAAAGATTTACTTAAATTCACTTATACGTCCAGTTGATTTGATTTCATGTAGGTCTTAGCAGGCCAAAGCTCAGAGTTTAAGCAGAAAATAATTCAAAATGTACCACTTATATAAGGCAGGAACCAAATAACAATGAAGTAAACTACCCCACTTATCACTGGCTATTCAAGAATTCTAACAAGCACTAACTGAAAAACAGAGCCACAACTTCCAGCTAGATAGTATTCAATGCAACACAAATAAATCAATTTAAATGCTGTATTATTTGAAAAAAGTGCAGATAAAGATTTACTTAAATTCACTTATACGTCCAGTTGATTTGATTTCATGTAGGTCTTAGCAGGCCAAAGCTCAGAGTTTAAGCAGAAAATAATTCAAAATGTACCACTTATATAAGGCAGGAACCAAATAACAATGAAGTAAACTACCCCCACTTATCACTGGCTATTCAAGAATTCTAACAAGCACTAACTGAAAAACAGAGCCACAACTTCCAGCTAGATAGTATTCAATGCAACACAAATAAATCAATTTAAATGCTGTATTATTTGAAAAAAGTGCAGATAAAGATTTACTTAAATTCACTTATACGTCCAGTTGATTTGATTTCATGTAGGTCTTAGCAGGCCAAAGCTCAGAGTTTAAGCAGAAAATAATTCAAAATGTACCACTTATATAAGGCAGGAACTGAATAACAATGAAGTAAACTACCCCACTTATCACTGGCTATTCAAGAATTCTAACAAGCACTAACTGAAAAAACAGAGCCACAACTTCCAGCTAGATAGTATTCAATGCAACACAAATAAATCAATTTAAATGCTGTATTATTTGAAAAAGTGCAGATAAAGATTTACTTAAATTCACTTATACGTCCAGTTGATTTGATTTCATGTAGGTCTTAGCAGGCCAAAGCTCAGAGTTTAAGCAGAAAATAATTCAAAATGTACCACTTATATAAGGCAGGAACCGAATAACAATGAAGTAAACTACCCCACTTATCACTGGCTATTCAAGAATTCTAACAAGCACTAACTGAAAAAACAGAGCCACAACTTCCAGCTAGATAGTATTCAATGCAACACAAATAAATCAATTTAAATGCTGTATTATTTGAAAAAAGTGCAGATAAAGATTTACTTAAATTCACTTATACATCCAGTTGATTTGATTTCATGTAGGTCTTAGCAGGCCAAAGCTCAGAGTTTAAGCAGAAAATAATTCAAAATGTACCACTTATATAAGGCAGGAACCAAATAACAATGAAGTAAACTACCCCACTTATCACTGGCTATTCAAGAATTCTAACAAGCACTAACTGAAAAAACAGAGCCACAACTTCCAGCTAGATAGTATTCAATGCAACACAAATAAATCAATTTAAATGCTGTATTATTTGAAAAAAGTGCAGATAAAGATTTACTTAAATTCACTTATACGTCCAGTTGATTTGATTTCATGTAGGTCTTAGCAGGCCAAAGCTCAGAGTTTAAGCAGAAAATAATTCAAAATGTACCACTTATATAAGGCAGGAACCGAATAACAATGAAGTAAACTACCCCACTTATCACTGGCTATTCAAGAATTCTAACAAGCACTAACTGAAAAAACAGAGCCACAACTTCCAGCTAGATAGTATTCAATGCAACACAAATAAATCAATTTAAATGCTGTATTATTTGAAAAAAGTGCAGATAAAGATTTACTTAAATTCACTTATACGTCCAGTTGATTTGATTTCATGTAGGTCTTAGCAGGCCAAAGCTCAGAGTTTAAGCAGAAAATAATTCAAAATGTACCACTTATATAAGGCAGGAACCGAATAACAATGAAGTAAACTACCCCCACTTATCACTGGCTATTCAAGAATTCTAACAAGCACTAACTGAAAAAACAGAGCCACAACTTCCAGCTAGATAGTATTCAATGCAACACAAATAAATCAATTTAAATGCTGTATTATTTGAAAAAGTGCAGATAAAGATTTACTTAAATTCACTTATACGTCCAGTTGATTTGATTTCATGTAGGTCTTAGCAGGCCAAAGCTCAGAGTTTAAGCAGAAAATAATTCAAAATGTACCACTTATATAAGGCAGGAACCGAATAACAATGAAGTAAACTACCCCACTTATCACTGGCTATTCAAGAATTCTAACAAGCACTAACTGAAAAAACAGAGCCACAACTTCCAGCTAGATAGTATTCAATGCAACACAAATAAATCAATTTAAATGCTGTATTATTTGAAAAAGTGCAGATAAAGATTTACTTAAATTCACTTATACGTCCAGTTGATTTGATTTCATGTAGGTCTTAGCAGGCCAAAGCTCAGAGTTTAAGCAGAAAATAATTCAAAATGTACCACTTATATAAGGCAGGAACCAAATAACAATGAAGTAAACTACCCCCACTTATCACTGGCTATTCAAGAATTCTAACAAGCACTAACTGAAAAACAGAGCCACAACTTCCAGCTAGATAGTATTCAATGCAACACAAATAAATCAATTTAAATGCTGTATTATTTGAAAAAAGTGCAGATAAAGATTTACTTAAATTCACTTATACGTCCAGTTGATTTGATTTCATGTAGGTCTTAGCAGGCCAAAGCTCAGAGTTTAAGCAGAAAATAATTCAAAATGTACCACTTATATAAGGCAGGAACCAAATAACAATGAAGTAAACTACCCCACTTATCACTGGCTATTCAAGAATTCTAACAAGCACTAACTGAAAAAACAGAGCCACAACTTCCAGCTAGATAGTATTCAATGCAACACAAATAAATCAATTTAAATGCTGTATTATTTGAAAAAAGTGCAGATAAAGATTTACTTAAATTCACTTATACGTCCAGTTGATTTGATTTCATGTAGGTCTTAGCAGGCCAAAGCTCAGAGTTTAAGCAGAAAATAATTCAAAATGTACCACTTATATAAGGCAGGAATCGAATAACAATGAAGTAAACTACCCCACTTATCACTGGCTATTCAAGAATTCTAGCAAGCACTAACTGAAACAACAAAGCCACAACTTCCAGCTAGATAATATTCAATGCAACACAAATACATCAGTTTAAATGCTGTATTATTTGAAAAAAGTGCAGGTAAAGATTTACTTAAATTCACTTATATGGCCAGTTGATTTGATTTCATGTAGATCTTAGCAGGGCAAAGCTCAGAGTTTAAGCAGAAAATAATTCAAAATGTACCACTTATATAAGGCAGGAACCAAATAACAATGAAGTAAACTACCCCCACTTATCACTGGCTATTCAAGAATTCTAACAAGCACTAACTGAAAAACAGAGCCACAACTTCCAGCTAGATAGTATTCAATGCAACACAAATAAATCAATTTAAATGCTGTATTATTTGAAAAAAGTGCAGATAAAGATTTACTTAAATTCACTTATACGTCCAGTTGATTTGATTTCATGTAGGTCTTAGCAGGCCAAAGCTCAGAGTTTAAGCAGAAAATAATTCAAAATGTACCACTTATATAAGGCAGGAACCAAATAACAATGAAGTAAACTACCCCCACTTATCACTGGCTATTCAAGAATTCTAACAAGCACTAACTGAAAAAACAGAGCCACAACTTCCAGCTAGATAGTATTCAATGCAACACAAATAAATCAATTTAAATGCTGTATTATTTGAAAAAAGTGCAGATAAAGATTTACTTAAATTCACTTATACGTCCAGTTGATTTGATTTCATGTAGGTCTTAGCAGGCCAAAGCTCAGAGTTTAAGCAGAAAATAATTCAAAATGTACCACTTATATAAGGCAGGAACCAAATAACAATGAAGTAAACTACCCCCACTTATCACTGGCTATTCAAGAATTCTAACAAGCACTAACTGAAAAAACAGAGCCACAACTTCCAGCTAGATAGTATTCAATGCAACACAAATAAATCAATTTAAATGCTGTATTATTTGAAAAAAGTGCAGATAAAGATTTACTTAAATTCACTTATACGTCCAGTTGATTTGATTTCATGTAGGTCTTAGCAGGCCAAAGCTCAGAGTTTAAGCAGAAAATAATTCAAAATGTACCACTTATATAAGGCAGGAACTGAATAACAATGAAGTAAACTACCCCACTTATCACTGGCTATTCAAGAATTCTAACAAGCACTAACTGAAAAACAGAGCCACAACTTCCAGCTAGATAGTATTCAATGCAACACAAATAAATCAATTTAAATGCTGTATTATTTGAAAAAAGTGCAGATAAAGATTTACTTAAATTCACTTATACGTCCAGTTGATTTGATTTCATGTAGGTCTTAGCAGGCCAAAGCTCAGAGTTTAAGCAGAAAATAATTCAAAATGTACCACTTATATAAGGCAGGAACTGAATAACAATGAAGTAAACTACCCCACTTATCACTGGCTATTCAAGAATTCTAACAAGCACTAACTGAAAAACAGAGCCACAACTTCCAGCTAGATAGTATTCAATGCAACACAAATAAATCAATTTAAATGCTGTATTATTTGAAAAAAGTGCAGATAAAGATTTACTTAAATTCACTTATACGTCCAGTTGATTTGATTTCATGTAGGTCTTAGCAGGCCAAAGCTCAGAGTTTAAGCAGAAAATAATTCAAAATGTACCACTTATATAAGGCAGGAACCGAATAACAATGAAGTAAACTACCCCCACTTATCACTGGCTATTCAAGAATTCTAACAAGCACTAACTGAAAAAACAGAGCCACAACTTCCAGCTAGATAGTATTCAATGCAACACAAATAAATCAATTTAAATGCTGTATTATTTGAAAAAAGTGCAGATAAAGATTTACTTAAATTCACTTATACGTCCAGTTGATTTGATTTCATGTAGGTCTTAGCAGGCCAAAGCTCAGAGTTTAAGCAGAAAATAATTCAAAATGTACCACTTATATAAGGCAGGAACCGAATAACAATGAAGTAAACTACTCCCACTTATCACTGGCTATTCAAGAATTCTAACAAGCACTAACTGAAAAAACAGAGCCACAACTTCCAGCTAGATAGTACTCAATGCAACACAAATAAATCAATTTAAATGCTGTATTATTTGAAAAAAGTGCAGATAAAGATTTACTTCAATTCACTTATACGTCCAGTTAAATTGATTTCATGTAGGTCTTAGCATGCCAAAGCTCAGAGTTTAAGCAGAAAATAATTCAAAATGTGAAACTTATATAAGACAGGAACCAAATAACAATGAAATAAAATACCCCAATTATCACTGGCTATTCAAGAATTCTAACAAGCACTAATTGAAAAAAAGAGCCACAACTTCCAGCTAGATAGTATTCAATGCAACACAAATAAATCATTTTAAATGCTGTATTATTTGAAAAAAGTGCAGATAAAGATTTACTTAAATTCACTTATATGTCCAGTTGATTTGATTTCATGTAGGTCTTAGCAGGCCAAAGCTCAGAGTTTAAGCAGAAAATAATTCAAAATGTGCCACTTATATAAGGCAGGAACCAAATAACAATGAAGTAAACTACCCCACTTATCACTGGCTATTCAAGAATTCTAACAAGCACTAACTGAAAAAACAGAGCCACAACTTCCAGCTAGATAGTATTCAATGCAACACAAATAAATCAATTTAAATGCTGTATTATTTGAAAAAGTGCAGATAAAGATTTACTTAAATTCACTTATACGTCCAGTTGATTTGATTTCATGTAGGTCTTAGCAGGCCAAAGCTCAGAGTTTAAGCAGAAAATAATTCAAAATGTACCACTTATATAAGGCAGGAACCGAATAACAATGAAGTAAACTACCCCACTTATCACTGGCTATTCAAGAATTCTAACAAGCACTAACTGAAAAAACAGAGCCACAACTTCCAGCTAGATAGTATTCAATGCAACACAAATAAATCAATTTAAATGCTGTATTATTTGAAAAAAGTGCAGATAAAGATTTACTTAAATTCACTTATACATCCAGTTGATTTGATTTCATGTAGGTCTTAGCAGGCCAAAGCTCAGAGTTTAAGCAGAAAATAATTCAAAATGTACCACTTATATAAGGCAGGAACCAAATAACAATGAAGTAAACTACCCCCACTTATCACTGGCTATTCAAGAATTCTAACAAGCACTAACTGAAAAAACAGAGCCACAACTTCCAGCTAGATAGTATTCAATGCAACACAAATAAATCAATTTAAATGCTGTATTATTTGAAAAAAGTGCAGATAAAGATTTACTTAAATTCACTTATACGTCCAGTTGATTTGATTTCATGTAGGTCTTAGCAGGCCAAAGCTCAGAGTTTAAGCAGAAAATAATTCAAAATGTACCACTTATATAAGGCAGGAACCAAATAACAATGAAGTAAACTACCCCACTTATCACTGGCTATTCAAGAATTCTAACAAGCACTAACTGAAAAAACAGAGCCACAACTTCCAGCTAGATAGTATTCAATGCAACACAAATAAATCAATTTAAATGCTGTATTATTTGAAAAAAGTGCAGATAAAGATTTACTTAAATTCACTTATACGTCCAGTTGATTTGATTTCATGTAGGTCTTAGCAGGCCAAAGCTCAGAGTTTAAGCAGAAAATAATTCAAAATGTACCACTTATATAAGGCAGGAACCGAATAACAATGAAGTAAACTACCCCCACTTATCACTGGCTATTCAAGAATTCTAACAAGCACTAACTGAAAAACAGAGCCACAACTTCCAGCTAGATAGTATTCAATGCAACACAAATAAATCAATTTAAATGCTGTATTATTTGAAAAAAGTGCAGATAAAGATTTACTTAAATTCACTTATACGTCCAGTTGATTTGATTTCATGTAGGTCTTAGCAGGCCAAAGCTCAGAGTTTAAGCAGAAAATAATTCAAAATGTACCACTTATATAAGGCAGGAACCAAATAACAATGAAGTAAACTACCCCACTTATCACTGGCTATTCAAGAATTCTAACAAGCACTAACTGAAAAAACAGAGCCACAACTTCCAGCTAGATAGTATTCAATGCAACACAAATAAATCAATTTAAATGCTGTATTATTTGAAAAAGTGCAGATAAAGATTTACTTAAATTCACTTATACGTCCAGTTGATTTGATTTCATGTAGGTCTTAGCAGGCCAAAGCTCAGAGTTTAAGCAGAAAATAATTCAAAATGTACCACTTATATAAGGCAGGAACCAAATAACAATGAAGTAAACTACCCCACTTATCACTGGCTATTCAAGAATTCTAACAAGCACTAACTGAAAAAACAGAGCCACAACTTCCAGCTAGATAGTATTCAATGCAACACAAATAAATCAATTTAAATGCTGTATTATTTGAAAAAAGTGCAGATAAAGATTTACTTAAATTCACTTATACGTCCAGTTGATTTGATTTCATGTAGGTCTTAGCAGGCCAAAGCTCAGAGTTTAAGCAGAAAATAATTCAAAATGTACCACTTATATAAGGCAGGAACCGAATAACAATGAAGTAAACTACCCCACTTATCACTGGCTATTCAAGAATTCTAACAAGCACTAACTGAAAAAACAGAGCCACAACTTCCAGCTAGATAGTATTCAATGCAACACAAATAAATCAATTTAAATGCTGTATTATTTGAAAAAAGTGCAGATAAAGATTTACTTAAATTCACTTATACGTCCAGTTGATTTGATTTCATGTAGGTCTTAGCAGGCCAAAGCTCAGAGTTTAAGCAGAAAATAATTCAAAATGTACCACTTATATAAGGCAGGAACCAAATAACAATGAAGTAAACTACCCCACTTATCACTGGCTATTCAAGAATTCTAACAAGCACTAAGAGCCACAACTTCCAGCTAGATAGTATTCAATGCAACACAAATAAATCAATTTAAATGCTGTATTATTTGAAAAAAGTGCAGATAAAGATTTACTTAAATTCACTTATACGTCCAGTTGATTTGATTTCATGTAGGTCTTAGCAGGCCAAAGCTCAGAGTTTAAGCAGAAAATAATTCAAAATGTACCACTTATATAAGGCAGGAACCAAATAACAATGAAGTAAACTACCCCACTTATCACTGGCTATTCAAGAATTCTAACAAGCACTAACTGAAAAAACAGAGCCACAACTTCCAGCTAGATAGTATTCAATGCAACACAAATAAATCAATTTAAATGCTGTATTATTTGAAAAAAGTGCAGATAAAGATTTACTTAAATTCACTTATACGTCCAGTTGATTTGATTTCATGTAGGTCTTAGCAGGCCAAAGCTCAGAGTTTAAGCAGAAAATAATTCAAAATGTACCACTTATATAAGGCAGGAACCAAATAACAATGAAGTAAACTACCCCACTTATCACTGGCTATTCAAGAATTCTAACAAGCACTAACTGAAAAAACAGAGCCACAACTTCCAGCTAGATAGTATTCAATGCAACACAAATAAATCAATTTAAATGCTGTATTATTTGAAAAAAGTGCAGATAAAGATTTACTTAAATTCACTTATACGTCCAGTTGATTTGATTTCATGTAGGTCTTAGCAGGCCAAAGCTCAGAGTTTAAGCAGAAAATAATTCAAAATGTACCACTTATATAAGGCAGGAACCGAATAACAATGAAGTAAACTACCCCCACTTATCACTGGCTATTCAAGAATTCTAACAAGCACTAACTGAAAAAACAGAGCCACAACTTCCAGCTAGATAGTATTCAATGCAACACAAATAAATCAATTTAAATGCTGTATTATTTGAAAAAAGTGCAGATAAAGATTTACTTAAATTCACTTATACGTCCAGTTGATTTGATTTCATGTAGGTCTTAGCAGGCCAAAGCTCAGAGTTTAAGCAGAAAATAATTCAAAATGTACCACTTATATAAGGCAGGAACCAAATAACAATGAAGTAAACTACCCCCACTTATCACTGGCTATTCAAGAATTCTAACAAGCACTAACTGAAAAAACAGAGCCACAACTTCCAGCTAGATAGTATTCAATGCAACACAAATAAATCAATTTAAATGCTGTATTATTTGAAAAAAGTGCAGATAAAGATTTACTTAAATTCACTTATACGTCCAGTTGATTTGATTTCATGTAGGTCTTAGCAGGCCAAAGCTCAGAGTTTAAGCAGAAAATAATTCAAAATGTACCACTTATATAAGGCAGGAACCAAATAACAATGAAGTAAACTACCCCACTTATCACTGGCTATTCAAGAATTCTAACAAGCACTAACTGAAAAAACAGAGCCACAACTTCCAGCTAGATAGTATTCAATGCAACACAAATAAATCAATTTAAATGCTGTATTATTTGAAAAAAGTGCAGATAAAGATTTACTTAAATTCACTTATACGTCCAGTTGATTTGATTTCATGTAGGTCTTAGCAGGCCAAAGCTCAGAGTTTAAGCAGAAAATAATTCAAAATGTACCACTTATATAAGGCAGGAACCGAATAACAATGAAGTAAACTACCCCACTTATCACTGGCTATTCAAGAATTCTAACAAGCACTAACTGAAAAAACAGAGCCACAACTTCCAGCTAGATAGTATTCAATGCAACACAAATAAATCAATTTAAATGCTGTATTATTTGAAAAAGTGCAGATAAAGATTTACTTAAATTCACTTATACGTCCAGTTGATTTGATTTCATGTAGGTCTTAGCAGGCCAAAGCTCAGAGTTTAAGCAGAAAATAATTCAAAATGTACCACTTATATAAGGCAGGAACCGAATAACAATGAAGTAAACTACCCCACTTATCACTGGCTATTCAAGAATTCTAACAAGCACTAACTGAAAAAACAGAGCCACAACTTCCAGCTAGATAGTATTCAATGCAACACAAATAAATCAATTTAAATGCTGTATTATTTGAAAAAAGTGCAGATAAAGATTTACTTAAATTCACTTATACGTCCAGTTGATTTGATTTCATGTAGGTCTTAGCAGGCCAAAGCTCAGAGTTTAAGCAGAAAATAATTCAAAATGTACCACTTATATAAGGCAGGAACCGAATAACAATGAAGTAAACTACCCCCACTTATCACTGGCTATTCAAGAATTCTAACAAGCACTAACTGAAAAAACAGAGCCACAACTTCCAGCTAGATAGTATTCAATGCAACACAAATAAATCAATTTAAATGCTGTATTATTTGAAAAAAGTGCAGATAAAGATTTACTTAAATTCACTTATACGTCCAGTTGATTTGATTTCATGTAGGTCTTAGCAGGCCAAAGATCAGAGTTTAAGTGGCAGGTGTTGACTTCAAATCAAAGGGGGCTGCAGGAGACAGCTGCATGGGTGTGGCCAATGGGAAGGGGTGTGGTCAGCTAGAAAAGGGTGCGGCTATGGTACAGTGGGATCAATGCTTGCCATGCTTACCAATTTACATGAAATAAATGCTCAGTCACTATGGCACATAATGAATACTCTGCACAGCGCACATTGTTACATGTTTATACAGGTTGGTTTGAAGACTTACCTCTGCAGTATGCTGCAAAAAAGTACTTTGTACTCTGTTTCTGCACCTGATGAGAAGCTGTGGTCTGGTCTGGTAATATGCATAATTTTATCATCTTATGTTAAATTTACTACAATTGTAAAGGGCATCATTCAACATTACCAAACCTCTTTTGAACTATAATTAGTAGGTAATACTCTCATTTAATTTCCTTATTCAGATCTTGTGGATCTTTACAAATGCACACCTTGTCTTTCTTTGCACCAGCAACTATTCTATTCACCCATTATTTTGACTGAACAATTTTACTTGTAACTTCATATAGCTAACTCATCAGCATTTAAACCTACAGACCCCAAATTATATAATATTAACTAGAAAGGAACATTAATAAACTGTCCGTAATCTGCACAATCATTGGACTCTAAACCTTAGCTGCTTTGGAAGTTAACCAGTATACATTTTAATTATGAGATAAAATTTTGTCAACAAGCATTTTAATTATGAGATGACATTTTAGCACACATTAAACCTTCCATTCTGAAATTTATTCTACTTTTGTGAGCAGCCTCTTAAAGCACACTTCCCTGCTTTTTCAATTTCTCCCAAAACTGAAAAAAAAATGAACAACAATGTGAACATTGCTGTACAAAACGCAATTAGATAAAAGCCACAAGCATAACCTCAGCCTTCCAAGCCAACTAAAGAAAAATAACTGATGGGAGGTGAACGCTACTGCTTCCATAGGTTTGCTGTTTAAGTTCTTGAATTTGCCACCAAACTGACACCTTCTTAAGCATTTTAAACATGTGCTTCCTGTAAAATTTTTATACATTAGTTTTTAAAGTGCTAAAGTGCTATGATCCTGAGATTCATAGGTTCATAGGTGTATTCATAGATATGTTCTAGGCGAATGGCCCTAGAGCCTTTACAAACCTAGTCCATAGGATTACCCTGGCATTGTGCCACCCAACCTTAGTTCCCAGTGTCTCTGTCAAGTAGAGCACTGGAGTGATCCCCGGGGTGAATTTTCTATTTCCTTCCACTCCTCAATATTTCTTTTGGAGAGGACCAGTGAGGTGCTCTGTTTGACATGTATGCGATATCTATTCCATAGCATGAGCAGTCTCTGTGTTATGAACCTGTCTCTCCAGTGCATCCTGTTGATTGTGGTAATGAGGATGAGGTCTCTGGAGCATGTAGTGTGGAGGGATTGGGATTTCTTTAGATGTAGCATTTCTATCAGAGCTGGGTTGGCAGCTTTGTAAGTCAAACATAGATCAGCTCTTATTAGGCGATATGAGACAGAGAATAGTTGGAGTTTTTTTATTCTGTCCATATAGGACAAGTGTTTAAGGCCTAGGATCCTCTTTGTGAGCTACTTTACCCTTAGTAATGAGATGTATCACATAGAAGGACTTCCAGATCACAGTGTCAATGTGGTGGTCAAAAGAGAGATTGCTGTCAACCTGTGTTCCCAGATCTCTCATAACACCTTCTGTGTTCAGTGGACTACCATCGATGTGGTAATTCATGAGAACTGGGTTTTTCTCAAAGGAGATGACGACACATTTTTTGGCATTGAGTTTAAGGCCATGGTTCTGACACCAGTCATTGGTTTCAGTGAGACCTTTCTGTGGGATGTCAGCATCACTTGGGGAGTTAATAATAGCTCCCAACTTACAATCATCTGCAAACTTTGTCAGCCAGAGTCCCTTCATGTTGGCCTGGAATTCAGAGAAGTAGATACCAAACAGGAGAGGACCCAGGACTGAACCCTGTGGGATTCTACTCGTGACTGGTTGTCAGTCTGATTTGGAATCAGCTGCTTTCACACTGTGGGTTCTATCTGTGAGCCAGTTTGCAACCCACCTGGTGATATAGGGATCGATGCTTAGTGAGTTTTTCTATGATTCCTGAGTGGGGAATGGTATCAAAGGCCTTGGCCAGATCAAGGTAGGCTGTATGAACCACCTTGCCTTCATCCACAGCTCTGGTAACTGACTCAAAGAAGCTGAGCAAGTTGAGCAGGCATGATTTACCCTTCACAAAACCAAACTTTGTGGGATGCAGAGTTTGGAGATTCCCTATATCATTTTTTATTAGGTCCATGATGATGAGTTCCATAGCTTTGCATATCAGACTCATCAGGCTAATGGGGAAATAGTCCCCAGGGTCTGTAGTCTCTCCTTCTTTGTGGAGAGGGATGATTGTAGCAGTGTGCCATTCGGTATGAACAAAGCCTGATGTGAGGCTGTGATTGAACAGGACACACAGGTGAGGTGCCAGTCCACTCTGTAGTTCATGTAGAACACAGCCTGGGATATTGTCAGGTCCCATAGAAAATGTATTCTTGACCTTGGACAGTGCTGTTTTAACCTGTGCAGCAGTAATACTGGGTGCCTGGCAATCTACTGATATTGTGATTGGTCCTTTGGGGGGAGAGAGGGGCAAAGCTGGCACTGAATCTGTTAACCAGTATATTGGCAATATCTGTTGGCTCAGTATAGGAGGTACCACTGTGCAGTAGCTCAGAGCAAATTTGGGTATTGCCGTGGAGATTCTTTACATAACTATAGAAAGCCTTGTGGTTGTCTTTACTATCTGCTGAAAATCTGTTTTCATAGCAAGCTTTAGAGGATTTGATGAGGGATCTCAACTTTTTGTTGAGGCTGATAAGGGAGTTTTTCCAGTCTTGGGACTTCACCTTATTCTGCATCAGTTTCCTCCTTCTGTTGTAGACTGTGTTTATGACAGGGGACCACCAGATTGCTTTCCTTTTTTTGGAGAAGAACATCTTGGTTTTATTGGGTATGGCGAGATCCATGCATTTGTGTATGTGTTTGTACAGTGCATTGGTGCATGATTTGGTGGTCATGCGACTATTCTCCATTTGCATGGGTGCTGTGAAGTTAGCTAGCTCTATTTTAGGAGCCCAAAATTAGCTATAGAGAAGTTTTTCATGGTGGTTACCCTAGTGGGGATGGGGGGTGGGGGGTGGGAGGGATGTGAATTTCCAAGGTGATTAGTTTGTGGTTGGATCTAATCAGGGAGGCGATGACTACTGGTGTAGAGCAACAGTCGCCCATGTTAGTAATGACCAGGTCAAGGATGTTGCTACCTCTAGTGGGGGTAGGAACTAGCTGGTCTATGGCATAGGAATTAATGAATTCCAGGAAACGTTGGGCAAGTAAATTGGTACATGAGTAGTTTTCCTAGTTAACAGAGAGTTGAAGTTCCCCAGTATGAGAGTATTAGGTTGGACCCTAATGGTCTCTAGGGTGCTTATGAACGTGGAGTGTGAGTCTTGGGACATGGTTGGGGACCTAGAGCAGGCTACAACTTGAATCGCTTACCTCATGAGGTATCAAGGCTAATCAGCAACTACCTATAGTTCTACGTCACAGTAGAATTTAAATATAACTAAACAAATCTTAAAGATAAACATATTAAATGAACTTTTCTGATTTGCTTATTCTGTAAATTACTTTCTTTCATTTAAAATAAGAAGAAAACAACACATAATACAAGTAAATGAATAAAATGAATAAATAATACAAAAGAAATAAAAAAAAACTTTTTTTATCAAATGTAATCAGAAAGTGAAGAAAGAAATATAAAGTCTAGCAGTTTAGTGTCAAGGACTAAGCTATAAGCTGCTAACAAGCTTCATTCTGTGGTCCACAGTTGGATTCCCTTAGTTCCTTTCTGCCTGCAGCACAAGTCAAAGCAAGTCAATTGATAAGACAGTGCTCAAAAGTTACCAAAGAGAAACATGGCTATAGTGGCTTACCTGGTTAACAAATAAAAAATAGCACAGTCAAACAATATGCTATGAAGTTATATGGAAATAATTGGTGTAAAAAAAAAAACGGACACAGAGAACAACATGCTATGTTACATGCAATTAAGTTGGTACTTGGTACGACGATGGTCCTCCTAACAGTCACTAATTTTTGTTCCCTCCCTGATTAATTTTCATCTATAAATGTAAGAAAAAAAATTAAAATAGTTTGCCATGATTTTTTTGCATGCAGAGCAGCAGTCAGTATTGAATGAAGTATATATATATATATATATATATATATATATATATATATATATATATATATATACGGTTCCCCTTCACAAGATTGAATTACTGAAAGCTCGAAACTCATAAGATCGAGTTCAAAATCTCGAGTTTCAGTAACTCGAAATTGTGAACAGGAAGTGTAAAAAATTATATTAAGGGTTTTACTTACCTTTTTGTAGGGGGCTGGGTCCCCTGTACTGTTCCTTCCTTAATGTGCAGGTTTCATGACCGCACTTCAGCGGAGAAATGGAAAGTGTCCCGTTGTGCGCTTATGCATATAGCGCATAATGGTACATTTCCATCTCCTTTGCTGTAGTGCAATCTCGGAGTTGGTATATTTAAGTAGGGGGGCGCAGCCCCCCCCCCCTGCAAAAACATTAAAAAAAGTGTTTTGTTACTTTCTTTTTGTGCCCCTTCACTATCTCGAGTATATGAATACTCGAGATTTTGGGCTCGGGCTTATGAGTTTTGAGTATTCATATATTCGATCTTGTGAAAGGGAACTATATATATATATATATATATATATATATATATATATATATATATAGAGAGAGAGAGAGAGAGCTTTGCCTTTTACTGACACAGTTTTTTCTTTTAAGTTTACTGTTTACAGGCAGATTTGACTGTTTATGGTGAGATCTGACAGCAATACGACACGTTAAAGCAGGGGATGCTTAAAGATCAGGTCTCATGGCACTCTGGAGCTTAACAGATGTGTCTTTTTCTGAACATTGGAATGAAATCACTGCACTCCATGCCCTACAATGATATTAAGTTTATTATATACTAAAATACATGAAATTACCATTGATGACTCACATGTCCATTCTACCTGCAATGGTCAAGGTGCCCAGATTGGAAGCAGTTTCCTTTGCATTTACTTATTTTTAAAGTTTGAATATAATGTAAAATGTCTCTAGCAAACAGATGCAAGCTATTAGGAAATACAATGCATTCCAAATAAGTGTTTCTTTTTGATATGTGTCATTGTTGGATTAATAGCTAAAAAAGATGGTGTTACCACATAGTAAATTCATTGTTTTCATCAATAGAATGAATCGTCAAAGTTGAAAAAGAAAAGCCTGACTGCCATAATCCCATTCCCATTCTGATATCTTCTAAGTTTTTTAACTTAAGCAAAAATTTAGCAAACTAAGCAGTGCACATTTGTACATTGAAATGAAATCTGTAGGTAGCTAGTTATATATCACCTAGGACAGAGGCTCTCAGTCAGCCAGCTCTCTTAGTGCCTCAGTCACTGCACTGTTCAAATTTAAATTAGATCCTGATCCTCCACACTCAACTCTGTGAGTAAAGCCTAAACCAAAGTACTGACTGTTTCTCGCTCTTTTCCCAGCATGCAAAGTGCAGGAAGAGAAGAGAGCGAGAACCAATCAGTACCCATCCAGCCATCCACATCATGCACATGACTGCGGATGTGGCAGTCCCATCTCCTTCTACTTTACTGCGGTTACAAACCATATAGACCTCTGGGCACCACACTGATGCCTTTTCTCTTTAATATGGACTGCTTTTACAGCAATCCGGATTTACAAAAACTGTTTTTTTTTTTAAACCTGGAACTTGCCAAACACATGCAATTCAAGTTCCGGGACTAATAACAGCACAACGAGTCTGTCAGTCGGACAGGGGACACAGCTAAGCAGCAGTCAGCTAGTACAGAGTACATAGTAGGAGTAGCCTACAAGAATAAAAATATTTTATTTTTTGATAATTTTCTTTCCACAGCAGCTGGGGGGGGGGCTTCAGTCCTACCACTATCACCATGGCACAAGCTGTCACTGAATCTGCTTGAGATCCAATAGGAGGGGATTGCAGTAACACAAGGAAAGCAGGTTCATAAAAGAAAAAAAAAAATCAAACATGTCAGTTAGTAGTGAGGGGTGAACAAAATCATGCCTTAGGCAAAAACACTAACATAATCAGCAGTGTAATTATCTGCTTGTGGCAAAACTGGTATTGCAAATTAAGAACATTTGCAATAAGGTGGAAATATTGACCAGTCCAGCTATAAAGAGTGTAAAGAAGGGCCAGCACATTACAGCATAAGGCTTAAATATGGATATCAGTGACACACATTGTCATAACCAAA
>NC_056732.1:696867652-697048364 GCF_019279795.1 Protopterus annectens | reverse complement strand
CCCATTAACCTACGAAATATGAAAGTCCCATGATGTGTGTATTACACCCATTAACCTAAGAAATGCGAAAATCCCATGATGTATGTATTACACCCATTAACGTAAGAAATGCAAAAATCCATGATGTATATATTACACCCATTAACCTAAGAAATGTGAAAATCCCATGATGTATGTATTACACCCATTAACCTAAGAAATGTGAAAGTCCCATGATGTATGTATTACACCCATTAACCTAAGAAATTTGAAAGTCCCATGATGTATGTATTACACCCATTAACCTACGAAATCTGAAAATCCCATGATGTATGTATTACACCCATTAACCTAAGAAATGTGAAAATCCCATGATGTATGTATTACACCCATTAACCTAAGAAATGTGAAAGTCTCATGATGTATGTATTACACCCATTAACCTATGAAATCTGAAAGTCCCATGTTGTATGTATTACACCCATTAATCTAAGAAATGCAAAAATCCCATGATGTATGTATTACACCCATTGACCTAAGAAATGTGAAAATCCCATGATGTATGTATTACACCCATTAACCTAAGAAATGAAAAATCCCATTATGAATGTATTACACCCATTAGCCTAAGAAATGTGAAAGTATCATGATGTATGTATTACACCCATTAACCTAAGAAATGTGAAAGTCCCATGATGTATGTTGTACACCCATTAACCTAAGAAATCTGAAAGTCCCATGATGTATGTATTACACCCATTAACCTAAGAAATGTGAAAATCCCATGATGTATGTATTACACCCATTAACCTAAGAAATGTGAAAGTCTCATGATGTATGTATTACACCCATTAACCTAAGAAATGTGAAAATCCCATAATGTATGTATTACACCCATTAACCTAAGAAATGTGAAAGTCCCATGATGTATGTATTACACCCATTAGCCTAAGAAATGTGAAAGTCCCATGATGTATGTATTACACCCATTAACCTAAGAAATGTGAAAGTCCCATGATGTATGTATTACTCCCATTAACCTAAGAAATTTGAAAGTCCCATGATGTATGTATTACACACTTTAATCTAAGAAATGAGAAAGTCCCATGATGTATGTATTACACCCATTAACCTAAGAAATGTGAAAGTCCCATGATGTATGTATTACACCCATTAACCTAAGAAATGTGAAAGTCCCATGATGTATGTATTATACCCTTTAACCTAAGAAATGTGAAAATTCCATGATGTACGTATTACACCCATTAACTTACGAAATGCGAAAATACCATGATGTTTGTATTACACCCATTAACCTAAGAAATGTGAAAATCCCATGATGTATGTATTACACCCATTAACCTAAGAAATGTGAAAATCCGATGATGTACGTATTACACCCATTAACAGACGAAATGTGAAAATCCCATGATGTATGTATTACACTCACTAACCTAAGACATGCAAACATCCCATGATGTATGTATTACACCCACTAACCCAAGAAATGCGAAAATCCCATGATGTATGTATTACACCCATTAACCAAAGAAATGCGAAAATCCCATGATGTATGTATTACACCCATTAACCTAAGAAATGCGAAAATCCCATGATGTATGTATTACACCCATTAATCTAAGAAATATGAAAGGCCAATGATGTATGTATTAGACTCATTAACCTAAGAAATGTGAACGTCCCATGATGTATGTCTTACACCCATTAACCTAAGAAATGTGAAAATCCCATGATGCACGTATTACACCCATTAACCTAAGAAATGTGAAAATCCCATGATGTATGTTTTACACCCATTAACCTAAGAAATGAGAAAATCCCATGATGTTTTTATTACACCCACTAATCTAAGAAATGTGAAAATCCCATGATGTATGTATTACACCCACTAACCCAAGAAATGCGAAAATCCTATGATGTATGTATTATTCCTATTAACATAAGAAATGCCGAAAATCCCACGATATATGTATTACACCCATTAACTTAAGAAATGCGAAAAACTCACAATGTATGTATTACACCCATTAACCTAAGAAATGCGAAAATCCCATGATGTATGTATTACACTCATTAATCTAAGAAATTTGAAAATCCCATGGTGTGTGTATTACACCCACTAACCTAAGAAATGCGAAAATCCCATGATGTATGTATTACACTCATTAACCTAAGAAATGTGAGAGAGTAAAAAATGATGACAGAGAATTGGGAACATATGCAGACACAGAGACAGTGATAGAGACACACAAAAAATGTTATAATATTTCTGGGTCAATTTTTAACATCCTTGCAATGTGTTAATGCTATTCTTTGTTCCACTAAATAATCTCTCAAACTACGTTCAGTCAAGTGTTTCAAATAGGAGAAAGCAGGATTCATAAAATATGATCAATGTTGAGACATAAGCAGAATAATGTTGTGTTACTAAGATATTAAGGCAACCCTTGCACACATAATAGTAATATAAACAAAACATAAGACAGTCAAATATTTCTCAATTTAAACAATTGAAACTATGCTAAAACCATTTTACATACATGTAATAGAGCCTGCTGCTATGCTGGTAAACGCTCGTACAAGCAGTATAAATCGAAATTGTAGTAAATCAAAATAGCAGGACTGAGCGAAAACAAGTGTAACACTTAAAGTTCAAAGTACTTTATTATCAATAATTAATAAGATAAGCGCATTCGCTGTGTAGCTTCATCAGATCTTACATTCATTCTAAGATTCCACATCTTATATATACACAGGTTTTAAACAATTGATCAATCAAGTAAGTTAATTGGTATGATTACTTAAAGAAGCAGGCAGACATCAAAGACCTAGCTTAATATATAAATCTAATAAAGATAAAATTATTTAAAAACAATCTCATATATGAGGTATTCATAAAAAAAGTATATATAAAAAAGTTATATATAAAAAATGTATATCAGTTAGTACATATATATTTATAATTTAAAATAAATATTAATATGAGAAAGTATGCATAATGTCTAACATATACGATTTCATATATATGTATGTATAAATTAATATAGTGTCTTATAAAATAAAATAAACACACTACATGTGGTAACCAAATCTATGACATAATGACATAGTAGTGATATAGAAGACAATTAGTTTACAGAGAGATGGAATACCTATTTCTAGGGGGTTTATCTAATGTTTCTACGCTGTCTTAATTTTGGCTTGATAGAGGTCCTGTCATTGAGGCCTAGTCCTTTATCTGATCTTAGTAGAATTATCCATTCGGTTTCCTTACTCTCTGTATATATCTTAATGTCACCCCTTCTAGAGTTGGGAGTAATTACTTCAAGTACCTTAAACAAAAATCTATGTGTGTCATCGTTTAATGCTACATGCTTGGCAAGAACATTATGTAGTGTACCTTTCCTTATGTGATATACATGTTCCCTTATCCTATCCCTCAGTGGTCGATTTGTTTTACCAACATAGAAGGATGAACATAATTGACAAACAGCTAGGTGTATCACATGAGAAGTCATGCAGTTAGCTTCAGCTCTTATATTAAACACTTTCTGTTGATCAGGATGAAAAAATTCTGTCTTACTGTCTATGTAACAACAGAAATTACAGCGACCACAGCGTCTTGTGCATCCATTCTGTATAGATTTCCTATCAAATTTAGGATGGCATAGCATTCTTTTTAAGTTGTGTTTATTCTTAAAAATAAACCTTGGTGTTTCTCCTACTATCTGTTTAATTTCTTCATCTATCTGCAATATACCCCAGTGTTTGTCTATAATCTGATTAATCTCCATATGATCAGATGAAAAAAAGGTGGAGAATTTAGTGAAAGATTCACTCATATTTTGTTTCTCACTATAGCTAGCACTGTTGGATCCAAAGTATGGCATAGCTGAAGTAGAGTGTAGATTGTACATTTCATCTATCTTAGAATGTATTTCTTTGACTTTACATCCTCTGTGTAATAGTCTAAATTTCAAATCATTTATCTCAGTGTGAAAACCCTCTTCCATAGGATTCAGTCTGGAAGCTCTAATAGCTTGTCCTTTCACAATATTTCTGAAGACAAAAGGAGGGTGCATACTGGATCTTAGAAGCAATGAATTAACATAACATGTTTTATGATGAACTCCAGTGTTGATTAAATTATTCTGTAGCCTCTCTATATATAAGTCTAGAAACTCAATTCTATCCTCTGAAAACTTCATAGTAAATTTAAGACATGGTATTAAATTATTCATGATTAGGTATGTGGATTCAAGTTGTTGGGATGTCCCTTTCCAGAGAATAAAGACATCATCCACAAAACGTCTGTAAAATATCACATGTTTCTTAAAGAAATTTTGTAGAAATGGTGTATGTTCTTCCCAATGTGCAAGAAACATATTGGCGTAGCTGTTGGCACAGGATGTGCCCATGGCTACGCCATCTTTCTGTCTATAGATGTTATCCTTGAACATAAAGATATTATTTTCTAAGACTAATTCCAGAAAGTGAACTATTAAGTCAATAAGTACATTTGTATAGTCACTATGATTTTTCAGGTACTGTAATGTATAATTCAAGCCCAATTCATTGTGAATCACTGTAAACAGTGACTGTATGTCAAATGTGACAAATAAATAGTCTTTAGTGATTGTTTTGTGTTGGATACAATCATAAAATTCTGTAAGGAATTGTTTAGTGTCTTTTAGTACTATTTTATTTTTATTTAGTACAGCCCTCAGATGTTTTTCTACAAATACTGATAAATGTTCTGTAACCTAACCTCGTCCAGAAACTATTGGTCTCATGAGCGGGTTCTTATTGTCCTTGTGTATTTTTGGCTGTCCTTGAATAACTGCTATAGTAGGTGTTAAAATATTAAGATAGTCAAATAATTCCTTGTCAATCAGTTTGCTTTTGAAAATATCCTCTAGCGTATTCCTCACATATCTTATAGTTTCTATAACATTGTCTTTTGTTATTAAATCATAGAATTTGTCCTGCATCAATTCTGTCATTGCTCCGATATAATTTTGCATATCCATAACAACAATGCTGCCTCCTTTGTCAGCTGGTCTAATAACTATAGTAGGGTCTTCTTGTAATTGTTTTAGACTTACTCTTTCTTTATAAGTTAAATTGTCTCTCCTTTTACATCTTTTTTGCTCTACTCTATCTGCATAGTATACATGTAACTCATCTTCAGTTAACTTCAAATATGCCTCAACGAGTGGGTGATGGGTTGGCACGAAATCACTTAGTCTCTTAAATGTAAATGCTTCTGTTCTAGAAGTATTACTAGTTTGGGTTTTATATAACAATTTTAGCATAACATTTCTGCAAAATATTTTCAAGTCAGTAACTGTGTCTGTTAGTTTACTGTGACTTCTTGGAATAAAGTTTAGACCCTTGCTTAACAATTGAATATCTTCATAAGTTAGTGTCTTACTTGATATATTGTGCACTAACTCTTGTGCGTCCACATTTTCTTTAGAGTTTGGTTGGATGGAATGTCTCCTGAAAATTTCCTCTTCTGCCTCCCGTGACTCATAGACCTCGACCTCTGTGGGCCTTTGTCCATGCATATCGGTAGAGGAAAAATCAATTCAGAATTTGTTTTATTGCTAGATTTATCTGTGGTTTTAACCTTTGGTCTCACCACAGCCTCAGAGTCTCGATTTATATGAGGTGTCTTTTCTTTAACTATGTGAACATTAGGATATAAATTAGTGTCTAAGTTCACACTGGGGTGTATGATATGTATAACATGTATCGAATCTTTACAGTGGGGTTTATCAGTTGCATCGATTGCTACATTCTCTATACAAGCATCATCATTTAATTCTGTAATCTCATCAGCAGAAGATGTACTCTGAACATTTAAAGTCGACATATTACTATTCCCAGCATTATTATTTGGAACATTTAAAGTACACATATTCTTCTTAACTTCATTACTAATGTTGTCAGATAAGGTAACATTCTCTACATTCCTTTTATTTACATATTGTGAACTATTCATAGCATTATCATCATTCACCATTGCATTACATTCATTCTGTCCATGCCCTGGTCTGGGCCACGTAAAGACATGGCTTTGTCTAAAATCATTAATGTCTCTTTTAGCTTTATTCCTTTTTTGTTGTAGTCGCTTCCTTTCAAACGCTAAAACACAGTCCAGTAAGTTCTCCAATAATGGTTGGACCAGAACATCAGCAAAGTCTCTATATAACATTTGTTGCTTTGCATTTATGCTTTCTATCAATTTACTTTCTTCTGGTATAAAAAAGTCTATTAATAGTCTAAGATAATTCCGACTCACCTCTATATTAAGTCTCTGCCATTTCGCTAGCAATTCAGGGTAATCCTTGCCCTGGCTAGCCATCGTAAAAACCCTTAAACCTCTTGGAATAATGTTTTGATCGAGGCAAAACTGAAAATGTATTCTCTGTGTTTGCAGGCGTTTCAGCTTCATGAAATGCTTTTCAATCCCCTCTAGTAGTATATGCAGCCTTTCTGAGTTAACTGCAACTTCATTCACATCATCAGTGGCAGTCACATTCTCAAAGAAGCACGAAGCGTTAGTAACTTCATTGAGGTATTGTTTAAATCTGCATTGCAATACCTCACTCCCACGATCTTCACCTCTTGGTCACATTACCTCACTCCCTCGGTCTTCACTTCTTGGGATGTAGTCCAATTCGATGTCAGTCATATTGCGTAAAACACTTGTCCCAGTTAGCAGCAAAGCAAGAAATATAATGTGTAAAACAAGTAATAGAGGCTGCTGCTATGCTGGTAAACGCTCGTACAAGCAGTATAAATCGAAATTGTAGTAAATCAAAATAGCAGGACTGAGCGAAAACAAGTGTAACACTTAAAGTTCAAAGTACTTTATTATCAATAATTAATAAGATAAGCGCTTTCGCTGTGTAGCTTCATCAGATCTTACATTCATTCTAAGATTCCACATCTTATATATACACAGGTTTTAAACAATTAATCAATCAAGTAAGTTAATTGGTATAATTGTTTAAAGAAACAGGCAGACATCAAAGACCTAGCTTAATATATAAATCTAATAAAGATAAAATTATTTATAAACAATCTCATGTATGAGGTATACATAAAAAAACGTATATATAAAAAAGTTATATATAAAGGTTATATATAAAAAATGTATATCAGTTAGTACATATATATTTATATATTTAAAATAAATATTAAAATAGTTATATGTATGTATTACACCCATTAACTTAAGAAATGTGGAAATCCCATGATGTATGTATTACACTCATTAACCTAAGAAATGTGAAAACCCCATGATGTATGTATTACACTCATTAACCTAAGAAATGTGAGAGAGTAAAAAATGATGACAGAGAATTGGGAACATATGCAGACACTGAGACAGTGATAGAGACACACAAAAAAATGTTATAATATTTCTGGGTCAATTTTTAACATCCTTGCAATGTGTTAATGCTATTCTTTGTTCCACTAAATAATCTCTCAAACTACATACAGTCAAGTGTTTCAAATAGGAGAAAGCAGGATTCATAAAATATGACCACTGTTGAGACATAAGCAGAATAATGTTGTGTTACTAAGATATTAAGGCAACCCTTGCACACATAATAGTAATATAAACAAAACATAAGACAGTCAAATATTTCTCAATTTAAACAATTGAAACTATGCTAAAACCATTTTGCAGACATGAATTATGTCAACACACCAGAGAGGAAATGCTACTTCACAACCTCAATTTTATTGGTTTGATGGGGCAGTCACAAAGCAATGAGGCAATGGTGAAGGTAGCCACCAGGCTTCAGCACAGTAAGGCCAATTTTAAAATTGTGTAAGGTGTACATTTCAGCCAGCTGCATAACAGATGACCTAATGCAGAACAGAGATCTGTTATGTTAAGGTTTTATTGCCATGATTTACATATTTGTCATGGAGACAAGAATATTAGGGCCGCATTCTTCCTAACAATAGTTGCAACAAAAACACCATATGTGGTGCCTGTTCAAAAGAAGATTAGCCAGACTGCACACAGTACAGTGAGGATAAACAGAAGACTGAAAGGACAATTAAGTAATGTGTCCAAAGACAACAACTTTCAAGGTTTTGCCATAAGCTATTTTTCTTCCATTTCCACTAAGTTACAGGTGCTGCTTGGTGCCAGACATTGAGAAACTGCTGAGGACAAAAAATGATGACATAGAAGGGGGAAAATACGTAAACAGGATAACTTACTTTTTAACATGGTAATTAGAGGAATATTAATTTAAGACTGAATGGAGAAGAGATTACTGTATGTCTGTGAGTTTAATTCATCATAGGACTGCATTTCTATGTTAAACACAGTGTTTGTGTTTGTAAATACATTTTAGATGCATGTAGTTGCATATCCTGAGTATGACATGTTGGATTAGGTTACATACATACATACTTCAGAAGACATACTGGCATAAACACATACATATGATATGTGAGAACTCAATGTTGTTGTGTTGTTGTGTCCTTCAGCTTTTCCCGGTTAGGGGTCGCCACAGCGGAACTCCGGTCCGCTAATGATTGGCAGTAGACTTTTACGTGCTGGCTCATATAATTATAATATAAAAAGATTGTGCACAACATACATATGCAAGTGCATTCAACATATGTCATTATTGTTATGTTGAGCATACTTTTTATTACATTATACTGGGCCATATAGCAAGCAGTAATGATACATTTGTTGCAATAAAACTAGTTATGATACTCATTTGCATTTTTGTGATATTACTAATCAAAAAATTGTGACAAATGGCATTCTTAACCCCTATGGAAAAAGTTTCTATCAACTGGATCCAAACCATGCATCAGTTGTCCTCTTTCTCTAAGCTTACTTCATTTACACATTCTGCCACACAGCTAGATGTCATACACCACATGGTCATGGTCCTGGATGTAGTTGTGATGAGTGCTCATCCATCAAATATCAGTCACACTCAGGTAGCATCCCAAATTCTAGCCAAGACCATGGAACCAGCAGTGCAACTGTTGGCAGAGGTAGATCTTGTGGTCAGGGGTGAGGACACTGAACTGGCTACTCCACCATGCATAGTTCACGCTTCTCTGAGATGCCAGGATGTAGTGGTAGCATAATGTTTGAATGTGTTTTGCAGACATACACACACACACACACACACACACACACACACACACACACACACACACACACACACACACACACACACACACACACTATTTATCTAAGCAGCACTGTTGACTGCTATACATATCTTGCTACTGACCTTGTAAATTGGATATTTAAGGAATAAATTGTTGTTTTACTTGCACACTATCACTTCTTTCATGTTGGGCTCATTTTCCTGTCCCCCCAACCCTCTGCAAGTGATGCTGACTGCACCCTGTCCTTTACACATTTACTTGTGACTGGGCTGCATGTATGTTTGATGCACAGAATGGATACCTAATGCTTGCTTACTCATAACCTTTTTTAATGTAAATATATTGCAGAATAAATGTTTTTACTCATCATTCATAATCACTTGTGAATGATTGATTCTGTAATTGTCAATCCTCGCTCTATTTGTTTTATTGTTGTTACTCATACAGTCAAAGCTTACTGTCCTACTTGTGCAAATGATGCTAACCTTGACCTGCTCACTGGTTTATATACAGTGGCCAACTGAAATGCTTAATGCACAGTACTGGGCAAATTCCATAGTTGTACATTTCAGACAACACTCATAAGGTATTACTGACATCTCTGTACAACTGAGACATGTTTCACCCTTGGGACATAAGGAAGTTCTGTAACATAGTAATCAGTTATATAAATGTATTGCTATTTCCATACAGGTTCCAGACTTATCTTGGTAATAATGCAGATGCCAGATGTCTATGGGGGCTACCCGTGTCTAATGCTAACAGAACACAATCATTACATGGTTTGGCAAAGGTTGTGCAGTTTCAAAGGTATTGGTTTTAATACTTGTATGTGCTTAAAATTTAATTCTTTCATTTAGGTATTCAGTGTGTGTTCTATCCTTTGCCTCTTAGTCAGAGCCATGGCATATTGTGCACAACTATATCTGCTAGAATTATCTGCAGCTGGTGGTTCTCCCTTACACTCCTTATCTGTATCTGCTAGGGATGCTGGCCCTGTCAGTGGTACTGCAAACTGTGGTCCTGCTCCTAGTTGTACTTTTTGAAATTGTTTCCTGAAAATGATATTGTGCAACATGGAATAGACTGCGAGCATTTTGGCAGTTTGCTTGGTCATACTGCAGGTCACTTCCATAGGTGTCTAGTCACATAAACCTTGCTTTAGTATACATTCTATGATATTTCTAGTCTAAGAATTGGCATTGTTGTATCTCTGATCAATGGGTTGTGTGGGTTTCTCATGGATGTCATAAGCCATGATTCCAGGGCATAACCTGCATCCCCCCACCAGATCTTGTGGAAAGTCACCACCCCTAGCAAACCTTGTGTACAGCTCACACATGTGCCATGAGTGTGAGTCATAAAAACTACCTAGGTTATGTTCCCAGATATTCTAGATGAATCCTTGGACATTACAGACAACCTGAAAGTTTATAGGATGGTATCCTTTCTTGTCAATTGACCTCCTTCACTGTTCAGTGTATAGGACTTTTATTTCTGTGTGTGTAACCTATAACTTCAGGTAAGCATGCTATTGCTTAAAATTCCCGCATAGTTCTTGCTCTGTCCTGTGGGGTGCTTGAGAAGCAGATATGCTACCTTGCATGCTGCAGCATTACATTTTGAAACTGGTGTAATATTCTGGAAGCTGAGGTCTGTGACACCCCCCACTATATCCCCTGTGGGTCTCTGGAAAGTATCTGTAGCTAGTATACATAGAGCTACACATAAACTTGCTTGCACTGGATGGGTTCTCTATCATTTCTCTTGGACCACAGATGAGGGCGGCAAAGGCTGCATATTCCCTCTAGTGTTTTCCTGTCCACCCAGTACCACTTTGCAATTTCTATGACATGCAGTCCATTGTAAGTCACACAGGGTGTAAACACCCTTCTTCTTCTTGGCCAAGGTCTGGCAGCAGCAGCACTTTGAGTTAACACCTGTTGCACATACAGATTAATGATGGGTGGCAGAAACTACCGTGCTATTTTTCTAGGTGTAATTATGGCTGTAATTCAAAGAGTTTGGGATTTCAGCGCAAATGGCTACACTATGTGTACATGATTGCTTTATAGGTTCATAAATAGCTCAGTCATGGTTTGAATTGGTTAATTAGCATGTACTTCAGCTACTTATGTTGTCATAAGCTGAATGATGAATACCTCACTATCATGTGCACAGCACACCACATTGTGTACACTATGGCTGCAATTAGTGCAGCCATTCATGAATCCAGTAATCATTTTTTTTTCACATACAGAATAGAAGTTTAGAAATGGAGCTACTAGCACTTACTTACATTCCATTAGAAATTCTACTGTTAGTCCATACAACCCTGGTGCCTTTTCCTGGATAGCCCTTCAATAGCCATCATCATCTTTCTCCTATGTCATTTCTCTTGTCAGGTTGTCTGTTTCCCCCATAGAAGGTTTAGGCAATCATTGATCATTTCCAAGAGCTCCTCTACCCTCACTTCATCTGGCCTGAAATGCTCCCCATATTCCTTTACAAATACCCCATTAATCTGATCTGGGTCTGTTATCATTGTACTGTCACTACTCTTCACTGGCAATGTTTCCATTTTTTTTTTTGCTCTTTCCTGCAGCCTGTATGCTGCAACTAATGACTTTGGAACAATAAAAGCTTTTATGCCTCACATGTTTTTATATCAATAATCTGATCCTGAGTATTTCTAAGCAATTTTGTTTCTACATTACTTTCTTTTGATAACTCCTTATTTTTTGCAATTTTACATTGTATATTCACTCCCTAGTTGCATTCATTCCCTTTCAGTTTTTCTTATACTATCAGCCTCACATTTCACTCTTGTCTCATCAATACCAGTGTTAAATCTGTTCTTCTTAAAAAAAATCAGTTGTACCTGTAAATTCTTCTCAGTTGGTTGGGATCTCCCAATATGAATTGATCGTATGCCTCAGTATGGGAAAAAATAGTCAGGGAATTGTTATGCCTAGGCTTGTATAGGCCCTAGGGCGATAGCCTAGTACCAACCTATGAACCTATGAACCTATTTCTTAGGTCAGGATAGATTTCAATAATAATGGGCCAAATCACCAGGATACAAGTGGGACCATCATTTTGTGGTTTATCAGTGTGAAGCTAGCTGCTTCATGGTTTTACCATATAGTTGACAGAATATCAATTTGCCCTATATTCACAAACATGGCAGTTGTAAACAGCAATAAGTCTATGTGACTGGCCATGTCAGCTTTTGGGGACATATAGGTGTAATTTCTTTCTGTAGGATACATCCTTCTCCACCCATCCATTAGCTCAAAATCCTCCGTCATAACTCTGAGCATGACCATAGCTTTCCTATTTCCTTGGTTGACGTCGCCATTATAATTCCATCTATATTTTCCTTATTTTTCTCTATTGCCTTATAAATTCATTAAAAAGGGGCAGTGTCATCTACATTAGGGCCATAAAATTCCAAATCAATAATGCTTGAATTGCTCTGTTCACTGTAACTATACTCTTCCTACACACTTTATTAGTTACCTCCTTTTGAACCAGCCCAGAGGATCATATATAACAGTTGCAACACCTCTACTCACAACAGCTTACACAACCCAACCATTCCATAGCCTCCTAAATCCATATTTATTTTTCCATTTTAACTTTGTTTCTTGGAAACAAACTGACTGAGATATTTTTTATATAAATAATTGCAGACTCCATTTCCCTTATATGGTGTTGACATGCACTGTACATTAAGTGACAAAACCTGGAATGTCAGGAGCTCAATATTATTTCCATCCACTAAATGACCAGGTATTACACTTGAGTGCTCTTTGGCTTCTAATCCATGTACATCTATTTTCACTCCCAAGTCTCTGGACCCCTCCTGTGCATTGACCTTCTTGCATGCCATTAACGAGTACTTATATTGGACCAAGCCACTAACAGAAGGGTGCAGCTTCATTCTTGGTATTAGGAAGTCCACTTTGCTGCTTCTTGTCACCCGTCCTCTTGCAAAACATTAAACATCAATACCCAAAAAACATAGTTTGCTCTCAGATTCCCATATTACTTTAGGAATGCTTCATATTCATAGTTACACAAAATGTTAAAACATTTTAGTCTAACCATATTTAAACAGTTATACAGTGAATCCCTAAAAGACATGGAACTGAGGTAGATAACCACAAACCAATACAACAGAAAATACCTCAATAGTAGACTGCAAGGAAAGAACTGCACACACAAATCATGACCAAAATAACACTTTATTAATAGATTGAGTGCTTTCATCCAAATGGACTTCATCAAAATGCCATTGTAAATTAAAAAGTCATTTATATACACTCAGCAATTAAGATCCTCCATCACTGGTCTTTCATTTTGTATCCTCTTGACATCATATCATTTCCCATGCTAATATACATTACAGTACTACAGTACTAAAGTAATGTAGCGTAAATATAAACTGAAGAAGGAATATAAAAAGTGTGAACATAATATTAAAAACACATCTTAGTTACTCCAATAATCGTGTTGCAATACTCTTATGTAATTTACCACACAAAGTTCATAAAATAATGAATTATATTGCAATAACAATTTCATATGGCAAGAAACTAATATTATATTATTAGAATTGTACAGCCCTCAAACTTAATACTGGGGCCAAGGACAACTGACTGTTCAGACCAGGCAAATACCCTGAATTCAGCTGCAGCTGCAAAATTAATTCTCGTATTCTAACCAAGTCTCCCATTGACCACTCATTGGATCATGTTCAACCTGCTCTAACACCCAAAATAGAAACTTTCCTTCCTTGTAAAACTTCTGATGTTTGTAAAGGGAATTAGTGTTATCCCTTCTACCTACATCATAATACTGTTCATACACTCCAGACTTTAAACATCTTTCCATTTTCCCTATATAATATTGCAAACACTTTGGGCAGTAGGCAAGATAAACAAGACCCTTGGACACGGTTTTGCAGTAGAGTTTTAAAGACTTCAGATGAAATTTTTTTTTGCTGTGTATGTATTTATAGGCATTGTTTTTTGGAGAGTAAGTATGCTGCCTAAGTAAGTAAGTGGGTAGGTGGTCACTTAGACTGCCAGAGAAACAGCTGGATTGATGGCAGAGGGTAGGTTTATTGGTGAGAGTTCAATTCAGTATTGACTGTTTTTTTAGTATGCTTATCCACCTTAGTGGGGGATTGAATCATTTTACAGAAACTGTGAAGGTTAATAAAATTGGAGGAATTGTTGGAGGAGCAGGTTGACCAGTCAAGGCTGAAATTCCCCATTGTTAAAGTTTCCTGACTGTATGTTGAAGCACACCAGTAAAGGAAGTCTTCAATGATGGCTGGGTTACCTGGAGGTATGTAAACGGTTATGATAATGATGTGTTTATTATAGCTTATTTGTAGGTGGGAGATTAAAATTTCACAATTCTTGGGGTCTGGAGAGTTACTAACCAGTTGTTCCAATTTGAGGTTGTCTTTGAAAATTATGGCAATGCCACCACCTTTCTTATGAGTCCTATCAAGCCTGTGCATGTTGTATCCAGGAGTTAGGATCTGAGAGTCTTGTATGTGTGGTTTTAGCCTGGTTGCTGTTAGTATTGCCATATGTGGAGAGTACTGGGTGATGGTTGCATGAAATTCTGGAATTTTTCTAGTATGCATCTCAGGTTCATGTTTAAGATAAGGAGATCTGTATTGCTGTGAGGGAGGTGTGTGATGTTTGGAGTGACTGGAGTGTAAGAGGATTGGAGTATTTGCTGTGGAAGTTGAGGGCCTAGATTAGAACGTATGTCCCTACTTTGTTTAATATGGGCTGAACTGTATAGAAATAGGTGGGTAAATTTCATAACTAGTTTAGCAGATTTAGTGTAAAAGACTTGGGATTTTTTGTGAATGAACATATTTGTAAGAGAAAAGTTTGATAGTGGTGTTATTGTAAACGTGAGGTAAAGTAGTAAAGTTGGTTATAGAGGTATGGGGTGAGACTATGAGTGAGTTGGTAGGAGAGTGGATCGTGGTGACATGTTGATTATGATAGGATGCAGAAAGTATGCTGTAATGAGCAAGGTACATAATATAAAGTGTTAAAATAACATTAAGTGTATGACTGATACAGGGATTCTAATTGAGGTTAATTGAAGAAGTACTGGGCTGATGTAGGTGTGAGCAGTAAGGCTTGGGTTTTGTCTTAAGTGTATTACTAATTAACAGTTAATGGTATGGCTGTAGTAATTGGAGGATTAGGGAAGGAGGCATGTTCTGAGGTTAAGTATAAATGTAGAGATAGTGGGTGGGTGGGACTGGGAGTAGGGTAGGGGAGCAGAGTGAGCCCAAGCATAGTGAGGGTGAATGAAGCAGGTTGAACCACAAATTCAACTGAGCAACAGCAAATAAACTCTCAGTTTTTACTAGCTTACATCAGGACAGTGCCAGAGTTTATAATGTATGCAATATCTATTGTCAGTTTGCAAGAAAATAATTGTTTGCTCACTGCTATAAGTCTAGGATGTCAGTCAGAACTCAAAAAATGAGTTTATAGTAAAATGATTAGCTAAAGACAAAAGAAAGGAGTAATATGGAAGAAGTTGGGAAACCTAAGAGTAGTGACCCTGTTTGTGTGCACACCACCACCAAGTCACAGAAAAAAAACATTCTTAGGTGGAAAGCAGTAGCAAAAATTATGTCTTTCTTGAGGAAAAACATACTCTGCTTAGTTTAAATTCACATCAGCTAGGAGGCTCTTTAAGTATGGGGTGAGGAGTCAATGGCAAAAAAATTGAATCCTGGCCGTGGGAACAAACTCGCAAATTTAGGGCTTAGGTAGTCTGCTTAATTTAAATTCACATCAGTTAGGAGGTTCTTTAAGTATGGGGAGAGGAGTCAATGGCAAAAAAGAATTCTGGCCATGGGAACAGATTTGTGAATTAGGGGCTTAGGTAGGTGACAAGTACACAGATCAGGGGATGCTGAGAAACCACAGCTGAATCTAAGGTATGGATTTAAAAATGTGGATTAAATATAAATATATTCCAGTCTTTGTCTTTGCCTATTATAAGGGACTATTTTCTGGTATAATCCTCCTAGCTAACTGCACAAGACAGGGATGCAGACATGTTAATGTCAGCATTGTGGCTCTGCACAAGCTGGTTACTTCACATTCTATGGGATTCTGCAAATAATATTCTCGGAAAATGTTTTTGGCTGACACATTTGTTATGAGACAGAACATCCACTCCCTTAGTGATGTTAAATGTTGCCTTCTTGGAACTTGTGATACTCACTGCATCCTTGACTCTGTTTCCCTTACTCACTTGGACAACTCATATGAACTATCGTTTTCAGATACCGGAAACTAATCTCCACTTACAGCACCAGGGAATTGCACAGATACATGGTTACACTTAAAGAGTCTCAAAACAATTCTGCTTTAATAATGTGGGATATTTACTTACACTGTTAGGACAACTGGTTACAATTCATCAGGTGCTTTTTTAACTTTTTTCAATAAAGCTGGATTCATAAGAAAAAAAGAGGAGTAAAAAGTATAATTCATTTATGCATCTGCCCTAACCTAGAGAACTTGCTAAATCAGTACAAACCCAATTGGCAATTAAGGTCCTCAGTAGCCTGCCAGATTATAGTTACCATGACTACTAACAAAGCAGGACACAGAGTACTGAGTCACTCAATACTAATTGCAAGGAACAAACTCCCTTGCAAAATCTGAAGCATCATGAACTATCAGCTATTTAAAGGGGCCCTACATAACCATTCTAAACAGGATAAAAGTTGTAGCATGACATAAACTAACCATATTCATGTGAGTGTAATCCTCTGCTATTACCTTGTTAATGATATCTTTTTAATTATTAAAAGAAAGCAACATCTTTAATGCTTACCAAGTGTTTTCCAGATGTTGGATATGAAGTGCCTGACGGTGTCTATAGCAGGCCTCCTTCAGAAATGCATTAACTAGTTCTGCTACAATGAGGATAGTGTCAAAACTTGTTTACAGACATGCATAAGCAAAAACTGAGTATAGGGTAGTTTGTTGTAATATTTCCCTGCAGTTTGTTCTTTAGACAATTTCTTTAATTTTCGCTTATAGTTATTATTTGTTAATTGACATGCAATGTAAGGCTAACTGAATGGTGTGTCATTGATGAAGGCTAATATTATCCTTTCACTTCTGTGATGCTGATATTCCCTAAGTTTTCTCTGCATGTGTGTGTGTGTGTGTGTGTGTGTGTGTGTGTGTGTGTGTGTGTGTGTGTGTGTGTGTGTGTGTGTGTGTGTGTATCACCTCTCCCAGCTGAGTTAAATGGTTCATTGTCATGGCTGATTTATATTATAGCTTGTTTACAGTCAAATATAAATATACCTATGCTACTTCATGGAACTTTGCATCAGACATTGTAGTACTGCAGCTTGTTAACAGCATAGCATTTTATCTTCACCTATAAAAAATACTTGCTCTGTAGCATATCTTTTAGAATTAACTAGATCAGTTTCCTGCATACCTCTCAACTGCTATGATTTAGGCATAACACTATGATTTGAAGCATCATGAGCTATCAGTTATATAAAGGAGCCCTACATAACCATTCTATGCAAAACAGAAGCTGTAACATGTGACATAAAATAGCAGTATTCATGTGATTGTCATCCCCTGCTGTAACTGTCAAATTTAGCCTTGCTCCTCCTAGCTTGACTAATATTCCTCATAAAATCAAACATGGTCATTAGTATATACCTTATTGCATAAATAAACTAAGACTACCTATCACCATGAATTACATAGTTATATTCTCTCATGAAAAATAAGAAAATGCTCATGTTTCTAATTCAGTGCTATGATTTTAATGGCCAGAGGCTGAGATGTATGGTTTCATGTTGATAATTATATTACAGCTTGTTCAGAAACAAATATAAGCATAACTACAGTATTTTTAGAAATTAGTATCAGTCATAAACTTCCTTCAACTTCATGTTCATGTAGCTTCTTTCTTATAACTGTAGCATTTATTACTTTTTTCATTTGCATGCACGTCAGGGTTTTTGACCAGAAGCTTATTTATAATTTTTTGCATTCTAACATTGGACAAGTGCCTGTAAGCTGGCAAACAATCCTTCATTGCCACCCTCATTAAACATCTAACAATAGTTGCTGCCTTACAAGTGTGATGACGATTTAAAAAGGACTTCAGAGAAGACACTTTTTGAATGAGATGATGATAGGACCCTAGAAAATATTGTCAGCAGGTCTGCTGTATAGCAGGTGAGAAATGTTCCTGTGTGTGCATGAATTCAAGTGTAGGCTAGGAATGTATATACTCAATACATGTCTATTTATGTGCCTCAGATGTAGCCCATGTCTTTGGACCAAACAACCCAGTCCATTAATAAATCTGCACATGAAATGAATAGCTTCCAGATTTTTTCTGGGATCAGTTTGCAATGTTAAATGTTGCAGTTTTATATCTCTTATTTGGCTTTAGATAGCATTGTCATTTGCATTTAATTATCAGCAAGGCATAAGATTTATGTGTCAGGTAGTTGAAATACTAAAATGGCTGTATGGCCTGTAACTACTTGTTTTACATATTGCTTTTTTTCTAAACAACTGCCAGCCAAAATGCTAACACTGGTGCAGTCTTTAGTTGTAAAATTCAGAAGGGTGAGTTTTATATCATAGCATATCATAGCCTATTTTCTGTCTGGAATATTATAAGGATGCCATAAACAAATGAATGCATAAGTCAGGAATTAGTCTATCCAGCACTACTGACAAGTTAGTATAACTGATAATTTTACATTGTAAATATTTCTATGATTTTTTTTTCTGTTATACATTGCTCATGGCTTCTCTGTGCTGAAACTACTTTAATTTGCCTTTGATTCTTGGCCTTTGTATCTCTTGATGTTTACTGTGTTGGCAGGACATTATGAGACAGTTGAGCAGCTGGCACTCGTTCTGCCCTTGGTTATGTTTCTTGTCCTCCAGGTATGTATTGTGAATGCATTGTTACAACACCCCAACAGAATGCATTTTTTGCTGCACCATAGCTGTGTCATTCTATAATGCTTTTCATTTAGTAGATGGTAGAAAACAGCTGTAGTGTATGAATAATTTCAGTCACAATGGGCATTAACTACTGTACCACTGATAGCAATACAAAGAGATTAACCAGTAATATAAGGATTTGAATCCCACCACACATACCAGTTAATGCAAAAATAAAGTGATTAGCCTTAAGGATACTAGGTAAATGTGCAGTGTTATCTTGGGTAAAAGCTAAATAAGGTTTCCACTGTAAAGCTATAGCTCAGAAAGCAAAAAAAAACTGTACAAAATTATTTTGCAGTTATACAATATTTATCAAAATGTGTGTGTGTGTGTGTGTGTGTGTGTGTGTGTGTGTGTGTGTGTGTGTGTGTGTGTGTGTGTGTGTATGTGTGTACTGAGAAGGGGGTTAAATGAAGATCTCCAGCATCGATGATCTTTGTCTTTTCAAGTTTATGATAATGCTTCAACCATTTGGTTAAAACTAGCAAAACAAGAATATATCTTAATGTTTACCCTTAAAATAAGCCAAATGTTAAATATTTTAATATTTAAAGATTATCAGTTATGGCTGATGAATCAATCCTCATAAGGTAGACATGATAAAGTTGCCAGTATAAGTGACAGGTTAAAATACTTAAGATAATATGTGAAACATCAGACATAAGCATTCAAACTTATGCAATACTATTCTTCAAATGAAACAGAAAAATAAAGGCATTTTCTTTTCAAACAAATATGCAAGTAGTACAGAACAAGAAAAATGTTCAGAAAACAATTTGCCTAACACTAGTACTGGAAACCAGACCTCGGGATTCAATAAAGCAATTTACTGTAACAGAATAGTGTAGCAACTTCTGCATGGAATATGGCTGCTGAGCGATTCAGTAAACAAGGCTGGGGGCATATATGAGCCTGCCAGCACTATTCTGGCATGGACATCACTGAATAATGCTAATTACCTCATTTGCTAGTGAAAATCATGCAAATGAGGTGAATTAGCTATTCAATAAGCAGGGAGGCATCTGTGTCAGAGCAGTGTCTGTTGCAGAAATGTATTTGGTTACTAACCATGTAGATGTCTGCAAAAATCAAAATGGGGTATGACAGTTCAAAGCAAAGCATGGATTATGACTACTAGGCATGCCAATGGTCAAAAATATGGCCACTGGTATGGAAAACAGTTGCACAATTATAAAAATAAAAGTTTTTTTTTTGGCCAATTTCAGCCATTTAAACATAGCGCAGTGGCATGCAAATGAGATTGTGCAGAAAATACAAAAAATGTGAAAAGACAATTTTAAGTGAAATCTGCATTTTGCCATTATAGTGGGTAGCATGCAGAACCAAAAGAATAACAGGTAACACTGGTTGCTAAGGAGAAAGGTGCTGGTGTAGTGGTGTAACAAGGGACTAAGGCAGTGGGGTATGCAAATGAGCTAAATTTATTGAATAGCAAAATGGGAGACCATGTCCATCTGTACCTAACCATGTAGGAGCCTTTGTCCCCCAATTACTTATGGCTTCGTCCAGATGTCTGGCTCTCAGAAGTTGAGAGGTATGGCACCTAGTAAGACTTCAGGAACCTGAAGGTCAGTGTACTGCCAGTTTATAAAAACTGCCACCTTTCTGTGTCAGCACTGACTACATGTCACTGGCAAACAGACATACCTCTGGAATGACACAGGTTGTCACAGAAGAAGCACAAGTATGCCTTGTATAGCTGTTCTGCTTGTCCTAACATTGCATTTGCCTTTCAATGATTTGCAAAACATGAAAGGGTCATGTCAAAACAGCAATGACAGACAGTGGGGAAGCAAACATCATACCCATAAGAGCAAAAAACCAATTACCAAACTGGTCTTCCAACTGTCTATGTTTGGCAGAACATTATTAACAGCCTGTCCCCATTTGTGGGCCTTTTTCTGTCACATTCGGGCTTGTCCAGATCACAGTCTGTGATGGTATGACAGCTAGGCCTACATGTAGCCTCTTAATAACATATAGCAACACAAACCATCTAAGGACCACAGCAAATGGAGTGGTGCAATGATGGACAACCTGCCAAATAGGTACTCTCAGAGGTGTGAAGTCCATTACCTTGTGTGTGATGTTACTGCATTTACCCTGCTCACATCAGAATTACAAATACATAACAGCAGCCACTGTGGCCAAAGCCTGTGACTGGACTACAGAAGGACAAGGAGACACATGTACGGGGAAGGGCAAACACTGGCCAGGCAAATAGAGAATGTGCACACCAGAACAAATTGTGCAGTAACATAGGTGCCATGCAGTGTATGAAGTCAGTAAAATCACCTGCAAATACATAACACACACCCATGTAAGTGGAGGTCTGCAACTAAACAAAAACCCAAACAATGTACACCTCAGAGGAAATACACATGAGTACTCCACAAACCTACACACCACAGACCATGTAGACTCCACACGCCAGGGTCTTGCAGATACTAAGGCCTTACTCCAAACTCCAAACACCTACCCTACACAGATAGGCTAACAGCACTATCCCTCTACCCCATTCCATACAGACTGTGCTAATTGACCCCTGTCTGGCATGCAAAACAATTCAAACCCTGCCTTGATGGGAGTGTTGCACATCTGGAGCTCAAGTCCCACTCCATCAACCTTGTAGGTGCAGCATCAACCTGAGCTATGATATCAGTACAGCTTGTCAGAGTGACAGATATGGGTAACACACACTCCCCATCTGTGGAATACACTACCTGTCAACAGCAAGCCAAGTGCCTCAATACCCCTAGTGATGTTGTCCCTGTATAAGTGCATGGGAAGCACAAAATACAGTCCTATGATTTCACCTGTGTCCCTGCTGGACAGGGGCTCTGTGTGCTGACATGTTGTAACATGGGCTACATTGTTATTTGCATGGGTTATAAGGGCTTCAGGGCCAATGCCCTACTAACGTCATAGCAACCTATCAACCTATACACAGCTGTCTGTCAGTGGTTCACCACATTACTCTGTACTACTCTGTCACTGACATACCTGGAGGTCACAATGCTATGTGGAATATACTACACACATAGTGGACATTTCTGCATACTAGAATTCACTCTGTACCTACACCCATACCGCTCAACCTCTGACAGCAAGACATCTGGACAAGGTCATAAGTAAAAGTGGGACAAAGGCTCATGATAGGCATGTGTTGTAAATCTTGCCCTTACATACTGAGAAACTTGATAGAATACCTGGTTTTGCATTAGCAGGAATTTTGTGAAGGTTATGAAGTCTGAAACACTAATGTTTGTCATTATTTTGTAACATCAGTCTTCGATTATATGCAACTAAGTTGCCATAAAAACACAAGTTTAGTTTATGTAGACTGGATAAAACTTCTAGACAAACACCTGGGCAATCTGCCAAAAACTGTACAGTTGAGAGGTATGACCACACCAGGATATGACTTTTCAGGTAAGAAGAATACCACACAAGCAGGAGATCCCCAGCCAGTATATCACCAAGTTGCTGGACTGTTTACACAGCTTTGTCAGTCAACCGGCTGTAGACACACCTTTCAAATGGCCTTTTTGGGCAAGATTGTATATAGTCGGGTTCATAATATTGGTCTGTGCATCATACATCTTGTATTCCTCTGGTAAAGCATTGTGATGATCTGAGGATGTCTGTTACTAGGTAATGACACAATACATTCCAGTGTCAGACTTCAGATATGTCAGAAAATGTCTGGTAAAACAAACCCAGTACCTCTAGCAAATTCCTGTTTACTTTTGAGAGCTATGGCTGTAGCACACAAAACCCCAGACCAGAATACAACTATATCTGTAATAGAGTCCCACTCTCACTATAGAAGGTCATACTGGGCATGCTCCTACACTTACAGAATCACAGGCCATGCCGGAACCCACATCGCACTATATAACTGTATTGTGCATAAATGTGTTTGCATACAGATTGGTATGTATGCCATAACTTTCCCTACACAAACCCATCAGGTAGGATTACCCTCAGCTAGCTAGGTAGCCCATATGTGATATATCTGCATCTCTTGCATGTGACACACAGGCATATATATGGGCAGCATATAACAATATGTCAAGCATACACACACATAGATGTGAGGAAGAGAGAGACAGACAGTGAAAGAGAGAGAGAGAGAGACACACACACACAGGGGGACATACAGAGAGTGAGTCATACACAGGGATACCCTGAATGGCATAGAGTGATGTCCTGCTGCGGACAGTGGCATACCAGTCATAACCAGTCACATGTGCCAGCATGAAGGTGAGCTCCATTGTGTAATAGTACTGAGGTGGAGGTTATAATATCACACTGTGTGTGTGTGTGTGTGTGTGTGTGTGTGTGTGTGTGTGTGTGTGTGTGTGTGTGTGTGTGTGTGTGTGTGTTAGGCCATTCCCAACCACGACACTTCCTAGTGCTCCACTTTAGCAGTCCTGCTGATGTAATTTCCCTCAGAAGTACCTTTGAACAGCCCTCAGCCATATAAGTTCTGTGGTGCATGCAGTAACTATGTAACAGTATAGTACAAATGACTAAATAGGCAACTATGTACCCATATAGTACAAATAACTAGATAGGCAGGGGTCCTGTGGAAAATTTGTGTATATGTGTATGTGTGTATAAGTGTATTTACAAGAGTATGTAAGTGTATATGTTTGCAGGACAAAGTATTTTGAGGATTTTCCCACCCACAACACTTCCCAGTGCCCTACTTTAGCAGTCCTGCTGATGTCATTGCCCTTAGAAGTACCTTTGGACAGCACTCAGCCCTATAAGCTCTGTGGCATGTGTAATAATTAAGTAACAGTATAGTACAGATAACTAGATAGGCAGGGGTTCCGCACTCAGTTGTGGCAAATGGAGTGTGTGTGTGTGTGTGTGTGTGTGTGTGTGTGTGTGTGTGTGTGTGTGTGTGTGTGTGTGTGTGTGTGTGTGAAGTTATCTGTAAGGGTGTATGTTTGTAGGATAATGAATTGTGATGCTATTCCCACCCAGTACATTTCCCATTGCCATAATTTACAAGGGGTCTTGATATAATTCACCTTAGACATACCTTGCAACACTGTTAAGCCATATAAGCTCTGTGGTGCATGTGATAACTGCGTAACACTGGAGTACACATAACTAGATAGGTAAGGATTCTAAACCCAATACTAGCAACTATGTGTGTGTGTGTGTGTGTGTGTGTGTGTGTGTGTGTGTGTGTGTGTGTGTGTGTGTGTGTGTGTGTGTGTGTGTGTGTGTGTGTGTTTGGGTGAGAATCATATCCACTAGAGGTGTGCATTATACCATTCTGAGGCATGTACCACCCAGTGCACATCCCACTGCCCTACTTTACAAGGGCTGCTGTTGTCATTTACCTTATATGTACCTGTATACACTCTCCAGCCCTCTAAGTTCTGTTGCATGTGCAATAACTGTGTAATACTATAGTGGAAATACATAGATAGGTAGGGATTCTAATCTCAATATTGACATCTACAGAAGTGTGTGTGAAGCATATCCCCTTTAGCTGTTGTGTGTGTAGGTTATACCATTTTAGGGCCTGTTGACCCCCTACCCATGACATTACTTTAAAGAGCCTGTTAATGGCATCTGCCTCACATGCACCATGTAACACTATACAGCCCATACCATTCATCTGTACAGATGTACATGGAATATCCACATGTTTGCAACTATACGTGATCTGTGTCCCCTAACAATGAGCATTCCTGTGATATCATTGCTAAATATGTCACAGTTACCATAGTGACACACATGCCAGCATCAGACATAGTACCTGACTGACACATCATGCTGATACAAAGTCTATCTTTCTATCACTTGTGCAGGTTTGTAGGAGCAGTAGACGAGTCCAATTGCTATGTCTGGTGGGTTATTCCACCATCCATGAAGGCATTTGCAAGATTACCTATTGTAAGAGGCTGTGTGTTATGTCCCAGGCATATAATCTATGTGGAGCTTGTCATGTGCACGCAGCACTATAGTACATACAAGTGAATGCATAGGGTTACTAATATGTCTATTGGCAAATGTGCATGTGTTTCTGTATGCACAACCCCTGTGGCTGTTTTTAGTGTGTATGTGTGTGTGTGTGTGTGTGTGTGTGTGTGTGTGTGTGTGTGTGTGTGTGTGTGTGTGTGTGTGTGTGTGTGTGTGTGTGTGATGGCTATACCATTTTGTGTGCCTCTACCACCCTGTGAACTTCCCCATTGCCAACCTAGTGTCAGCCCATGCAGATGTAATCCATCGTACAAGCACAGTTACACAGTTTCTAACACCAAGCCACTGTGGTGCATGCAATGGCCATATCACTGTGTATTGTACATTAATAGATAAGTAAGTCATCTACTCTGAGAAGTGTCACCTTCATGTGCATGTGTGTTTCAATGCATTTCCCTATGCAGCAGTGTGTGTGAGTGTGTGTGTGTGTGTGTGTGTGTGTGTGTGTGTGTGTGTGTGTGTGTGTGTGTGTGTGTGTGTGTGTGTGTGTGTGTGTGTGTGTGTGTGTGTGTGTGTCACATGGCTCTAACATGTTAATGGCCTCTGAACCCACTATTGGCAATCCTAACAACCCCTGCAATTGTCTCCCACTTCAATAGTAGTGGCAGACACTGCCACACTACAGTACCACTGTGCTATTTGTGTTATGTATCCAGTGCAATTGTTCATAAGACTGTGCAGGTAAGGGCTGAGTGCAGCCCTTTGTTAGCTGCCCCATGTACAGTACTTTGACTCTGTGTGCATGACCAGCATGAGGGGCCAGGCATGCATATGAGATAGCAAACACACATGCTGGTGATTGTCAGGCTGACCTGTGTCAGGAATACATACATAGTACCAGGCATACCCTTATCAAATGTGTGATGGTTGAGTGAGTGGGACAGAAATGGCAAGAGCAACAGGTGCTGATAGCTGAATTTGTTGCAGTTCAAGTAATGGCTAAGCTTGTGAGGGATCTAGTGCCAGTACTCAAGTAACCTCCTCTGTATGTGTGAGCCTGCAGTCCTACAGAACACCCAGGTGACATGTATGAAGGCTAGGTGGCTGTGTCTAGGGTATGTATGCAAGGTCACACTGTCTGCCACAATTGCCCCTCATGCACTTTTGCATGTAAACACACCTGGAAAACATGTACATATACAGCTGTACCTTGGCTATGAAAAGGTCACTGTGTTTTCACTCCGCCTTACTCATCATTGCTACTGTCAGCAGGCCCACAGCCTGCAGGCACACAGACACCTGGAATACAAACAGAATACAGTAAGTGACACTACAGTCAGTCAGCAGTACTATCAGCAATAGTGCATCATGGCTAACAAGGTACATACACCTCAATGTGCACCCATAACTATTCCCTGCAGACAGCACCTTACACAACATTACATTGCTACACTGTACTATAGTCACTCTGTGTATCAAATCCATATTAGGATGTCCCTGCACTGATGGTATGGATAGCAAGGTTGTGGCACAAGTATCATCACATGCACAAGGTGTGGTATTGGATTGCCAGAGGCCTAGGCTGGGTCATATGGCTGACATTGTGTGTGTGTGTGTGTGTGTGTGTGTGTGTGTGTGTGTGTGTGTGTGTGTGTGTGTGTGTGTGTGTGTGTGTGTGTGTGTGTGTGTCTGGAGGGGTGGTGGTCAACTGGGCCATGAAGAGGAGCTGTGCATGTCTGGTGGTGACCGGCTGTGATAGGGATGTGTGAGTGTTTGTCTGCACACCATCAAGTTATGTGGATGCCTGACACAGGATTATGTTGGACAGCCATGGACCGTACATGGCAGGATGTATAGTTCACTGTCTCCCAGCAGGGACATGGGGACTGGTTCTGCCAGGAGTCTCACTGGTACCACCAGGCCAGGGGCAGATCCAGTACTACTCCCCGATGGTGACTGCTGTCTGATGGATCCATGTCCCTGATGGGACTGGCCCAGACAATGTGCCTGTGGCCTGCTCCAGTGTGGTGTGGACAGCACCCACCCTTTGGTAGTGCTGATTGTACTGCCACTACTGGACTATGAATGTGCATGGCCACATGGGCTCTCAGCTGATCATGTTGCTGACCTATGTCCACCTGGCCAATTCCCTACTCCTACCACATGCTCAAGCACAAACATTGCATGGTCGAGCAGTGACAATGTCTCACCCCACTGTCTATCCACAACATCAGCAAAATGACGTATGGCATCACAAATGCTGTGGAGATCATCTTGCATGGCAGGAAGCGCTGCATTCATAACCTGAGCATTAGTCTGGTGTTGTGGTCAGTACATGCCTGTGCCTCCATGATAGACTGTAACATGCATCTGGTGACACCTGCTGTGGCACTTGCAACAGGGACTTGATGGGCAGCAGTCCTCCATTGAGCACACCTCTCCATCTGCCTGTGTGTGACCTTGCTTGCTCTCTGGCTATGGCTGGTGTCTACATTCACACATAGTCAACACACTAGCCTGTTCCATGCCACCACCCTCCAACTATCCATTATCTGTGGCTGCTGGGGATTGGGTATGTGTGAGTATACTGACTGTGTGTGGGGACATGGTAGGTGAAAGTGGTATACCTAAAAATTGAACATATTCAGGCTCCAATGATCCCGCCTGTGCCTCACTATGACTACCATCATCATGGGAGTCTGCTAAGACACTGACATCAGGTTGTGAGGGGGAGACATACCAGCCCCCATGTTCACCTTTGAGGGGAAGACAACATATGTAAATTAATACCCTGCAGTATTATGTTTGCTGATACACACACACAAACACAGACACACACACACACACACACACACACACACACACACACACACACACGCACACACACATGCATGCACACACACGCACACATGCACACACACACACACACACACACACACACACACACACACACACACACACACACACACACACACACACACACACACACACACACACACACACACACACACACTCACTCCCGGTAAAGTCTGGCACAGCCCTGACACTTATGGGTCCTTCAGACCAGACCCTAATAATGGTAGTTCTGTCTGCACCAATTCATCTCTTTCACAGCTACTGTAAGGCCCGCAACAAAGGGTGACAAATCCTACTGTGTGATAGCCCTGTTAGCAGAATGGTAATTGTGACCAAGACCAAGGCTATACAGTGTCACCAAGTGCATATGCAAGTATTGTAAGAGCTGACTTACTGCTATACAGACCACACACAATGACAAGGTGAAATGATATGTGATGATAACTGATGAAGGAACAAGAGTCTACACTATCACTGCAGTACCTACACAGTTCAGACTCACAGGGATTCATTTCAGACAACATTGCAGGACAGTCTTCAATACATATAGGAACCCTGTAAAGTACTAGTTGCATAGCCTCATAAGATGATACCAGGCTATTGGCCCTGATGTCATCATAAGCCTAGCCTAGACTGTCACCTATTTCCCTTCAAAGCTAGCACCTATTTCCCCTGTCCAACTGGGACACATGCAGGATCCCGAAGGTGTCTTATCCATTTGCCTTACAGTCGTCCAGCTTCTTCTTCAAGAGGGCTATACACATACTCTGCTAGACATGGGGAGGGAGTGCATTTTACAGACAGTGTATTGTGTGGGACACAACACTATCCCACCAACAAGTACTATACATGTCACAGACCAGGTGAGGTCCTTGCATGCATGTTGCGTGAGTTGGGTTTGTCTTAGAGATATGCAGAAACGCCCTCAAGGCTGGTTTGAAAATGGCCTGGTATGCTAGACACAGGTTGCCTATGATCAATCTGTATGAGACTGAGTACATAGGTTCATAGGTTCATAGGTTAGTATGGGGAACTATACCCATTATTTTGCTGTGCCTCTGTCGAGCAGTGACACTGAGGTAATCCATCTCCCATCCATTGGTCAAGATTTCTCTTGAACAAGGCCAGCGAGGTGCTCTGCCTCACATGTACCGGGGGATTTTGTTCCACAGCATAGGGAGTCTGTGTGATGAATCTATCCTGAGGTTTAAGTCTCCCGCCCTTGTGGCTCTGATGGAAGCATATTCATCAAATCTGGGTTTGACATGGCCTTGTATGTTAGGCAAAGGTCACCTCTGAGCAAGACTGAGTACATGGACAGGGCTTTCAGCCAATCTGTATACGATAGGTGTTGCAGACCCTGGATTTGCCTGGTCAGGAACCTCTGTGGTCTCTGCAACTGCTGCATTTGCTTGGCAAGGTACATGACAAAGGAGCCATTGTACTTGGTAATGCAGCTGATAAGGGTGGAGTACAGGGATGTTGTGGCCTCCTGGTTCCTGGATAACATACCCACATTTAGGAGCTGGGCCATGTAGACAGCCTTTCGTACAATGGTGCACACAAGGTGGGAAACTGTCAGGTTGCCACCAACATTGGTGCACAAGTTGCCTCACACCTGATTGCATGCTCAGTACATTATTACTGTCATATTTAGTGTGGATGACATCTACCACAGCAGGGAAAATGATGCATCTCCTGCCATTCAGTTTGAAACAATGTTTCTTGCACCAGTTAATAATTTGTGTGAGGGCCTCTTGGAGGATGCTCACATCAGTAGGGGAATGTAAGACAGTGGTCAGCTTTCAAGCATCTGTAACCCAAGGGTGGTGGGTTAATAGTAATGAACATTGAAGACTATACAAATGAAATGGAAAATATAGTCAATAGTCCTACTTTTCAGCTTGTATCACGTAATGAATTAAATCAAGCTTGTTCTAAAATTAAATCACATTTATACGAGATGTTTTTGGAAGCTAGTATTACCGCTGACCTTTTTAAGTATCTTAGCATGCCAGCCCCTAGAACCTCTATTCTCTTTGGTGTTCCCAAATTACACAAAAACATTGGTGACCCACCAATGAGACCATTAGTAGACGCAAGGTCTAGTCTAACGTATCCTTGGGAGAAATGGATAGATGAAACCCTCAAAAAATATGTGACCCAGGAACAGCAAATTTGTAAAGATTATTGGACATTTCTAGCCCAAATTAACAATTTGGACAATAGTCAAGCTTTGATTTTTTTAACAATTGATGTCCAGGACCTTTACTCTTCAATTCCACATGATGAAGGGATTGAATGGACCAGTAGGCTTTTGCAGGCTAAGGGAACACCATTAGAGGAAGTAAATTTAATAGAGGAAATGTTGGGTGTTATTTTGAACAACAATTAAATCACATTTAACAACAAGTACTTCATTCAAAAAACAGGAGTGGCAATGGGGTCTCCATGTGGGGCTAGCTATGCAAATTTGGTCATGGCATCATGGGAGCAAGAGTTTATTTTCAACAAACCTGATATAAAGAAACAGATTTATTTTTACACACGCTTCCTTGATGACATTTTTATACTACTTAATGGTGACAGGGATGATGCAATAGCATTGGTGGATTATTTTAATAGCACAACAAGCTTCCTTTCCTTTACATTTGCCTTTGACACAGACCAAGTTTCTTACCTGGATGTAGATTTGAGCAAAGATGTAAAAAAAAATTCATATGTTTCTAAAATTTACAGAAAGCATACATATTCTAATGCTTTACTCCATTACAGCAGCTGTCACCCTTGGCACCAGAAAAAGTCAGTTGTCAAGGGACAATTTGTGAGAGCTGCTCGTATGGTCACACTTGAGTCAGACTTTTTAAATGAAAGTCAAAAATTGAAGGATATGTTTTTTAAAAGGGGCTACCCTGAAGACTTGATAGACATGGTTTGTAATGAAGTTACCACTAAGAGAGAACAAGGTCTATATAGGCCAATTCCTAGTTTGAGTTTTGATAACACTGGAACAATTGACTTCAGTCATTCTGATAAATATGAATACACAATCAGTCTGATAACCCCTTTTAGTAGTGATGCCAAGGAGATTAAGTTTATCCTATATAAAATTGGGAAATAATTAGGAGAGATGCTCATATTTCTGATAGGTTTGAGAACAATCCTCAAATTACATATAAGCGTGGTACCAATTTGAAAAGTCTATTAGAGGTCAACAAACTAGCTTTGAATTGGAAATGCAGTATGTACAAATGCCAAATGTGCAACTACTGTAAGCACATGAGTAAAGGCAGAGAGGTAACCATTAGAAATACTACATGCAAGATCCATTCTAGGTTTACTTGCCAGTCTAAATCCGTTGTCTATGTGGCTCAATGCTCAGGTTGTGCTGCTTTCTACATCGGTAAAACCGATCGCAAGTTGAAAGAACGTGTTTATGAGCATTTGTATAAAATTAGAAATCAAGGCTTAGACAATGCTCTGGCAAGACATATAGGGTCAAACTCACATCATTCTTTCCTATTTAGAGCCATTGACTCAGTATTTGATGACAATAGAGGTGGACCTTCATCTTTACTGTTGGAACAGCTTGAATTATGTTGGCAACTTCGTACTGGATCTTGTTTCAACCCAGGTTTGAATGAGGTAGTATCTTTAGCATGTATACTCAAATTTAGGAATTTGAAACACTAGTATACTATAAACATATTCACATAATACTCTTGTTACCTTTTGGAGAAAAGAAAATGTAACAGTAACAACGTAACTACTAAATATCAAATATTCAAATATTAAACATTAAAAATTAAAACATAAAAATTAAAATTAAAATTAAAATTAAATTAGAATTACTGTTTTCATTAGAAAAGTAGGACTTGGGTATACTTGCAGGTTTATGCATTTGGGAATTTTAAACATAATACAATATTAAAAAACTCTTAAATGTATGACACTAGGTTCATAAAAGTATTATTTACCATCTTTTCATACATAGCTTTTGTATTATTCGTATTTGTAAATCCTTGACATGTCTGCTTGCAAGTGTTCAGTTGGTGGAATAGTAGTGTGGTAATTCATTGTTTTAGATTTTAACAAATCTCAGTTTCTGGTTGTACTGTTGTTAACAATGATATTTTTCACTTAGTTTTTTATTTTTTACTTTACAGAGAGGAAAAAACTTGTTACAAACATATGTATCATGCATCACAATTTATGTACTATAGTGAGCAATGCACCTTTAAGTTAATTGAGTGCAGCTTGTGTTGCATGCAACGCCCATCCATTCATTCATTATTTAATGATGAAAATTTTATGACATTTTTTTATCTGAAGAAGTCCTGCTAGTAAGCAGGACAAAAAGTGCTTTATTTTAATGTTTATGCTGGTATGTTAATGCTGGTTTGCAGTCCGTTGGGATTTTGTGAGTTACTATTGTTGGATTAAAGACCGTTGGTTTACCTGCGACTTTCTTTGCCTTTTTTGCTAGTTCATCTGTAAACCTTGTCAGCCACAGACCACTGCTTTTGTCTTGCACCTCAGAAATGTATATCTCAAACAGTAGAGGCCCCCAGACCGATCCTTGGAACACACTGCACTGAAGAGTCTACTACTAGAGCTGGCTTCCACTACTTGATCGAGTGGGCACTATCATTAAGCCAGTTAGCTACCCATCTGGTAACATTCAGGTTGATGCCTAGCTGTGTAGGCTTATGTATCCTGGCTGCCTTGGGCTTATTGTGAGAGAATTGGCCTAGATAAAGGTAGGCATTATTCACCACCTTCCCCTTGTCCTTGCGTTTGTTGACCACTTCAGAGAAGTTGACCAGGTTTAACAGGCCTGATCTTCCTTTGACAATATGACACTGTGTGGGCTCAAGCATTTTGAAGTTGCCAATGTCCCTGTTCATAAGGTACTTGATATTGCCTTCCATGCCCTTGCAGATCTGGCTAGTTAGGCCGATGTGCATATGATTAGCTGGGTCAGTGGATTGCTCCCCCTTTGTGTATAGGGATGACAGTGGCTGTCCTCTGTGCAGATGGGATGACATTGGTGCTCAGGCTTTGGTTGAATACAGTGTGTAATGGAGCTGAGAGCTCATGCCTGATACAGCCAGGCATGATATCAGGCCTATGGAGACTTCTGTGTGTTGCCTTTGAGAGGACATTACGGACTAGCCTCCTGATAATGAGGGAAGGGGGTCAGGTGCTGTGCATGCACATGTGTACTGATGGGGGGACAGGGGGTGATGTTTACACTTCACCTGTCTGCAGCAGGTTAGTTATATATATGCCATATGTGTATGTTTTATTATTGACCACCACTACACAGCAGATTTGGGTGTTGCATCTGGGATTGCAGACATATGTGTCGAAGGCCTAGTAATTGGCGTTGGTGGATGTGGCCAACTTGCATTCACAGATAGCCTTAGTGTAATTCACCTGTGACCTTATTTGCTTGTTCAGACCAAGGTAACATTGCTTCCAGTTAAGAACCTGCTCCTTCTTGACCCTGTCCAGCAATTGTTTCCACCTATTATAGTATATGGTATTTGTGTATTGCTGCTGTCCACCACAGCTGTTTACCATATCTTGAGGGAGATGATGTTGTCCTGTCAAGTATTGCTGAGTCCATACAGCAATGTAGGTGCTCGCATAGTATTGTGGTGTGGGGTTGGAGACTACTGCTAGTTCCAACTGATAGGACAGTGGCTGTAAAGCTACTTCTACCTGCTCTGAGGAGATTTATAGTCATTTTTGTAAAGTTTATTTTTTTGACCCTAACAAGGGGGGCAGGGGAGATGGTGACCTGAACAGTGATGGCTATATCTAAAAACTATATTCTAAAAACATGCTTCTGGAGCATTTCTCCCCGGGCCTCCACTGAAAACAGGATCTGTGGAACCTAGTCGGACTTTCCCGGTCAACAAAATGTTAAATAAAAAAAATATATATATGGTCAGATCATACCAAGGAGGATGACACTGTAGGGGTGCTACAGTGGCTACTCATGTTGGTTAGGACCAGGTACAGGATATTTACACCTGTCATAGGAGTGCCGACCAGCTGATCCACTGCATTGCCATTGACAAAGCTGAGGAACCTCTGTGCATTTATGTTCAGGTAGCATAGGTCATGCACACTATGGCTGGGTAGTTGAAGTCACACAGAAGCAGGGTAGATGGTCAAATCTTGACAGATTCCAACAAGTCCAGATAGGTGTGGTGGGTATCCAGAGTCATGGTTGGAGGTCTGTTGCTAGCTATGATTTGAGTAGGTATTTTGTCAACAGTTAACTGCACTTGGGATATCTCCCATCCATCATACTGTTTTGCCAGCCTGGAGGTGTGTATGTGTATGATAATGTTTTAAACACTACCTCCTGTGGCTTTGCAGCCCTCCATTTGGGATCTAAACATATGATGGGATGAGTAACTTGGCAAGGATAGTGTGCTCTCCACAGATGCAAAGCAGGTGTTAGTGACTGTACAAATGTCAGGATCTTACAGGACAAGGTACGCTTGCATTGAAAAAGGTTGCATGCAAAGACGCCTAGCTCCTGTTAGAGCAAGACATCTGCACAAAGGCACACATCACTGGTGAGCAAAGGCCAGAAAATAGTGACACTTTACAAATCTAGCTGGAACACACTTAGTTGCTAGCAAAGACAGTTTTGCATTCACAGGACTACTCTGCAGGATATGACATCTGACTTTCAAATTTATGGTATTATGTTATGGCTTCAGTATTTAATGGGTTGTCAGTGATTTGCCAGACAATACACAACTGTATGAGGCATTGACTACAAATATGTGGCAAACATGTGGTCAGTCTGCAAAACTCTGGATAGTTGACAGGTATGGGCTCAGTATATAACATACAGTTCAACACACACTTCTGCACCTGCTGTAGTTGTTTACTATGCACATACCCTGTATAAGTCTCTTACATTTGTAAGACAAGCATATGTATCATAGTAGCATTCACAGGTGACATATGAATATTTATAACATCCCAGGTAGCTGGCCTAGCAGTGTCACAGTCAGCACTGGACAACAGACACTCGAGTAGTTGTCATACATGAGCTGACCTTTGCTGGGGTAACTCAGGGGCCAGAGCTGTGATCTATGTTACTGCGGACAGGGCCAGCAGGAATGGCCATAGGTGCCGGACAGCAGCATGTGAGTCCAGCAGGTCTTGTTGCGACCTAGTGTTTAACTTCTTATTTCACATTATTGCATCCCCCTTCTGCATTCCATTACAAGCTTAAGTGATTGACATACCTGTTATAGTGCTGAAGAGTTAACTCAGAATAATGCAAATGTTTAGGTTTGTGTAGTCACAGTCTCCCTTTGTGTAGATGGGTTCAGACCTGTGTTGCATAGGCAGCAGCTTGCCTTTTGTAAGTAATGCTCATGAGCAGGTGATGGCTTGTGCACCAGTCGGTGTCTCCCATTTGCTACTTGCATCCAGAGCAGCTGTGTTGTCTTTCCATTAGCCAATGCCTTAACAACACAGTGCTATAATTAAGTCCTTCATGTGGGTCTTGCCTCTTTTCCTTGCCTGTGAAGAGGACATTATGGAAGTGTGGAGGCTACAGCTTCACAGACAGTAGGTGGAAATACCTCTCAGAAGAAGAAATGTGGAGACAGCCCAACAACAAGGGGGACAAAGTTTCAGAATAGGGTAGAAATTGTAAGTAAGTATTGCTGTTATACACATAGAAGATTGCTAGATTAACAGGGTTTGTCTGGACATGCATTTCTGTGTGACGACATCTGACAGTAATATGTCTCTGACATATCTCTCAACTGTCCAGATGTCCACAGACTGCCCAGATGTTTGCCTATGTTTGTTCTGTTCCTCAGACAATTTCTATTTCTGAGATATAAGTAGGATAATGTGAGGATTGTAGTCAGTAAATGTTGACATCCATTTGTTTTTCAGACATCATATCCTTCAGGGATGTTATGTTACAACAAACCCTGTAACACCAACAACTGTTTCAGTTTGTAGCACCATTATGTGAGATATGGCTCTCTTTTTGGCCCCCTGTCCCCCAAGTATGCCAAGATGTGTCCAGTTGTCTTGTAGTAAGAGGTTCAGAGCTATGGTATATCATTATTTAGTGACTTCATTCCTGATATCATCCCATTGACTTAGCAGACTCCTGGAAGCGGTATGCGTCAGTGGCAATAAATATGGTCCCACACCCTGGACATCCTGTGGAAATCTGTGCAGTTGAGAGTTATGTATGTCTGGCCATTATTAACAGACTGTCAAGATTGTGTAGCAGTGTTGTGTGTAAACGTTTGTTGGGCTGAGTAGGGAGAGTAGCAGATGTGAGTGTCATAGATCTTTTTCTATCTGAATGCTGCTATAGTTGCTGGTCGTCTATCAGGTGTATATGTTTGTAGAGGCAGACTGAGAAATCTTGTGTAACACCTCAGGATTCCCAGTAGACTGTGAGTTGGGGCAGTATATGTCAGTGTAGTGTGTGACTGACAATCAGGATATGTTTGTTCAAACAGTCGTTATACTCTAGAGTTCATTTGGGGTACTGGTATGTGGCTGTGACTGTGGTGCAAATGGTTGTGGATGGTCAATTTCTCACCGATGTCTGCTTTTCCCTATAGTTACATCCCTGTAGTGCATGATATATTTGCAAATACATGGGTAATTCCCCAGAGCTGATTTGGGGTAGTGTCGTATTGGTCTTACTGTGGTTCAGAAGGTGCTGGGTGAAATGGTTGGCAGCTCTCACTGTTTTTTCTCTTCTGTTACATGACTGCAGTCATACCTCTCCACTGTCCAGATGTCTATACACTGTCTGGATGCGTGGCTTATATGTTTGGTTTGTTCCCCATAACAGTTGTGAGTTTCTGACAAATCACTGGAATAATGTGAGCATTGACATCAGTAAATGATGACAATCATTTGTGTTTCAGACCTGGAATCTATCAGAAAATATATGTTTAATTAAACCATGCTACTCTAGCAGACTTCTCCGTGTATAATAGCCATCCAGCCACTTTGTCAGGCTTTTTGCAGATGTCTTGCAGTAAGAGGTTGGTTTTAAATATATATATATATATATATATATATATATATATATATATATATATATATATATATATATATTCACTTCAGAATCTCGAACTTCTGAACTCTTGAAATTCATATGGTCAAGACCATATGATTGAGGTTTCAGAAGCTTGAAATTCTGAAACAAATCCAACAAAAAAAAACTACAAATAAAACATTTCTGCAGTGGGGCAAGCCTCCTGCACCCCTCACACCACCGCTACTTAAATATACCAACTCCGAGATCGCACTACAGTGAGGGAAAAGGAAATCTCCCATTCTATGCTGTATGCAGCACTCCATTCACAATTTCAAGCTTCTGAAACCTTGATCATATGGTCTTGACCATATGAATTTCAAGATTACAGAAGTTAGAGATTCTGAAGGGAGCTCATACAAAATATAATATATCAAAAAACTGAAAACCAAAACTGCAAAACCCAAAACTACAACCGTTAAAGCACACACACAAACAAAACTACACCTACCTTTGCACAACAATACAAACGCACACACTTACTATAAGCAGTGGGGAAAGCCCACTGCACCCCCCCCATGTAGGGGGCTGCGCCTCCTACACCCCCTACTTATAAATACTAACTCTGAGGTCGCACTAAACATCAACACACACAAAACCCACCAACATACATTCCACACCCCTCTTGCACAAACACACATCACACAGCTACAAATGCCACCACTCTCAACACTGACACACTCACACTCTCACCTATGTACCCTAACCCCCACCTAACACTTCCCAACACACTCACACACCCTCCCCAAAACCCTTAAAAATACCACACTTACCTAAAGCGCTGTCAGTACCACAGGTTCAACATTTCCGGGTTCAATATTCTGCAGTTTCACACATCTGCAGATTCGACACTTTGGTCTTGAGATACTAAAATTTGGCATTTTGGTACTTCGAGATTCCAAAGTGTTTTATGTGTGTGTGTGTGTGTGTGTGTGTGTGTGTGTGTGTGTGTGTGTGTGTGTGTGTGTGTGTGTGTGTGTGTATTTATACATGTATATAAGAGTATTATGGATATGCATTTTTCCCTTATGTTAAATGACTGTAGTGCATAATATATTTTTAAAAACACTGCAATTTCTTGCAGCTCAGATGGTGTAGAGGTATGTTGCTTTGATTGCAGTGCACAGGGTCCCAGTTGCAAGACTTGATAGTGATTACTTTTTTCCATTTGTTAAATGACCATAATGCATGATATGTATGTAAAAGCTATACAAAACCTCATGGTAGTTGCAAGACTTGATAGTGATGACTTTTTTCCATGAATGTTAAATGACCATAATGCACGATATGTATGTAAAAGCTATACAAAACCTTATTGTTCAGGTGGTGTAGTGGTACATTGTTGTGATTGCAGTGCACAGTGTCCTGGGTTTGAGACTTGAAAGGGATGATTATTTTGTTGCTGGGCAAAACAAGGGCTGATGGAGAGAGAGTGATCAAAGCACTTTTAAGCAGTTGTAAGTGAGTTTGCATGGTTTTGCACAAAGCTAAATGATGCTAACAGATAGTTAAGTCATCTTATCTTCTCTTAGTAGTGCTTACTTCCGCTTAAACCCATGCTAATTTTAATTAAAGAAAAGAAAAGAGGGTGATAGGAAAGTGGTGAAATGGGGGCATGCAGGGTTAAAACATTAGGAAAACCAGCTATGGATGTGCAGGATGGGTGTAGGAAAGGAATGTAGGTCTACATTTCTTCTGCAGCAACAGCTGTGAATAATGTATAGAATTTGGAAGTTACAGCCTCACACCTCACAGGGAGGGGTGTTGGCAACAGACATTTGTATAATAATTTGTGGGTAGATTGATTAATTTCACTGTACATGGGGGCGAAATGTAGAGCTATGTATGGGGCAATAATTTTTTTGTGGGACAGATGCCCTTTTTTAAGGTGAGAGTGGGATGTTGGGGAAGGGCTGTAGGTAAGTTTGGAGAGGTAGGTTGGGTAGGATAGGTTGCATTTGCAGACAGACAAGACATACAAGACAGCAGACAGGGGTGGTATATGACACATGAGCGAGGTAAACACCTTTGATGGGGAGGGTGGTTGGGAATCTGAAGCCCATAAGCTCCCAAATGGATACAGTGGGACTGAGGTCCCCACCCATGGGCAGTCACCACTGCACCTTCATGGTTCCGAAGGTGGCTGTGCTGGGAGGCTGGACAGGAGGGGCAGCCCACCCCTCTAGGTGTGCCAGGCAGCCCCCCATCTGGCACAGCCATCCATCCAACTCTGTGTGGATGATGCTGTGCACCATACCCTGGAAAAGGTGGTAGGTGATGGTCACGGATCCACGCACAGGTAGAGAACTGGCCCCATTCCCTGAGGCAGTTTCACCCAATGGTGGTGCAGGACCAGTGGAAGAGACAGTTCCAGGTTTGGTCCCAGACGTGCTGGGGATGGTGCCATGGCCAGATGAGGTGGGACAGGTGGATCCACCGGGATCTGCCTTCCCAAACGTGCTATGGTGTACAGGTTTTACAATATATATATTGGTTAGTCATGAACAAAACATTCAAAAATTAGTTTTAACAGCATGTGTGGGTGTTCCAATTAACCCCGTACACCAGATATGAAACAGTTGCATAGCAAACAGAACACATGCATGAATTGAACAACAGTATGCATTGTAACAGCATGCCAGAAGCATTGACAGCAGCAGGCCACCAGCAATGGTATTTGAACAAGGTATGTTAACATGCATCCAATCAAATATATAAACAATAATATAACAAAAGTCCCAACATTAGGTTTTGAGAACAACATAACTGTAGTATATGAATGGTAATTATTAATGCAGATAAGGGGTCGGGGGGACAAAAAGTCCATTAACAACTGTTTAGGCTTCTATTTTTCACAACAGTACTGCTCAATACTCTACGGGTCTGTCCTCACTTTAAATCTACCTATGGCCCATAACTTCTGTAGCACAAACATACCTGTTAAACTGTCAACCCGGAATGCTATGGGGCAAGCTATGACAACTCTAGATACATGACTAGAGGGGGCTTATACATGTCAGGGTTACATATCTGCCACATAATGAGTACCCTGCACTGTTGTTATGTGAGTGTGCTACTGGCATACTTCACCTGGTTTCCTATCTGTGTTCAGGGTTATTGGCAGCAGTGACCACAAGCCATGCAAGCGTGACACTTGAGAGACATGTATCGGGAAGAGTGCATGTTGTATGTACCTATCCTGCTGTCATTTGCAGGAATGGGGTTGAACAGTGGAACAGTTGTACACGGTGTATTAGTATACCCTTCATACAGCTCCTACCGATATTTCTTTACCTGTAAATCCTGTAAAGAAAGTATTTGTTAACACTATCTGTTTCTACATTTATTCCTGATTCCTTGTGTGTAAATATGCACACATTTTACTACCACTACCTGGATTTGAACCATGTCTGGATATACAAAATTAACAACTAAGCTATTTCTCATCACACTGAGCTGCTGGGGAACTGTTGTTTTTTGTTTGACTGGTTTCTTCCTAATACTCTCTTGGTTAGACAGTCTGACCTTGTAATCCTGAGATGCATGCATGACAGATAATGTACTGTGCATTATCATTTGAAATAATATAATTTGGACAGCAAAGGTTAACACACAGCAATGCTGCATGGGACCCACTGTGATACATTACAGATTACTATTCAGGGTTCAGAGCTTAGTGCAGTATATATTTCATATTTCATTTATATCTTGTTTTACACCTCCACAATCTACAGTTTTTCTTAACAGCTGGTTCTCAGAACAACCTCAGTTAATGCATGCTGTCAAATCTATATTTGCTGTGGATAACCTGTATACAGTCTATTTCTACAACACACCAGAGTAAACACAACAGTGTATGGTATATACCTCTATTACAGTGACATGACACAGTGCTTTAGTACTACATATCCTGTAGATCAATATTAGTCGGACAAACTTTACTTATTCAGTTAACACAGTAACAGTATACCTAATGGCAGCAAACAATCTACTTCTTCTTAGTTATTTGCACTATATACTTCAAGATAGATTTTTACAGTCTGTCTGCATGGGCTTTGATGTTGCTAGCCCTCTCTGCTGCAGCTGCAGGGGAGAAAAACAAACATTATGCATACCTGTCTATCACATACTCAGGCTAGACTTTGGTACAAACTACTTGACACTGATACTTACACACTACAGGAGCATTCCATGTCCCTGCATCTTGGATCCACTGAGCTAAGATCATCCCCTTCCTCTACTTTAGGTCAGCATAATGATGCCATACCTGCTCCCCAGTTCGGGGGATGCCAGTAGCACTGGTGAGATCATGTGTGAGATGGTCCCAGGCCTCTGCTTTGTATTGTGAGCCCTGGTACTGGCCCTACAGCAGTCTCTCATTATGGTTTTCTACAAGGACTACAGCCATGACCTGGACTCCTGAATGCCCTGCACTGTGCCTGAAAGTGCACTCCTTCACCAATGCCCAACATAGTACCTGCACAGATCAACTACAACTGGTTCTGTCTGTATTCCCACCTGTGCAGTTTAAATAAGGCCATATTCCCACCCTTTGCTGCCATTCTACCATTTTGAATATGCTAAAGTCAGCTAGGCAGTGCACAAATATGCTAAGCTGAGCTGAACAGTGCTTGAAGGGGTGAATGCTGAGCACTGCTTAACAGTGCTCAAAATCCGCTTAGTTGAGCTAAGTGCTGCTTAGCATTTACATTTAAGCAATGCTTAAACTGGCTAAGAATAACTCAGCACTGCTTAGCATTGCTTAGATTTCATTTTAAAAAATATCAAGATTGTAGAGTAATTCATCATTACTGACATATTAAGTGTATATGATTTACTTTACATATTACCCTATGTGCTTCCATTGCATTACCTTGGGGTGTGACTATACGGTATGGGATACTTGTGTATACATGGGTGATTTCACATGTTATATGAACTCACACTTCCATTTTGGACCAGCTACGTTACCCTGGATGACAAATATTACTTACTACATAATTTAACATAAAAAACTTACTTTTAACAATGCTTTCCTATGTAAAAATAAAGTGCCTGCCTTGGTACTCAAACCCTGAACATCTACATGAAAAGCCAGGACTCTAACCACTACACTATCTCATCACTGACATTTTCGCTATGCATTTTTATTTAGCTGCAATGAGATGTTGAAGCAATGCTGAGCAAAGGGCTGTGACATGCAAACCTGCTCAGCTATGCTTAAACATACCTTAGAATGGGAAAAAAATGAAAATTAATAAAACCATTGTATTTACATGTAGCAATACTCCTTGTCAGTCACAGTAAGGGCAATTGTAAGGGGACACATAGGGACAGATTTTAAATATTCCTCTTACAAGCTAATAAAGTTGATAGAATAATAGGTTTTGCATTAGCATGACTTTTCAGATGGATGTGGATTCTTAAACACAAATGTTTGTCATTATTTAATAACTCAAAGCCTCTGCTATTTGCCAGGTAGGGACAGATATTTGGGGGAACACACCAAAAATATGATGCAGCATACCTCTCAACTGTACAGATTTTTGCAGAACTTCCAGATTTTTGCCTCATACTTTTGGTTCATTTCTCATACGATTGTGGTTTTCTAGCAAATGACTGGCAAGTCACTCTCAGTGTTTAAGTCAGAAAATAATGACAGAATTTGAGTTTCAGACTTCATACCCTTCAGGAAATCTGTGTTTTTGCAAAACTTGTTATTCTATCTACTTTCTGAGTTTGTATGACAATATTTAAAGAATGTCCTTATATTTTCTGGCCTTTGTACCACCATTATTTATGGCTTTGTCCAGATTTCTTGCTCTAAGATGTTGAGAGGTATGTGAGAGAGGTGGACATCTGGACATTCTGTGGAAACCTGTACAGGTGATGGGGTATCGGCACTTTTTTTTTTTGTAATGCAGTGTGTGACAGTACCTATCACAACCCTCATTTATTTATATACATACACACACACACACACACACACACACACACACACACACACACACGTGTGTGTGTGTTTACTGTTGAAATTTCATAGTGCGTATGATCAAACAGGATGTGTTCAAATGGCACTTTTCAAAGGGGCACTATGCTGAACCAGACTACAAGGCATACACAATATTAATATGCAATGTAATTCGATAGTCTGAGTTCGGTATTGTGAGTGGAAATCACAGTATAGTGAGGAACACAGAATTTATTTCCTCAATGTAGTGTGATCTTGGAGTAGGTATATATAATTTGCAGGGGTTAGGGGGCACAGCACCCCCACATGGGGAGCACAGGGGGACTTGCCCCCCTGCAAAATTCTAAAAAGTATGTGCTGTTGACTGTGGTAAGTTGCACTGCATAGCTTGGGTGTCTGATGTCACCTATTGCTATGTCAAATACATCAAACTATGGGTGTCAGTGTATTCAGTTTCGACATGCATGCCTGATCAACTTTATGGATTTCCACATTTCAGGTCGACATTTTAATTGGCTGAGGACTGCATTTTGACATTTCAGTAGTAAACCTATATATCCATGGCAGGTTTAGCCCTTATGTTTTGCATATGAGTAACCTAGAGTTAGGCAGAACAAGCATGTTTTGGGACAATTACTTGTTGCTCCAATCTATGAGAGACATGGATACTCAACTCAAGGTGAATTTGCAGTTTGCTTAATCTGACCAAGCCATCCTTTCTGGGCTCACTGTCCAATAAATCCACACAGTATACTCTTAATGATTTCCCATGGGAGGGCAATACTCTGCTTAGTATTTTAAACACCATAAGAAATATTAAATACAAATTCAAAACTGTACTGTAAACATTTTCATTTTTTTTTATTTTGATACCTGCTCTGTTAACAGGTTCTTTACAATGTTCGTCCACAGCACAAAAATCAGTGTGCAATAAACACCAAAGGTTTCCCAAGACAGGTCTGATATAGTTCCAGTACTTTCTGCCCAGAAAGTCATTTATATGAACTAGGCAAGTAATCTGTTTTTTCAGACTTAGAAGTTCTTCAAGGTTTGAGACAGCTACTGACCATCTGTACTCCCCCATACAAGTGGGATTTTATATGAGGCTGTTTGGATTCGTTAGCATCTCAGTGGAGGTATGGCAACACCTTTTCAGCCAAATCTGCCACCTCTACCAAAACTGTGAATTTAGTTCTCTCTCTGTCAGTTGTTAAATCATGATAGATCACAAGACACACTTGCTGTATATCAGTTTCTTGGGCCAGTAATTATGTTTTGATAAGCATGCAAATGGAATCAAATCATAACTCTCCCGTGATAATATCCCCCTCTTTCTGATCTATATCTCCATGCAGCATAGACAAAGTGACACCCCTGGTATGCATCTTTTTAGTCAATCAGTCCCTTTTTTCTAGTGTTGATAATGATGACTGCTTGTGTGATGGTCAGCGTCACAATGGTCACAAAATGTATCAAGCATCCATTCCTCATGTTCCATGTTGATATAAAACAGCCTAACACTGTCTTGGGTCAGCTCTTCTTTCTTAACTGAGCTATGGATGGGCACCTACATGAAATTTTTGGTCACCTCCAGCACATCAACAGACATAATTGTTGATAGTAAAACCACCTGGATGCTGGTATTTAGCTTCTGGAATATTTGACAAATTTGTTCCTCGAAACTGTGAGTCAGTGTCTCATCTGCCTCATCTAGAATGAGTGTCTTTATGCAGCACGGAGAAAGATACCTTCTGCTCTGCATATCAAATACTCATCCTGGAGTGCCCAAAACAATGTGAGGGTGCTTCTGCCTACAATTTCTGTACTTCATTCTGGACATTAGTGCCACCAATGCAGGTGTAACAAGATGCTTTTATATAATCTTCTAATTCCAGAGCTACTTTCTAAATCTGCTGAGCTAGCTCTCTGGTTGAGGCAAGCACCAGGAACCAAGTGGCTTTTGAATCTAGATCAATCTGCTAAAGTACATAGATGGCAAAGGCTGCAGTCTTCCCAGTGCTGGGCCTGTGCAATCACATCATAGCCCTTGATGCAAGGGGTAATAGCATGCTGCTGAATAGCAGATGGCTTCTCAAAACCATAAGCATATATTCTTCTAAGAAGGGCCTTGGTAAGATTCATATCACTGCCGCTACCCACATCTTCATTCAAGTTACTGTCAATGACACCATCAAGTCACATTCCTTCAGGCCCATCATGAAACAGAGGTTACCTCTTCATAACCTGTATGATACAGAGTAGATGGGCAAGGCCTTGAGATGGTCTGCATATTTTTTTTGTGATAAAAGCCGTTGATTTTTTTTAGAAAGAAAGCATTGTGGTCACTCTAACTGTGACAAGTGTTGGACAAGTACATACCAAATGGGGCATTATGTTCAAAGATCGGCCTGATGAAAGGTGAGTACAGTGGAATGATTACAACCCTGGATGTAGGCATTATACCTTTAGATATAAGCTATGTGATAAAAAGGACTTCCTTATAATACTGGACATGTGGTGATGAAAGGACAGATCATTGTCGACATAATCTACCACATCCCTGAACACGTAATCAGCTTTCAGGGGTACGCTGTCAATGTGATAATTACAAGGGAAGTCATAATTACCAAAGGATAAGACTATGTATTTCTTGTAGTTCATGATTTTGATATCAGTTGTCAGTTTGGGAAATGCCCTTTTGGAGGATTTTGGTGTTCTCTGGGGAGTTTATGATGGCACCAAGCTTTAGTCATCTGGGAACTTGGTCAGCCATAAACCCTTAATATTTATTTTGACCTCTGAGAAGGAAATGCCAGAAAGGAGTGCCACAAGGACTGAACTCTGGAGTACACCACCAGTGACAGATCATTTGGAGGAGTAGAGCCAACTACCCTAATTTCCTGTGTTAAATTTGTTTGCCAATTTGATATCTAATGAGTGACATAGGGATTTACATTTATCTGGGAGAGTATCTGATTACGGGACACTGTTTAATGCCTCTATGAGGGTTAGGTATGCAGTACTTACATATTTGCCCCCATTCATTGCATCAGTAACCTACTTTAAGGAGTCAGCCAAATTATGTATGTAGGATCTGTTCTTGAGGAATCCTGGCTTGGGTGAAGAGCTGGTAGATTACCTGTGTCCTTATTCATTAAGTCCATAATGATCCTTTCCATAGCCTTACAGATGAGGCTCATCAGGCTTATGGGTTTATAATGTCTGGAGTCTCTTGATGCTCCACCTTTGAGCAAGGGGATTGCTGTTGCTGCCCTGTATTCATCTGACAAAAAGCCTGTTTGGAGGCTGATATTGAATAGCCTCTGTAGGGGGTCTGACAATTCATGTTTCAGGCTAACCTGTATGCAACCTGGTTTGTAATACAGCCTCATAGAAGTATAGTTTGTGGCCTTAGATGCTGCCTTGAGGACTTAGAGGGGGAAAATATAAAAGGTGCCCTGTACTGTGGTCAAATTACACTCCTAGTGAGATTTTGTTATTCAAATCCAAGTGATCAAAAAACATGCAAATAGAAGGGAGACTGCATTAGACATGCTTTTAGTGGTGAGATCCTTTTCTCTAGTATTGTCTGATCTGAAAGATTTTATATCAAACTTAAAGGGGTTGTGAGGGGTACTTGCCCCCTTGCAAAAAATAATAAACAATAGATTTGTACAATCCAGCAAGACAATACACCACGTTCCCACGTTTGTAGACTTTTAATAAAAAAATAATAACAGCAAAGCTTTCAAGATACAGGCTCTTTTTCAATGTATAAAACACGTCATGAAAAAACACATTTTAGTCAGCCAGCCAATAATCACACAGTATAAAAACATGTCACTAATTTAAAGCAATTCTAAAAACAATACTTCTGTATTGTCAAATTTATGTGAAGTTTTAACAAAACAACATCATACATATTGTTGTTATCAATGCCATTATTCATATTGTTATGAAAAACTATTATCTAAACATATTAACATGCCATCAGTTAGTTTCTTACTTGGCTTTCAAACCCTCAGATACTTTCTTGCTTGGCTTTCAAGACAGGTTCTATAGTATTAGCTGAGTTCAAACCAGGTAAAGTATTCGACCTAAAATAGTTTATCCATTTATATTCAGCCAACTCTGTGGCATTCACAATATCTCCACTGCACAAATTTAGAGATATATTTTGCAAAATTCTAAATTTAAACTTATGTTTTGTCCTGTTGGCTAATATGTGTTTATATAGGGCATTAGTTTCCACTCGACTACAAATGTCAGAAAGATGGGCTCCAATTCTTTCCTTAAATTTTACATTCATTTTGCCTATGTAAAAATATTGGCATTCAACACAATTAGCAATATATACTATATTTTCTGTGTAACAGGAACCAAATGCTCTGATCTCAAACATTTTCTTTGTTAAAGGATGTATAAAATTAGTATCAGTATTTATTTCATTACAATACACACAGTTAAGGCAAGGAATTGTCCCAAATCTATGGAACATATTATTTTTAACAAAGGTTGTTCTCATCTCTTTATTACAATTAGATTTGTACAATCTTTGAGAAGTAATTTTTTACAGTGAGTTGCCTATAACACAAATATACATTTACTGTCATTGGTGGCATTATTTTTTTACAATAAAGTGTGGTTTGATTTATGAGTAAACACCTTGCCCTTTTGCTCCATGGGAGGTTTCTGTCCTCCCTGAACTTACCTTAGGACACATGTATTACTCCTTGACAGGTGTACTGCCCAGTCAAACTCCCCACCTGACACTGTTCTCAGAGTGGGTCATGCCTAGATGCCCAGGTGCTTCGAGCCAGAAGGGAGAGCCCTCTTGGGGGTCTCACCGGGTAAGTGCAAAAATTATAAGAGTAATGGTATTTCACCAGCAGCCGAGACCTCCCACTTATTTTACACCTCTCATGCCTCTTCACAGTGCCAGACTAGAGTCAAGCTCAACAGGGTCTTCTTTCCCTGCTGATTCTTCCAAACCTATTCCCTTGGCTGCGGTTTTGCTAGATAGTAGGTAGGGCAGTGGGAATCTCATTCATCCATTCATGCCTGTCACTAATTAGATGACAAGCCATTTGGCTACCTTAAGAGAGTCATAGTTATTCCCATCATTTACCTGCACTTCATTGAATTTCTTCACTTTGACATTAAGAGCACTGGGCAAATATCTTAAATCAACAAGTTTTTATGCTAGGGTCATTCAGGTGGAAGGTACAAAAGTGACTCCTCTCTCAAATAACCTGTGATGCAAATCTGTCATTATATAAGAAGTATAATTAAAAAAAATGTAATTGTTTTTTCACTTTTGGTAAATGTACCTGAATCAAAAGACTTTCTGTTCATCTGTATTGCCTGCCTCATCTGTTCCTGCTTATAGTACAAATATAAAGAACCATAAGAATGCATAAGCAAGCATTAACAGATCCCTACAGAATTTAAAAAATTTTATTTACAGTTCTGGAAAAAGTTAATCCCCCGGGATTCATGAAGCTCGGCGCAAGGCCGGTGTAAGGCCTGCGCCGGCCGTGCGGCGTATATATGGTGTAGTAGCGCCATATGCATATTAATGAAGGTGCGCTGCCACCACATCCACGTGCATAGGACACGTGCGCGAGTGCATGGGGCGTTACTAAGCTGCGCCCGGAGGCGTGTCAATGTCGGCTGTCGATGAGCAACCTAAACTGCTGAATATTATAGTCTGCCTGCAATAGTAATCGCACCTATCAGTGTCCGTGGATAATGAAACGTATGCAAAGCATGCAAGACAGTTCCCGGCCACACAAAATGGAGAACCAAACAGAAATGCACGCAACACAATATGAGTTTCCATCCATGGAACAAATGATATTTAAAATCATGTGTCCGTAATGTACTGCACTGTAAGTAGTTATACCCAGTGGAAGTGAAGCGCATCATGTCAGCGCCGCCAATACACACGTCTAGCCCCATGGGCAGGGTCACCAGCAGTCCCACAGTGGTAGTGATAGTACACAGCTGGGCAGTTGTGGCCATATAACAACCGTAAAGAAACCTGACAGTCCAAATTGTATACCAAACACACACAAACATATGAATATTAAAATGTGCTATACACATGAACAGGAACGTAACCAGCACATACACATAGGATGCTATATGCGGAACCGGGACATCCAAATGCAGAACCCATGCATGCAAATGCAATACACAACAACCCCTGTATAGCACATAACCCGCACCCATGTCCGAATGTCCACCAAATCCAGCTACCAGCCTTGCGCAGCCATACACCTACACATAGCGAGTATTCCCCATATGTAGTAGGAAGTATCATCCTAGGCAGTGTCAGGATTGCAAATATGTATCCCACGTTTGTAAACATCCCATCACAGTTACGTAAATCCAAATGCCCGCGCGTTCATGTTTTGGCAAAATGTGTGTACATCCCGCGTGGGATAAGTAACCTGTTGAAACCTCAGAGTTGTTTACACGCCACGGTGTCTAGTACTGTACACATCTGGACAAAACATGTATGTGTAGTCACGGTACTGTTCAGTTTCTAGACAGACATGCAAAACATACTACGCAGGATGGAACACCTGTCCACCATGCAGGTCTCCCCACTAGGGTTGCCACCTGTTCAGATGCCCAAGGTGGGACATCCTTTGTAGAAATGTGAGAATTTGCAGGATAAAACATACCCCTGGCCAGTGCAAAGGACAGAATTACACTTGTATGCCAAGATAAAAGCTTATTTCATAGCATTTGAATTGCTTATGCTATCCCAAATAATAGTTATGTGTTTCAGATACAAAATACCTGTATCATGCAACTAGTAAAGAAAATAAGAAATATACTTTTGTCTTAAAATCACAGGACATTTGCCATGTCTTAGGTTTCATCGCAGGACACAACTGTCCAAAGTGGGACTTCCCCTGCAAAGAGGAACAGGTGGTAACCCTACTCCCCACTGAATTATCGACAGTATATATTCAACTCAATCACATACCGACACCACCTCTCAACCTATTACAGCAACAAAATCTGGACAAAGCCTAAAATGATGGGTGGACAAATAGGGACAGATGTAATTACTGCTCTCACAAACTTGAAAGTTCACAGAATAATAGTATGTACATTAGCATGAAATGTTGTGAAGGATGTGGGGTAGTCCCCGAGTATTACAGAGGTCCGTACATTTTTACTGTAACAAACCTTCACATATGTTGACTGTACTACTGCATACCTGTAGTTAATTCATAGTTAATTCATGTGCAAAATAATAATCCTCATATGAATGAATACAGGAAATAGTCAAATGTGAATGGGAACACCACTCACCGTGGATTATGTATTGTAACCACCCCCACCCATATTATGTATTGCCAACATTATAAGCTGCTGACAGGTGCCCAAACACCTGTGTCTGTAAACACAGATAAAATGTTTAAAATGGACAAACTCTGTCCATGTGCTTTGTCTGACATTTGAACATGGTCAGGGCAGTTCCATTCACCAGGCGGACAAGCCTAAACCCAGATCACCACATGAACACCCTGACAATTAAAGACCTGTATGTGTCAGGACTATAAGCCTTGGGGTTCTGAATATCCCTGCAGTGATTAAATATGCAGCTTGGGTCCAGAGCAGTAGGGAATAGGGAATGTGTAATATGTAGTACCGCATTTTTCCCAGCAGGAGAATGGATGCCTGTGTCGTAAGTGAAGCGGTGAGGCATATGTTAATGTAGCTATGTACTATGGGTATGCATATAAATGAGTCAGAACACCAAAAGTATAGTGGTTACAGCATCCGGCCAACGTGAATGCAGTCCCGGTTCAACTACGACTACAGCACATATAATGTTAAAGTGTAATGAATGCGTCTGTGCTGTACAGACATTTAAATATGTAAAGGTGAACGTGTGTTTCGCATATGTCCGTTAACCGGATTACAGATAATTTACTGGTACTGTCACAAGTAATAAAGCCCACGTAAGCACAAAGACTTAGTAAACATATGTAACCCACAATAAGGATATGCATGTGCGCCTGCGCGTAACCCACAATAAGAAAATACAAGTGCGCCTGTGCGTGTGTGATCCGCTCACAGCATAGTAAATTAATGCTGTTTCCCCCTCATTAGATATACATGGCTCAAACCTGTTAATCCCGTAAAGTATGAAACCGGACAAAGGCATGCAAACTACCGGTACAAATAGGGACAAACCCCAGATATGTGCCAGAACAAACATAGAAAGTGGATAGAATAACGGGTGTGTCAGTAGCATGGATTCTCTGAAGGGTATGCAGTCGTAACCTGAACTGCTTGCCAGTATTTCCCACCATAAGTCTCAAATGAAATGCCACTACATTGCCAGATAGACACAGGTTTATGTAAAACACACCGAAGATAAAGAGGCAACCAGCTGTACACTCTGCGACAATCTGTACAGTGGAAAGGTATGGTATGGATATAGATATATGTGTATACACATAATCCACAGACGTAAACCAAAGCAAATTATGAAATGAGGATTGTACATGTATATATGTATACACAACAAACATATGTCCTGTAGATATGACATATGTACATAAATAGGCCACGTTATAGCTAATATGGGTAGACAAACAGACATGCACGAAAGGTGAATAAACCGCTGCCTTCCAAACCATTGGCCAGAAAGTGACAGTCCAGCAAGTTCTACACTTTAAACATGCATATAGGTGTCCATTGCAGGACCCCAAAAATTGATCCATACGTAGTGTCAACCGACATTGACGCAAAATAAGTGACCTCAGCAAATACGATATAGCTGTACATGCAACAGTAGCAGGTGCAAGGGTAATGACACATGTGTCGATAGAATGTATGACGTACGAACTGATATCCGGAGAGTGGGGAGTGCATATAAGTGTCTCCACACTTCAGTACCGCTCACATTAAACATGTGTAATGGGTACTGTGGAGGGTTGTCAGGTATGGGAATCATGGGTATGCAGAAATGGGCCTAGGTGTTGTTTGGCAGAGATTTCGTAGGCCCGCCCCGTGGGAGTGATGTGGGTATAGCACACGCCTATATTCTCAATAATGGGGCAAACCATCCACTGGATATTGCGTAAACCATTTTGGGAATATGTAGGGCCCTATATCAGTGTCATGTAGGCGATTATCATGGATGGACATGCACGACCAAGATGGTAACCATAACTGGCAAACTGTCAGAATAAGACAGCTGCACTAAGGCATAGTACATGAAATACAAATAGGGACTATATTAGATATACCCCAGACAAAGTCAGAACGTTGAGAGAATACTGGCGTAGCCAGGAATATGAATGTTATGAGTGTTACTAATCATGTAATAGAAATGTCAGTCACTATTATCTAACCGCACAGTTCGTAATGCCTTGCCAGCAATTTACCAGAAAGGCACATTACTATGACAAATGTAACAAGGGCAAAGGTCAAATGTCAGGGCGTTTACCCATAATGTGTACAGGTTAGGGGTATGAAGGTAACCTGTCCAAAATACATGTACAGAACTAGTGATACTAGGTGGACAGGTGAGAAGAAAGACATCAGGACAAATGAGAAAACATGTACAAGTCATACGCATGTACTCCGACAAATGTGAATGACAACGTATGCCCTGTGAATGTCAATGTGGAAGGTTAATAGACTCAAAAGAAATGTGTCCCTCAGGGTGTCATGCAGTGTCACTGTAACAATGTCCAGTCCCCCATACTCGTACGTGAGCTCTGCCACTGACGGAAAGCGCAAATACCGGCGCACACATACGGTACATGATAGACTAATTAGTGTGGATAAGCAGCTGTTGGCCTGTGTGAGGAATACAACCCTCTGGGTGGGTGTGTCCTGCAATATAAATGTAATGGCATGTGGCCTGTGATGCCGCCATACAGTGTGTGTATTGGTGTCAGAAAGTTGATATCTTGTATCAGACACATACATCGCAACTGTACAGATTTACACAGAATGTGCAGAGTTCTGCCTCATATGTTTGGTGTGTTCCACGTAACATCAGTACCATTCTGGCACATTCCTGATAACTGAAGTCATGAAATAATGACAAACATGTGTGTTTAAGACACCAAATCCGTCAGAAAAGCCATACTAATGCAAAACCTATTATTGTGTCAACTATCTACGTTTGTAAGAGCAACATGTCAATACTGCCCCTATGTGTCCCACTATCAGATAAGGCCTTGTCCAGAAGTTTGCTCTAGGAGGTGGAGTGGTATGATCAGAAACAGATACATGTGTGAGGAAACAGCATTATCGACTGCAAGATAATGCAGAAGGTATGAAATGCGCTGCAGTAGGACGTTCAGTACTGTCCGCAGGTATGTGCTGACATGTCAAATGACACAGCAGTCTACATGAAGTACCTATAGGGCTGTCACCTTTACAAATGATGATAGTGGGACATACCCACAGCCATGCACACAGCACAAATAGACATACACACAGCAAAACTAGGCCATGATACATGAAGCCTCCGGCGTGTACGAGTACAGTGAGAGTACAGCAAGGATAGATGTCTGCCAAGATATACAGCAAACGCCTGTAAGGGTGTGTAACACCCCCTGTAACACGGACGTTGCATGGACAATGTTGGGATTTGCAACATACCCCATTGGTATGTGAAAGCTATGCAAATATGCGATACATGAAACAGTCAGCTGTCCATGCAAGAGCAGAGTTATGGGCAGAAAATATATATATATATATATATATATATATATATATATAGAGAGAGAGAGAGAGAGATACAGACATACACACACACACACACACACACACACACACACACACACACACACACACACACGTGGCAGGGTTGTGAGCAGAACACGAACGTAACCACTGTACCACACAACAGCATTACGCAGTGACAGAACGTGCAACCGTGAGTAGTGGATCACGGAAATCACACAGGCATACGTCTAGCCTGTAGACAGCGGCATCAAAGGCAAAGACGCCGCACAGATGTTATGGTGAGTGAATACTGTAAAAGCAATGTACTGTTGTCATGCAGCTGGAAACACACACACACACTTGGCAGGGCTGGTAATCGAACTTACACATAACTACCCTATCACACTACAGCATGACGCATTTACAGAATGCGCTACCGAGATTACTAAACACAGCAGACCCACAGGCATTCTACTAGGTGCGTGTCAACATCCGCAAAGGCAAAGACGTCAGCAGGATATATCTGTGGTGCGAAGCATCTAAAAGCATAACCTGAGTCCCCAGGCGGACGGGAGCATGCACACACACACACACACACACACACACACACACACACACACTTGGCAGGCCTGGGAATCGAACTTACACCTAACTACCCTATCACACTACAGCATGACGCATTTACAGAACGTACTACCGAGATTACTAAACACAGCAGACACACAGGCATTCTACTAGGTGCGTGTCAACATCCGCAAAGGCAAAGACGTCAGCAGGATATATCTGTGGTGAGGCATCTAAAAGCATAACCTGAGTCCCCAGGCGGACGGGAGCATGCACACACACACACACACACACACACACACACACACACACACACACACACACACACACACACACACTTGGCAGGCCTGGGAATTGAACTTACACCTAACTACCCTATCACACTACAGCATGACGCATTTACAGAACGCTACCGAGATTACTGAACACAGCACTCCCAGAGGCATACTTCTAGGTGGGTGACATCATCCGCAAAGGCAAAGACGTCAGCAGGAATGTATGTGTTGTGAGGCATCTAAAGCATTACCGTGTCCCTAGGCAGCTGGAAACACACACACACACACACACACACACACACACACACACACACACACACACACACACACACACTTGGCAGGGCCTGGAGTTGAACATACACCTAACAACCTTATCAAACTACAGCATTACGCATTTACAGAACATGCTACCGAGATTACTGAACACAGCACTCCCAGAGGCATACTTCTAGGTGGGTGACATCATCCGCAAAGGCAAAGATGCCGATAGGGAATGTATGTGTTGTGAGGCATCTAAAAGCATTACTGTGTCCCCAGGCAGCTGGAAACACACACACACACACACACACACACACACACACACACACACACACACACACACACACACACACACACTTGGCAGGGCCGTTGAACATACACCTAACTACCTTATCACACTACAGCATTACGCATTTACAGAACGCGCTACCGAGATTACTGAACACAGCACTCCCAGAGGCATACTTCTAGGTGGGTGACATCATCCGCAAAGGCAAAGACGCCGATAGGGAATGTATGTGTTGTGAGGCATCTAAAGCATTACTGTGTCCCCAGGCAGCTGGAAACACACACACACACACACACACACACACACACACACACACACACACACACACACACACACTTGGCAGGGCGTTGAACATACACCTAACTACCTTATCACACTACAGCATTACGCATTTACAGAACGCTACCGAGATTACTGAACACAGCACTCCCAGAGGCATACTTCTAGGTGGGTGACATCATCCGCAAAGGCAAAGATGCCGATAGGGAATGTTTAGAGAGTGAGCAGTCTGAAAGCATATTACTGTCCCAAGGTAGACGTAGACAAACACGGCAGTGCTGTCATCGGGCCAACTAAATATCTACGGAGCACTACAACACTAAATAGGTACGGATGCGCCACAGACAGTACACCCTTCGAGACAGCAACCAGTGTGTTCAATGTAGGCATCCATCGTGACATTGAAAATGGACATCTGTTGCCTGGATGACCACCATGGCTATACAGGATGTCAATGGCCATGCCCACATGCTTAGTATCACACGTCTGTTTGGAATGTACTGTGTGTCCATCTACACAATGGCGTACTGGGCATGCTCACACACTTAGCAGTTGCAAAGGGCCATCTTGCATGCACACGGATTCTAATCACGGAAGGGCGCAGTTTGGAATGTACTGTGTGTCCATCTACACAACGGCATACTGGGCATGCTCACACACTTAGCAGTTGCAAAGGGCCATCTTGCATGCACACGGAGTCTAATCACGGAAGGGCGCAGTGTGGAATGTACTGTGTGTCCATCTACACAATGGCATACTGGGCATGCTCACACACTTAGCAGTTGCAAAGGGCCATCTTGCATGCACACGGAGTCTAATCACGGAAGGGCGCAGTGGAATGTACCGTGTCCATCTACACAACTGCGTACATGGACTGTACTGTGTGTCCATCTACACAACAGCATACTGGGCATGCTCACACACTTAGCTGTTGCAAAGGGCCGTCTTGCATGCAGATGGAGTGTAAACACGGAAGGTCTCAGATTGGACTGTACCGTGTCCATCTACACAACTGTGTACATGGACTGTACTGTGTGTCCATCTACACAACAGCATACTGGGCATGCTCACACACTTAGCTGTTGCAAAGGCCTGTCGTGCATGCAGATGGAGTGTACACACAGAAGGGCACAGTACAGAAGGGCACAGTAAGGTATAACTGTCCTCACGCACAGGGCGGTCACACATGCAGTGACCTGTACACACACAGCTGCCATCACAGCTGTCACAGGTGCAGGTCACACACGTACACACTGCAGTGTACACTGTAGCTGTCAAGTCAGCACCATGTCATGGTGCAGCACTACACAGCCTTACAGTACCACAACACCATGTGACACATGACCACTGGGCTGTACAGAGGTGTACACCAGCTGTGCAGAGTACACATGTACCAACAGGGATCCAACAGGTGTTATGCATTGCAATGATACCAGTATACATGCACAGGTCGGCTCAAGACATACCACGGCCCTTACACAGCTGTGACACCTGACTGTTGCTGTACACCAATGAACACACGTCTGGATATGTCATACATGTGATTGTGTGGATGTGTGCATGGACTGCACACACAACACATACATACATAGCCTTTGATGTACCTCGTGCATAACAGTGGCCTAATCAATGCTACACACGTGAATGGAAGGTGGGCCCATGTCTGTTGAATGCTCACACTACAGTGGGTAGCAATGTTGACCGGGACACATACCCTTGTACTGGTCGCCTGTGACACCCGTGATATCATACCACAGTCCATGTGTTATGTATGTCAACACACATGTCCAACAATAGCAATGCATACAAACATGGCAACAGGAGACACATGTGACATCTGTACTGTGCATGCAGCAACCATGCATGTGCAGTGGCCGATGTCCGTAACATAGTTGCACCTACCTACGACATGCAGTCGCAATGCAGACCCATCATTGACACCTGTATACGGTGACATACAAACAGCACATATGGAGGGATGTGTGTACATAACGTGGTGAACCACCTGTGTAGATGTATGTGTGCAGGGGTGGCTCACAGTTGTGTCACACACCATCCTATCATGCCATGTGCAAACAGTACGCTATGTCGCTGTTACGTGATGGTGCTGACATAATGCATACACAGCGGTCAGGTGTTACCAACTATATGTCACATGGCACCTGTAACACCTACAACCTCCCGTGTGCATATAGCAGCACATTTGCCAGATATAGCGTTGGTACACATAATGCAATCAATACCGCTGCATGTCTATCAAACGTGTCATCATATGGCAGGTGTATCATTCCCAGCACTGCCATGTGTGTCTGAATGTGTGACCAGAGATGCCACATATCGCGGGGAATATGTCCCAGTTGTTACACATCCTTGTACACCGTTGTAGAGATCTGTACATATGTCAGTGTGGGAAGCATGACGTCGGCCGGTGTGGTGCATCACACACGTCGGCTGTCCGTATACACATGTGTGGTCACCACAGTGTGTGTGTGTCTGTATGTATGTCTGGTGCTTGGTGTGAGGGTGTATGCTAATATACGGTGAGAAATGATCACTAACCCCACGTGGTGACTAACCCGTAATGGTGATGCATTGCACTACCCTGTTGATGCCATAGGTCCCAGCCATACTGGCTACCTGTGCATGTTCCTTCTCTGTGACACATCGTGTGGGTGCATAGTACTGTGAGGGTGATGACCACATAGGCAAGGGTCCCCACCTGCACACTATGGGGTGTGCGTTATAGTGGTGTACACCCCGTGAATGTGGCCATGTTCCCGTACTGTTACAGGGTCCTACTGCTGCACAGTGTGGCCTCCAGCTACCAAGTGACACCTCACAACATCATTGGCCAGACCGCTGTGTACAACCCCTGCACCATGTCACCATACCTGTAATGTGTCCTGCTATGTATGTCACATCTCTGTCCAGTGTAGCCTGTGGCACTGACCACATGCGTCAGGTGCAGTATATGTGCGGACATCTGTGTCATGTTGGTGTTTCCAACAGTCAGGTTGAGGGTACATGTAGCATGCTGATATTGCCAGACGTGCCTGTGAGTAATCCACAGTTACACGTGGGGGACTGCAAACACTGCTACCTGTAGGCACATGCAAGTACACCATAGGAGGGAACCAGGGTATCACAACCAACATGGTGCTACAGATGTAACCGAGACACATACCGTGAACACATCACAATGCATGCTGCACCTGCACTACATGGTATGACCGGTGCATGTCGACAGTACACAACCTATGTCACATACACATCTCTCAGTATTCACACACAACCACTGCAACATACACATCCCTCACTATGCATACACAGGTAATATTACATACACCTCTCACTATGCTGTTCACCCTGTGCATCAGAATATTTGTGCATAACCCTGCACCGATGGTGTGGATGACAGGGATGCGGCACAGGCTTCATCATATGCACAGGGTGATATGTTTGCCAGGGCATAGGCTGCACCAATGGATAACATCATGTGTGTGTGTAAGGGCCGGTGAGTTGATTGGACATGTCTGTGCAGAATGCATGTGGATGTTGTGGAGCCCTACAGTTGTGTTTGCTGTGTGGTGTATGTGTGTACACAGTTCTGCCATTTGTGAGGCCTACACGGGGTATAATTGACAGCCCCAGATTGTACAGAGCAGGTTGTACAGCTCACTGTGTCCGTCCACGGCCACGTGACCTGTGCCTGCCTGGGGTTGCACGGGCACTACCAGGTGGAGGTACAGAGTGGCTACTGTCCGACGACACATGTCCGCTGGAACCGTGTCCCCACTGAGAACATCCAGGGCCACGTCCACGTGGCCTGCTGTGTCCTGGTGTTGACAGCGCAGCACCAGCTGCACTGCTACTGCTACCGGCACTATGGGAGCGGGCATGTGAGGTGGCACGCTCACGTCGACCTACACTAGGTGGTGTTGCTGGCCTACGTCCACGTGGCCTACGCCTCACTCCTACCAGATGTTCCAGCACAGACAGCTCCCGCTCATGGATTGCCATGCCTCGGTCAAGGATTCCGACCATTTCACCTAATCGCCTATCCAGAACATTAGCAATCTGCTGTTGAGCATTTGCCAATGCCTGGATGTTGTCATTTAGGGTATGGATAGCAGCCCTCTGCAGCCTCTGCCCTTCTCTGTTCTGCCATTCAGCACGTGCCTGTGCCGCCATTACAGTCTGGAACATGCGTCTGGTGATACCAGCTGCTGCGCTCTGTCCTGCAGGTGCATGTCTGCCAGAGGTCCTCCCACGAGCAGCACGCCACATGCCTGTGTGGCACATCTGCAGTCATTACACTGACACCATGGTGTGTAGACACACCTTCTGTAGCCACCACACGTTCCTGTTCCACGCTAACAGACGCTGACTGTCCTTCCTCTATGGCCACTGGTGATGCGGTATGTGTTGGCAGCAGAACTGTGTGCGGGAAGAGGGGACATAGCTGGGATGGTAACCATTGGCACAGATTCAGCCCCTGACAACCCTGCCTGTACCTCATGCATATGTTCATCACCGCTAGTATCTGTGGGGACACTAACATCAGATGGACCGCAGGAGGGTAACGCACCTACATCACCTGTGAATGCAAAGAAATACTGTAAAGTACAATAGACACAGACACACACACACACACAGACACACACACACACACACACACACACACACACACACACACACACAGACACACACACACACACACAGACACACACACACACACACACACACAGACACACACACACACACACAGACACACACAGACACACCATGCATGTGATTTGTCAGATGGCATGCAGCATGCCTGCGATACAGCAGAGGGCATGCAGCTCAGACATTAATAGTGTTAGTAAGCATACCTCCCTGGGGTGCACACTACAGCAAGCAGGTGTCATATCAGTAGCCATGCAGTTCACACAATCATGGTAGTATGCATGCATCCCGTGATACACCATGTGGCCCAGAACAGGATAACAGTACACATGGCTGACGTGACCTTGACATGTAATCTGCTGACATGTGCATTAACATGCATACATGTCTGACACAATGGTGTCCTGACACATGTACAGCATCATAATGGGCTTCACATTGCAGTGTTGTGTGTATGCCCTACAGATAGAATGCATGTTTAGCAAATGTGCATGAGCATGGGAGGGTAGTGTGAGCCATCTACATTGCTATACAGTGTGAAGTACAGACACTGTGCCATTGCATGGCATCATGAGGCATCTATGTTGCTGTAGAATGCATAATATGTACACATTGCATAGCCATAACTGCAACACAGTCGTGATGTTCAACAGATCGTATATGGTAGACTTCAGTGACACCTCCAGTAGCTGTGCACAGGCTTTTAGGTTGTCCAGTGTACCACATCAACTGTATAATCGGTCAACTAAGGCTATAATTGGACCATGTGTGGACAATGTGCAACAGGGTGTATACACATCCCAAGTACTGTGTGGCTACATGTCTCTGGCCATCCCCATGGCCATGTGTGCACATGTGTTGGCCAATTGTGTGTGATGGGCATCTATCTCACATGTCTGTGTTGTCCCATATGACATACACCCATAGATGTCAGATATGTCACAATCCACAGGGCTATGCAGACAACGGGTTGTATGTTTGGTATGTGGGGTATAGGTCATGCGATAGTGTGACAATATTGCAGACAGAACACTACATGTCTGGGACATGTCAGGTGGCACATCACAATGTGTGCACCCAATGCAGGGGCATATGACACAATGGTGACACCTGTGGGCTGCCCATATCACAGCTCACTGTGTGGTACTGTGTGCGTTCCACACATGTTGTTCCAATGCATACTACATATGCCTCCATTGTAGAACACCTCCACCGTTGTATGCACAGCTGACCACACATGTCGCAATGACAAGTACTGTGGTTTCAAGTCGGTGTATCATTACGTTTGTATATATTGCACATGGGTGGCCTGTGTGAATGAAGGGTGGTGCGACCTGCATATCGTGACTGGAACAAACATCAGGTGTGCAAGTGTTAACTGGCCACATGGCAAATAGATCTACACTGTAACATGCCTGATACTGATGACAGTCTCACCTGCAACGGACTCATGTCTGTGCGGCACGCCAGAGGTACCTGTATAGGGGTGACACACCAGTATGAACATTATCCATGACTGTATGACAGCCACAGGTTGCACTGTGCATGTGAACACATTCACCTGTGTAATAGCATATAGTATGCACATGTGTGCATACACAACGTAGCATACTGTAGTATGCAGCATGTGTGTCCACATACCTTGCATATGTTGTTACTTTACATAATGTACAGTGACACATGCAACTACATGGGATATAATAGCCATATGTGCAGTACTGACTTACCAGGCAACTCCAGGCTCATTGGTTGGGAGACACCCACCTCCACGATGGCAGCTAGTGTTTCTGGATGCTGTTCCTGGGTGTCCGCAGACTGGCCAATAGCTCCTCGGTGTGTCTGAGTGGGGGCTGGGTTGGTGGCCCACCACCTGTTCCACCTTGTTCCCTGGCGATTGCAGTGGCACGCTGTTTTGCATGTCGTATCAAGTCCATGCAGTGTCTGCGCACCTGCTGGTAGGTGCGGTTATGGCCACCCACATCGCTCAACCTCCTGCGTAGATCCTGCCACAGGTCATCCCGCTGCTGGGCATGCTGTGGCACATGGCTGAACAACAAGTCATAGTTGTCATGGAGCTGTGGGATGAGGACATCATCCTCCTGGCGGGTGTATGCTGGGAGGCGTGTACGGGCATTATCTGTAAGACATAATGATGGTGACAGGTCACAGTTTCAGAGATGTACAGAGATACTGCTGCACATACATTTCTATGACATCTACTACATCTGCACAGTTATCTTTGCAAAGCATCATGACACTGACACGACTGACGTGTTTGTGTCACACATGTCACACCCATTATGCATTGGATATCATCACCATATATGTGTGTCACCTCATTACAGTGTTCATACTCCATGTAAATGCTGTCTTGCTGTGGGCATGTCTATTTGCCTGCACTTGTGTTCTTACCTATCTGCACATGCCTGGATGTGTCCACGGTACTGCTGTTGACCTGGATGCTGTGTATATGTCACATATCAACACAGACACAGCCGTAATGGACTTGAGCAGTGACAATGCACACATACGCATGGACACCTGTACATGCATGTGTTTTGCCATATACATCTACACAGCACTGTACAACTGTTCAACATCCTGCCACGGATCGCCTGTATTGCACATGTGATAGACATGGGACAATGGCTAGTCAGACGACATTCGCAGGGATGGTTATCAACCATAGCATGTGCGGCATGGTTTCCAAGCTGTAACAGACAGCCATTGTGCCACCGCAAGGTGCATCAGTGCCACATTACTGATCCAGTCAGTTGATAGTACATCTACCATGCGGCCATCACACCATGTATGACTGGGATGACATGTGCAGCTTTGATGGACAGGGTTGCATGGTATGGCGGGGTATGTCACATATATGGCACAGGGATCTGTCCAGCCTGTGGCGATCCTAGTATTAGGACGGTGGCTGTCCATGACATATGTCTTATAGATCAGGATATGGACATGTAGCATGTCCATCATCATGGTGTAGCAAATGTCTTTCTGCAAGGTAGACAGCATGCTGCATAGTGGAGGTGAGGATTGTGAAGGCTGGTATCGCACATCCATGCATAGCCATTACCCCTTAAAGGTGGTATGTGATCCAATATTGGTCACCACAGTGCTGTATATGCCTGTCCAGTGATCTCCGTGCTCATGGATGGCACCCTGACATGACATGGGTACCTCATATGACTACCTAAGGGGCCTGGAGATGTCACCAAGTCGGGGGGTGCACTGCACAGCACCATCCCTTACACAGTGTCCATAATGTTGACCACAGCCTAGGTAGTAGTTTATGGGTACAGGGATGTTCACCTAGCGGTGACATTGCTGGTATCATCCATCAGACTGTGCACATATGTCACACACCTCACCCACACAGCCCATTCTGTATGTTGTTCACAACACTGACACAGCTATACTGATAGGTCATGGCCATTCACAGCCTTACATACACAGATGCCTAACATTTGTCTGTGTGGTATGGGCTACAATGAGGGTGGGGTACAACACATTAACCCTGTTCTACTGTAGCTGGCACTGGTGTGCTGTGCACATGTCACTCTTGCACCTTTTGTAGTTGTGAGTCTGTCAACAGGCCACTGGTGGAACACTCCTGTGACATGCAAAGGTATTTGTAATCAAATATCCGTGCTGTCTTGTACATCTGTACTGCTAACATCTACAGTGCTAATGGTTCATGGACATGCACACCATACTCAGCAGGGTTATAGTGCGGTGCCACCCTAAATGACTGTCATCACCACTTGTGGGTTGATATTATCCAACACCCTATCTGTATTGTATGGTCATGCTAGGCACTTGTTCAGAACTTGTGAGCATGTCATGAGCTACTGATTACTATAGCACCCATTCCACACCATTTCCCACAGGTACACTGGCTGTCCTACACTTCCCAGCTTGCTTATGGTACAACAGCTGTTGTACACATGTAACGCACATATCCTGTGGGACATGGTTGTATATACAGGCATGTCCAACTGTCACGTACCAGTGCTACTGCCTGTCTATATGAGGGATATGTCGTACATGTGGCAATAGAGCAATTGTCTCATGTACACATTCAATGCTCACCTCCCAACATACATCACTACAGCCTGTGGGAGATGCACTTCTGCAGCCGTGCTGGGGCATAGCTCTCAGGTGTACCTCATTACGAGGAACGACCTCATTTGGGGTTCTAAAAGGTGCATGTTCCTCAAGGTTCCACATTGGAAGGGTCTGTCACACATTCATTGTTGGAAATTGTTTACCTGCTAGCCATGGCTAAATAGATGGGAATCATATTAATTCATTAGAATATCTTTTTTATATGTAAAACCAGCCTATTTTAGCCATCATATGCCCTTCCTAGTTGAAGCTGTTAGTAAGCCAGTTGTAAGTGTTCCACGTTTTGCCCATTTGTCACACAGTATGAGGGCTAATGTTCCTCAGTTTGGGGACAGGAGGTTGACAGCTATGGCTGGGGGTAATGCTGTCACCAACCCTGACTGCACCTGACAGTCATTTGGGGATGTGTAACATTCGCAACACACCCCACCCATCACATAGTCTCACATGATCTACACCACTGGCCACACCTACGAGGACAACTTGTGCAGTACGTCTCCATACTCACTGTAGGCACCAGAGGTAGCCCCCATCATGGAAGACAACATCACCAGCTTATAGCCCACAGACTCATGTGTGCCCATCACATACAGCCAATAGGGAGTTATAACATTCACAACACACCAGTCATAGATGACTCTGTACGTAGTCACACTGCAGTTCCACACAGCAGGCTACACAAGGCGATAGTCGCTTACATCTTGCTGTCGGGTAACTGCTTCTGCAACATAACCTATGCACCCATGCCACACCTCACCAGGTACGATATGACTGTCATTCTCCATGTTAGTGTGACTGCCCTGTGATGCCACTTCACAGACTACGTGTGCAGGGACATGCAATAGCTCACCAGTCTTATAGCCCTGAGGGTGTGGGCCAAGCCCTGGGGAGCATTTTGCATTCGTCCGACACGATACCACTGTACAATGACCGACTGTGTCACTTCAACAGTTGCCTATGCTCCTATTGTCATTCCACAGGCATCTGGTATCTGTCCGCTTTGACTGACCTGGTCAAACACAATGCTGTGGCACAGATGACTTGCACCTGTCAGCCCTGGGAGTACAGCTCACATGTAAGGCTCTTGCTGCTTCTATACTGCCTGTCTTGCACAGTTTCCAATAACTGTCACCGCAGGACGGGAACTGGCAGGCACGACATGGGGTCATGTGACACAATGCTTGCATCTTCCTCTGTGACGCACGCAGGCAAGGCACACCTTATAATGCACCACTCAAACATCTCTGCAGTGACTGGGACCTGCCTCTAGGCTCTGCAGAGCACACCTGCAATGACAGGTTATAGACAGACCATACCTTTCAGGCACATACCTGGACCGCACACCCACAGCTGAGGGGTTCCCATATCCCACTATGTTTTGCACACATCCTGGCAAGTTACTTAGCACAATGCATCAGAGGTGCTCCACGTGCAACTAACTGTGTCCGGGACCGCTATACACATTGTAACAAGCTACAGAGTCAACATCATACCCCACGGGTAACATACCTTCTATGTTGGTATATTGGACAGTGGGCCTCAGACAGCTACTACTGATGTGTGACTGACACTACCCCACACTTCACTGGGATAGCCACTCATGTACCGACACATCCATGAGTCATACCTCCGCTCTGCTGGATCAACCCATACACACCACCTCCAAGACCTACATTAACCTTGGCATGAACACTACCACCATGTGACTGGTGTTACACACCTGGGGTTATCCCCTCATTGGTGGATTCTGAACATATGCTAATCAACCTTGTTAGCCACATCCCGCACCACACCCATCACAGCATACACAGTACATGAGTACTACAACACCTACTACAGACGTCTGCTGACAGCGGTTGTTAACATCATGACACCCGTGCAGATGGACAATGCACATACAAATGCTGACACATACCCCAGTGCACTTCATTAGCATGTACACAACTGCATGGATCATGCTATTCCACACAGAGCCATGATGGTACACACCAGATAACAGACGCCACTCTGGTGGTCATGTTCCATGGACATATGATGTACAACAACAGGTGTAGGCTGTTGCACAGTGGTGTACATTCCCATGTGTGGGTGGCTCACTGGTCAGCCGTGGTGGGGCCACAGGGTCCCTCATCACATACTCCAAGACTAGCTACGTAAACATGACTGCCACACATTCCGGGGTGTACCACCAGGCATTATGGTGGTATGTCAGTAGTCGATGGCAACACCCACATCTGCTGTCACATACAACAGTCACTCAGGAACATTGCAGACCCAGGTGATGTTGGCAACATGCTGGAGGATGGATTCAATGCTGACATTACACCCTCTCACTCACTACAGGGCCACAATCCATACATGAACATTGTGGTGTCCCTGTGGTCACACCTACACAGTACTGACCTACACTCTATATGTCCTGGGACACTGGCCCCATGTCACCTTCCAACGTCCCAGGCTGTGATGTCCACCAACCTCTGAATTACATGTCTCCCCACTAGGCCACCATATTCAGTAATAGCCTTGTTTCAGACATTGTAGCCCCTGAATGGCACACAGCAGCATTTATCACACTACACACAGGTGGCACCACAATGCACGAGTGGGACTATAGTCCTACACACCTGACTGGACTGTTCTGCATGGCTATGGGGCACATCATCAAGGACGTCATTCACAGAGACATTGTTGGGCTCCCGCCCTTTGCTGCCACCTGGTTGGGCTTGTTAGGGCCAGAGCATGGCCCCTACACATGGTGGACTCCTTTCATACAGTTACCAGGGCAGTTGCTGATGGTACGGGAGTCCACACATCCTACATTGTCCTCTCATTGCCTTTCAGCACCATTCCCCATTCTGGTATTGACAACATACACATCCACCTGCACATCGCACCCTGTGTCTCAGGATGTTATGCTATGTGGCTCATGGACAGGACACACAGTGAGGCCAGCATACCATAGTACCTACTACATGTCAGGTACATTTGGCATACCACAGTCCTCAGTCATAGGGCCCCTCATGTTCAGTATATGCTTCCCTGTGGAACAGGCTAGCACAGGGAACCTTCCCTGCCTAGCTTTCAAACCCCTGCATACCAAGCACCATGATTGCTCCACCAGCTGATACTGACTCCAACCATACGGGTGTCGCTGTGACAGATACATAATATGACTATCATGGCATCAAGCTGCATGACACAAGGTGCATGCACATCACCTTTGCATTACACCATTCACCCACTGACTATCACATGGATGGTAGTCCCCTACATACATATCACATTGTACATGTTTGCAGTACACACATATGTCGCACCCACTCCTGTGGTTACCGATTGCCACTGTGGCGTGGATATCCTTCACGTGGCCACACCTATCTGTACTGGGTGTGTAGCTGGTACATAGGCACCCATTGTACCTCTGAACTCAAGACATCTACACACATTCAAGGGTACACCACCCCATTTAGGGTGTACCTTACACAACAGCTACAGCTTTACATGCCACAACATTAACACGCCATGACGCTTACTGAGCTCGACAGTTTAAATATGCGGCTGCACTACAGACACCACATCTGTACACATTTGCATACTACATACTCAGGGTGACCTCTGCTGATCAGACAGGGCCCATGTCCACAACATTATTAATGGATATACTCCTCATACGCGACATAAGCAGAGGCCACTGTGAGCAACATGCTCATGGATATGTGCACACACGCCACAATGAGTGGGATGTGCTTGTGGGTTACATTCCCAAACCGGACACTCACCATGCTTTGGAACATAAGTCCTATGTACATCACGCAGGGACACTCAGTAGCACTGTTCATGTGATACCTCCCTTGGTGGTTGGGAGACACATGTAGGCCTGGGATCACTGCAGTGGCTGTACTGTGCAGAGGTGCAGGTGACACCTGGCTCTGCTGTTCACAGGACACTACCCTAGAGAGGTGCCACTAGTGTGAACACTGTAGTTGTGCTTACACATGGACTTGCCAGACTGCATAGTACCCCACTATGCACCTGTGAAGCTATTACATGTCCTTTGTGCATGGTTACTTGGTAGCCCTTCCATTTAGATTAGCTATCATGCTATTACAATGTCCCATACCTACAAGCCATATGTATCCTGTTATTGTACATACCAATAGACGATACCTGTGGTATGCATGATATGCCTGTTATGCTGTGTAGAATATCTGTCATATCTACCTATAATACTATACATTACACATATTTCACATAGTATCCCATAATGCAAAGCATACTTGCACAGCGGGACCACCTTACATATGTCATTAACGTTATATGCCCATACACATGCATGCTGTGACAGTATATCAACATATACTATCCCCTGCTATGGCACGTCCTTGTTGGACATACCCTACCACTGACGGCGGGTTGTATGGAATTGTTCTGTTTAACGCCTCATGTAGCATCCCTTGTGGTGTCTGTGCTGTGTACCTTGTGTCCCACTGCTGGACGAACAGTTTCTACAAGCGTTAGTATGCTCAGCAAGACATCACTACATAAATACCTTTCCCCACTTTATGCATTGCGGACACGTTTAATTAATGCAAACCAGGCTATACATACAGTAAAACTAATTAATACAGATCATGCTATACATAACCTTACATATCGGGCGTTCTACATACCTTGTTGTCATTACGGCATTTCGTTTCTATCTCTCTCACAGTGTTTCAACTGGTATTTGGTATGAGCATACGGTTTGAATGTCTGGCAAGTCATCCTTATATACGCTGATACCTGTAACATGTGGATTCATCCCACCAATTGGTGTTCCTGAGTGACTAATTACTTGCATATCAGCTGTGCAGCTACTCCATTCGCCAATTACCCGGCAACAGTGGGGTATAATTGATTCTCCACTTGCGTTGCCTATTTGCCCTACCTTCGGGAGACGGTCTGTATTGTGTTTTGTTATGTGTAACTGCAACTGCTATGCATGGAGACAAGTATACTTTGGATTCATGTCCCCGTGGATTGTGTGTGACAGGTAGAGTATTTGGTTCAACATGTGGGTGTACCTGTCATCCCAACATCTGATAACGGAGTATTGCAAACAAAACCTGTAACATGGCTGTTTGTTCCATTATACAACGCCTGCAATTTTGCATGACGCCTTTAATTGTGTCTCTCACACGGTATGTTGAGGGTTCTGCAGATGTAATTGACTGACTGGATGTTTGTGCTGCTATTACAGTCTGTATTGCTTTAGTTTCTAGTGTGGGGATGTCGGTGGGTGTACGTAGCATATACAGGTTTGTGGGCCTTGCATTTCTACATAATCCGTATATATGTGTGTGGGCTCCATCCCTAATTAGAGAGCTAACAGTTAGTAGACTTATGTTACGGGATTGTACGTTGGGCCATTGTTAATTGGTTTCTATATCATCTGCAGGTGAGCTTGCTACTTGTATACCTCCGTAATTGCAGCGATATATCAAGGGATATGTGTAAGTGACAGCTATCCCTTGTATTTCTGTCCCAGATATTTGCAGTCATTGTGGTTGTGTTGGTAAAAGAGCCTGTTTGCCATGGGTTGCCACCTTTTCATATGGTCATTGTTGGACACTTGGGACACACAGCGGTGTTTACAGGCCAACACGTAGCCACGGTCAGTACACAGGTTAGCACATACTTTTATCCTCACTACATACCTATTGTTGTGTGACTTTGGCTACTTATCATATTGCATGTAACATTTACGCTTCTTACATACAGGCATAACTATTAAATACGACTGTTACATTATATATGGGACATATTTATGTCCTACCATCTCGGACATTTGCCCTTTGTACTGTTTTATGTCAGGACACACCTGCCCAGGGTGGGGCTGTCCCTCCTACTGTGGGACAGGTAGTAACCGTATGCCTACGGCTAGCTATACCCACACCTACCGTACTGATCTGCCTCTGACTTGGCACTAACAAACACATGTTGCGGACACACACACATTACAGTCACACAGAGATGCACACGGCACCCTCAACGCACACTTACACAGACTACGGCACTCACAGACACAGTTGAACACAGTACCTACGTGGACCGCAACACCAGCAGCGGTGACTAACTGTCCCTTCATATCATCATACTATTACTCGCGGCTGTACTGTTCCGGTACTGTGTTCTATCGGTCTTTCAGCCTCGTGGTTACGCATGTCGGTATGTTACACATTCCATGGTTGGCGGTATCCTATTTATTTGTACCTCCAAGGTGTTATGAATGTCGTTGAACTATCTATTATATTTGCAGATATCGCTGAATCCATCTATATCACCATATATCCCTCTATTGCCCTTTCTATCTGTATTATATATATGCATATGTGTACATATATATATATATATATATATATATATATATATATATATATATATATATATATATATATCTAGATATATATATCTGGCGGGAACGTGACAGGCACACAGCACCACCATATGCTGTAAGGCTCATGTACTGTTCAGGTGTTGGCATTCCGTGTTCCACTGGCTGTTGTGTTTACAATGTTTGAGGGCTGCCTATGTAGGAGTCACACATTGGGCCACCTATACATTACAATTTACAGGTGGTCATGTTTGTGTGCCATCCATTTTACTGTGTGTGCAGGTGGAGAGGTGTCAGTCCGTAGGGGCCTACACTGTCAGAGTATGTGCTATACGTTCCCTCTTTGCCAAGGCATAGGCATATTGGGCACGCCTCCGTCTGCCTACTGGGGCTGGCACAGTGTGTTCATGGTCTGAATCCCTCTGTGCCTGTAATGGCCTTGGCAATTGCGGTGGGCTATGAGGGCCTTCACCATTTTGTCCCTGCTGCAGCTGCTTCCGCAGGATCATATTATGTAGCATGGCACATACTATGACGATGTGGGCACACGTGCCTGGAGAGTACTGCAAGGCTCCACCAGATGTATCCAAGCACCGGAACCGTGATTTCAGCATCCCGAACACACGCCCTGTGATTATTCTGGTTTGTGCGTGTGCCTCATTATGGTGTTCTTGCATGGGTGTGTGTGCATTTCTGATGGGAGTCATCATCCACGGCTCCAGTGCATAGCCAACATCCCCACAAGATGGCCATGTGGGATGTCCCCCATGACAAATACCTGATACAGCTGTGAGGCATGCCAGATATGGGAGTCATGGTAGCTTCCAGGGCTGCCAGCACACACATCCATGATAATGCCCTGGGCATTGCACATGACCTGGCAGTTGATGGAGTGGAATCCCTTGCGGTTTATGTAGCGCCTACCATGCTCACCGGGTGGTGACTTGATTTGTATGCGTGCAGTCTATCGCACCCAGTACCTCCGGTAGTGTGCCACACGGTGGAAGTGGCGATATTGCTGGCCAACTCCTCCTGAGTTCTGGGGAAGTATATCTGCTCATTGGCATGTGGTAACATGGCATCCAGGAACTGGTGTAGTACCCTGGATGCTGATGCCTGTGAGATACCCATTATATCTCCAGTTGGCCTTTGAAAGGTACCTGTGGCCAGTATTCGCAGGCTTACACATACCTTCGTGTCCACTGGGATGGGTTCCCCTCTGTTGTTTCTGGTTCTCAGGCGTGGCACGCACAGCTCCACTATTTGCTGTAAGATGTCCCTGTCCACCCTGTAACGCTCTACTATCTCCAGGTCATGTAGCCCCTGGTAGGTTACCCTTGGTCTGAACACTCTCCTTCTCCTCCGAGGCCTGCGGTGGTTGTCGGCATCATCCTCCACAACACCGCCAGTCTCTAACACATGCTGATGAATCACAGCTATAGCAGCTTCCAACATGTACATTTTAAAAGTTCCCCGTGTGTTTACACCTATGGTGTGGTGTTTGGGAATACACAGGTGTGTGTTGGGTGCTTTCACACTTTATACTATTGTGCTGTGAACACCGATGATGTCATAGGGTGTGTATGTACGATCGTAGCTACAGGGTATCTTATGTGTTTTACTGCCGGAACTACTATTGTGGTGCCTTTGGTGTTGAATTACATTTGCCTGCCGTGGATTACCTCTTGACCTTCCCTTTACATTTCTGCACGTTGCACCTACCATTTTCTGGCGTGCATCCTGCAGCCTACTTTCATTTGTACTTTCCTGGACCTGGTGTATCTTGTGTTATGTGTGCTACTGCCGGTCTGCTGTCGGTTTGTTTTGCTCTGCTGTGTCAGGTCTCCTATCTTTCAATCCAATGCCTCCCCTCCTTTCTTTGCATTCCAATGCCTCCCCTATCCTGTTTTGCAGGTTTCTGCAAGCAGACTTGTCAGCTGCCGTCGATTGGCCTTCGTGGGTTGATTAGTGTTGATTGCTCATTAGTACTCCAATTACCTTACTTGCGCATTTCCTTCTTTTCTTCCCCTGACCTTCCTGTTTCTGCTATTGTTTGCGGCGCGTGCGTCCGATTACTGGGTTTCGGGCACATTTTCATCCTCGTACGCATGCGCTTTTGGGCACCATGTGTGCTCTCAGCTAAACGATTCTATACCTTCCTCCCACCCCTGTCCTGTAGCTTTGCTTAGCAATGGACAGGCCATATTTGCATTGCTCCAATGTGCTTACTGCTACGGTGGCACACCCCTCTGCTGATGTCATGTATCTCCTCTGAGCCACTCCTCGGTGTTATACCGCTGCCCAGATGGTACAACCTTCATCCGGCGGACATTTGCGATTCAGTATTATCTGCCTCATTTGCATGGCATTGACTACTAATTCATAGTTACCGTGCCCAGCACTATCGCAGGCCCTTAGCAACCCTTGCACCTTGGTTGTGGTGTTCCATGCCTACCATTGTGTATAATGCTGTAAACCTGATTTCTATTGCGTTACGATTTTATGACATTTTTATATAATTTCTTTGTTACAGCTTCCGCACACATGCCCTGCGGTTGTGCTGTGCGTTACTGTGGACATGACATTAAATGTTGTTATTTACGTGTTGTGCATCTTTTCTTATGCCATTGGCTGTGTATTTCACCATTGGCATATGTTAACGTTGTGATACCTGGGTCTGGCCCTCTTCCATAGCTCCGATGTTCTGTTTGGGAAAATGTAAACCGTGTTTTTTGGTTTACATTTCTGTGGGCTTACGCTACGCCTGCACCACTTCATGAATCGCTATATGCCTTCATTTGCATGGTGCGACACTGCACATGGGGTGATTAGCATACCTAAGCCGGGGGCTGCGCAGTTCTGGCATACGCCGGTAGTGCACGTGGAATTGGATCGTACCTGAATCGCTCGACGGCCATATTTGGCATTATACCGCCTACGCTATGCCTGCGCCTGGCGCAAGCTTCATGAATCCCGGGGAATGTTAATACACGAGGTGGCAGTTGGGAAACAAAACTGGAGTACAGGGAACTAATGTGGCAATTATGGTTAAATGCAAGCAGTTCCTGCATTAAATGGTTCAGTATTTTTAGTATTTTCAAAATGAGAACTGCAAAATTATTACATTTATGATGCAATTGAGAATATGTATTGATATTTTTATTTACTTATACATTTGTATTCTATGTTTATAATAGTTTTATAATTGTATTCATTGCTATTTTAATGAATGCGATTTGATGATCTAACTTCAGTTGAGTTAAGTCATGTGATTTAGGTGGCATATAAACTGTGACATTGCTGTGTCTACGTTTATTCTAAAGAAGCCCATTTACTACAAGGATAAACGTGCTCAGTCATTTGCAATAAAGTATGCAGTTGGACAGCTCGTTTGGCTCTGTACTTTACAGCATTATTCAAGGTTGTGTTTTTTGTTATTTTGCTAGTGGTTAAGTCTACTTTTGATTACTGGTCAACCAATTTCAGTTTCAGCTTAGGTAAAATACAAAATATCTCACAAACAAAAAAATACAGAAACATAAGTAATAGAGTATTTCAGACTAATTACATAGATAAAACTGTATATACACATTCTAGTGAACAAGCACAGTAAAATGTACTGTCAAGCAGAGTGTAATGTACAACATATGCATTAGTTTCTAAAGTGGTTCAAGTCTTGAGAGAGAAGAGACTTGAAAAAGAGATGAAGGCAGTGTGTTAGGTAATCTGTCTTGTGTTGAAGCAGGAATATTTGACTTGGATGAAGAAGTGTTTTCTGAGTTGCATATTGACATTGGAAAAAGAGTTGATTTCCTTTAGGTTGATAAGGCAAGCTTGCCAAGGAGTCAGTGCCTGAGAGGAGAAAGCAAGTGCAGTGCTGTAGAGTTTGGTACTATAGGTAATGAGACTTAGTGTGGTTTGTGAGTTGTGCCTCCGGTTCTATGAAACTTTTTTTCATAACATCCAGCTGCAAGGAGAGTAAATGTATAGAGTTGAAGTAGTTTATAGAGCCTTGAGCCTAACAGTAGGTTAGATCTTCGTTTTATGGGTAGCCATTTGGCTTTTTCTCAGGTGATACAGTGATGCTGACAGAGAAGTGAGTTTGTAGTGAATCAGCAGATGTTGTTAGAGACAGAGTATGACAATATTTTTTTCTTTTGAGGCAGAAGCAAAATTTCTGAGCCCATATTCAAGCTGAGAAATGAAAACTCCTTTGTTAGTGGCTGTTCTGGCTGGTTGGGGTAGAAAATGGGAGATCTTATTGGCCTAGGAGAGGAGGTTGTTTATTCTGGCTCTTACTCTCCCTGTGTAGAAGTTGGAAGTTTAGTGACTGATTAAGCCATTTTTCCTGGGTATTTGACGTTGCAGGTTGTCTCTGGAATGGTTATGTAGGACAATGATAGTTAAAGAGTCACCCGCTCTCCGCTACCCTACCCTGCCCCCATTACCACTCACCCCTAGTTCAATTAAACTTATAGCTACTAACCACTCCCACCTCGGCTCACACACCCAATCAACCAATCAAGTCACACCATCAATCCCCCACTCAATCATACTATACCACACCCTTGTCACTAACTCCTTTAATAGCCTCTCTGCCATCTAGTATCATAGCTCCGACTCTCACACACCCCTCCTCTCCTACTACAAAAGGTAACACAAGAGGGGAGGAAATTATTTCCTCCCCTCTTGTGTTACCTTTTGTAGTAGGAGAGGAGGGGTGTGTGAGAGTCGGGGCTATGATACTTCCTCCCCTCTTGTGTTACCTTTTGTAGTAGGAGAGGAGGGGTGTGTGAGAGTCGGGGCTATGATACTAGATGGCAGAGCATTTTACACATTAACTATTTTTATTCTTCTCCTGTTTTCTATCCTCACGTCCTACCACACACAACTTCATCTCACCAATCCAACCCAGTGCAAACAGAAACCATAGGCAATACACTAAAATTAAAACATTTCCCAATATCTCCCATGCGACCTTGCCTCAAGCCATCACTAATCCTACATAAATAATAAACCAACAAACAAAATAAACCCCTACTTATCCCAAAAACAAAATAAAATACTACAGAAATTACTTAAACTCTACCTATATCTAACTCAAAAATTCACTTGCTGTGGAGACGTACACCCTAACTCAGGACTCAATTCTTTACTCCATACAAACCTAAACCAACCAAACCCTCTTTATAAAAGGACTACCTCCTCTCTACTTCTCTTAAACATTACTGTTTGAGGCATACTTAACAAAGTTCAGGACCTCCATGCCCTATTGGCTTAATATAAACCAGATTTAGCCATACTAACTGAAACTTGACTTAGACCAGAACATCATGATAATGAGATTACACCCCCTGGCTATAATATTATGTGGAACGATAGGACAGGGAAAAAAGGAGGAGGCATAGCCATTCTGTTTCAAAATCATCTCACATTAGAACAGGTTAGCTAGAACTCCCAGGAAGTCAATGATATTGAACTCATTCTTGCTAAATTAAAGCTAAACTCTAGCAAACATATAGTTACAGCAGGTGCCTACATCCCACCAGGAAATAACATTGCCACTATGGAGAACCTGTTGCACTGGATGTCTAACTCCCATCCACAAGAGTCCATTCTCTGAGGAGATTTTAATATTGACTGGTACGACTGTACCAAATTCAATCCCTCTACCCATATTAATCTTCATGGGTTTACCCAAATCATAGACACCTCCACAACAGTCGATAAGAAATCCAAACGTCAATCCATCTTAGATTGGATACTTCTGTCTGACCCTCACCTTAGCACACCAATCAGGCTGCCTACCAGACAATTTGAGTGATCACCAACCAACCTACCTTATTAGGAATAAATCCCACCATACTAAACAACCCAGCCTTAGAACAGTTCATAACAAAAATAACTTCAAAGCCAAGGACCTAAACAACAAACTAAAATACTGTAACTGGACTCCCCTAAAACGCCTTCCCCTAGATGAAGCAGTAGATTACTTAAATTCAAACTTTCTCAACATCCTAAACCATCATGCACCAGCCCGAACTATCAGAGTTAAGACAAACTATGCCCCTTGGTTAACAAAAGAAACTAAAACCAAAATGAAGGACAGAGATAGAGCCTGGGCTCAATATCATAAACTTAAAACCAATACCTCAAAATAAAACTACTTAGCACTACAGAACAAGTCCAAACAACTTATAAAACTCGATAAAACCAATTACTACAAAACCTTACAAGAAAAACATGCTCACAACCCTCAGAAATTCTGTGCCACAATAAGTAAATTATTGCACCCAGGTAAAACCGGCACTCCCACACCCATAGTTCCAACCAAGAAAGAAGACCCCCCTACACAATTCAACAAATTCTTTACTGAAACAGTCCTAGCTCTATTTAACACCCTAAATAACACCACCAGCCCTACACCTTTTCCAACCCCTACTAGCCCCACTACACAACAGACTCCCTCTAGCTTTTCCTTGTCTCCAGCACCTACAAAACTTATTACTAAACTACTCAAAAAGCTAAAACCTACCACACTATCTGCTGACAAACTTTCTGCTGATTTCCTTCAACTAACAGCTGAAACCATATCCTACTCAGTGTCTGTACTCATAAATAGATCCATATCTGAATGCAAAGTACCTAACCTGTGGAAAATATCTCATATTATTCCACTCCACAAAGGTGGCAACTCCCTTGAGCTCACCAACTACCGCCCAATTACAATTTTATCTCCTTTGTCAAAAATACTAGAAAGAGTAGTACATCCACAACTAATGCAATACCTCCTAAAATAACCTTATATCTACATCTCAACATGGCTTTTGACCCTCCCATAGTACCACCACAGCTCTTCTCTCATATACCAACATAGTCAACACCTATAGAAATAACAGACTTTTCATTTCCTCTGTATTCTTAGACTTATCTAAAGCCTTTGATATGGTCAACCACAGCCTGCTTCTCAAAACTCTGTCTACACTTAACATTAGCCCCCTCACTATATCATGGTTCAACAGCTATTTATCAGGCCACCAACAATCAGTTATTTGGCAGGACCAGCTACCCTCCCTTCTACCTGCATCCATAGGAGTCCCTCAAGGCTCCATACTTGGTCCTTTACTATTCTCCATATTTACAAATCGGATAGCTGCATTCTCTCCCTCTGCCTCTATAGTGCGGTATGCAGATGACACTACTATCATATGCACCACCCCAACCTTAAGCAACTTTCAAACAATAACACAGCATAACTTTACTCTGGCTGAGGCATGGTTTTCTAGCATAACTTTTACTCGATCCCAAAAAACAAAACTAATTCTTTTCAGTCCTGGTAGATCTCCTGCACTAAATAATGATTTCACCATAAACTCCAAGGATAAAACCTCAATCACCCCAACAACACACACTAAACTCCTAGGAGTAGTTATCGATAATCTCAAATTTGACATACACATAGCCCAAACAATCAAAAAAGTAAACAAAAAGCTTGGTCTACTGTATCGGAACAAGCAATTCATGACCAATTATACCAAAGCCACTATTTCTTGAACGCACCTATTATCCACCCTACTGTATGCCTCCCCATTCCTGACTAATCTTCGCCACAGCAAACAAAACAAAATGGCATCTTGTTATAACAAGATTGCCAAATTTGCTACAGGTGCCTCTAATAGATCCCACCACTGTCTTTCCCTCAGACAGCTCAACTGGCTTGAGCTGCCCCAACTACTTCTTACTACTCAACTGTCCACAGCCCACAAACTGTACTACCTCTCTGGAAAAAACCCTGCACTACAGGATCTAATACAGCCCTACACCACTATCAGAGCCTTAAGATCTACAGACCGAAATCTCATAAATGTCATCAAACATAAGAATGAAGCAGGTAAAACTCTCTTCGGCTGTACAATTGCAAAAATCTGGAACTCACTCCCAAATCACATAACATCTACAAGCTCTACTTCATTATTTAATAAACTACTCAAAAGCCACTATATTAACAATTGGCTGTGTACATGTGACTCCCCAGGCTAATCCACTACATCGCAGTGTTGCACAGATTATACCAAAGATCACCTATAAGCTTCTAACCTCTGAATACTTATTCTTACCAAACAATGGTCTACTTTGACAGTATTGATTTAAAAGTCCATGAAGAAATGTTAAATTTTATTCTGATGCTATTGATTTTATGTCTATGAAGAAATGTTAAATATGTTTTTAAATGTTTAATTTGTATGCCATAAGAATACAGTTATGTATTTTATAAATTGTATTGTAGCAATGTATTAAGTGGAGATTTTCTTCCCGGGCCGCCGCTGAAAATGGACCTGTGTCCAGTCGGACCTTCCAGGTCATCAAATGTAAAATAAAATAAATAAATGGAGAAGAGGAGAGGGGCAAGAATTGATCATTGTTGTATACCTTTGGTAATAGGTACAGATTCTGATTTGGAGGGACTTATTTTAACACTGAAGTGTCTGTCAGTGAGGAAGTTTTAAACCAGGGAACAGGATCTGGAATAATATCAATTTCAATTTGGTTTGGAGAAGGCAGTGGTCATTGAGGTCAATGAGGGCCATAAATAGGTCACCTGTAAGTAAGTTAATATCAGAGTTTTGCAAGATGTCATCAGTTAGGGACCAAAGTGCTGCAAAAGTACTTATTCAAGGTAAGAATCCATGCTCTTTTGAAGAGAGCAGGATATACTGTTTGATATATGGAGAGTGGGTGTCGACTTTCTTTTCTAGAACTGAAAGGATGGATATTGGATAGAAGTAAGAGGTATCATTTGGGTTGGTTTGCTTTGGGAGGGGTTTAATTAGAGCAGTTTTCCAAATCTATGGCATGTTGTATTGTGTGCAGCATAGATCATATATGTGGGTGAAAGGAAGACAAATGTTCTCTGCAGTAATTTTTGAACCAATAGTTTATGTTGTCAGATCCAGAAGGGGTGTCAGTCAAAATATTTTCAAGGAGAATATAGACTTTTTTTGAACTTTTGCATTTGAAATAGAAGAGGGGATGACTGGTGGTGGGGTGGACAATGCATGATCTGTGTGAGGTGTTTAGTTTATTAATGGGAAATTGCTAAATTCATTAAATTCATTAAGGAACCCTCCTAGATAAAGTTTTGTTGTACATAAGAAAGTTTTCATCCTGTAAGAAGTTTAACATTTTTCCAAAAGTTTTGGAGGGAACATAAGAAGGTAATTTGTTTCTTTGTTTGGAGATTTCTTTTGTGCCTTCTGATTGACTTTTTGTCTAGGTTACATAAGGTTGTAAAGAAGGTGCTGTTCTCATTTGTAAGGGTTTGCTTCTTTTTTGCCATGCTTCATCCCTTAGAGTTAAAATATGTTTTGAGTTCAATGAATAGTCATTCAGTGCTAAGTTCACAGGTAAGTACTTGTGCTTGAAATAGCCTATACCATTTAATTATAGATTGGCCTTGCCGATTCCATGGTCAATAATTATATACTACTCCGAATAAGAATAACCGGGATCATATCATAGATAATTTCAGGGACCCATGCATGTGCTAAAACATTTAAGGGCTGCCTCTGTTTATTAGTAGCACAGGAGGCAGTCCTGGAGTAAATTTTATGTTTTCCATCCATACATCTTAGTTGCACTTGAAAATGGACAGGTATCAACTTTGTTTTATGTGGATGGGGAGTCCATTCTACAACAGTGGCATCCTTTGCAAGATATACCTGTCCCTCCAAACCCATCTTTTGATGTTACAGACGAATAGATCCCTCGGCTGAGTATTTCTGATGCCATTTGACTTGCTGGTGGGCAGTAGATCCATCAGTAATGGATCAGATGATGGCTTGTATGCCAGACATAGGTCACCTCTTAACAGTTTCTAAGATACCAAGTATAGTGACAGGGCTTAGTGTTGGTCCATGTGGGACATATTGTTTAGGATTTGTATCCCTTTAGTAAGATATTTCTGTGGGTGTTCTAGTTGTTGCAATACACTCCAAAGGAGACATTATATTCAATGATTGACCTAATGAGAGCTGAGTAAAGGGGGGCAATGACATCCTGAGATCTAGACACAATTCATTTGTTTATAAGCTGTGCAGTATAGAAGGACTTTCTTATAACAACAAACAGATGTTAGTCAAACGTTAGCTCACTGTCCACATAAGTTCGCAAATCCTGAGCAATTGGGTCATCTCTTAGGGGGAGTATTCACAATATGGTAGTTCCCTGAGGTAGATGACTTCCCAGAGGATACAATAATGCATTTTTTGGCATTTAGTTTCAGACCATAATTTTGACACCGGTTATTTATTTGAGGCAAACCTTTCTGTAAGGTGGCTAAGTCATTTTGGGATTCAAGCTTAGTTAGCCAGAGCCATTTGGTATTTGATTTTACTTCAGAAATGTGGATGCCAAACAGGAAAGGTCCCAGCACAGAACCCTGGGGGTCTCCACTGGTGACTGGCCTCTTTATGGAGACACCTTCCCGTATTTTGATTATCTGTGACCTAGCTATGAGCCAGTTGGCAATCCAATGGTGGCATAGAGTTTATTCCCAGTTTTTTGAACTTTTCTACTATGCCTGAGCGGGGAAATGTGTCAAAAGCTTTGACCAGGGTGAGGTGTGCAATAAATACCATTTTGCCTGCTCCATTGCTTTGTTGACCTTTTCAAAAAAATCACCAAACTGAGTAAGTATGACTTGCCCTCAACAAATCTAAACTGAAACAGGTTCAGTGTTTGGAGGTTCACTTTGTCCTCATTGATTAATTCCATAAGTCTGTCCATGGCTTTGCATATGGGGCTGATCAAACCTTTTGATCTGTAATTGCATGGATCTGTGGAAGGTCCTTCTTTATGCAGTGGAATGACTGTAGCTGTTCTCCATTCACTTGGTGCAAGACATATATGGAAGCTGAGACTGAACAGTGTTGTTAGAGGTGTTGCTAAATTGTGCTTCATGCTATTTAAAATGCATCCTTGGATATTGTCAGGACCCATCGATTCAGTATTTTTAGCTTTCTGTAGCACTTTTAGGACTTGGTCTTATGTAATACCTGAAGGTGAGTCAGTTTCAGGTATATCTTGAGGGACAGGCAGAAGGGAGACAGGACTAAAATTAGAGCTAAATTTATCAGCTAGTATGTTCACTGTATCTTCAGACTCGGTGTAGGTAACTTTATTCAAAATCAGCTGAGCTCATTACTGCATTGTACTTTTGACATTACAAAGTAAAAAATGCCTTGTGTTTGTCTTTGACTGGGGTAGTTATTTTACCCTCAAATTGGATTTAGTAGATTTTAATAAGCTCCTGACGTGTTTGTTTATTTCATTGACAAGGTCTCTAACATTCTAGGAATCACTCTTACTACTTTTGATCAAAATTATTTTCCTTTTATTGTTAATTGCTTGTTAATATTATGGTTCCACCATGTGGATTGTTTCTGGGGTTTGCCTTGCACATGTTCCTACAGGGATACAGCTGCATCTATGCAGCTGTTTCCAGGCTGGTATAGTGTGGTGGTATACATTTCTGTATCTTCAGTGGAATTAACTGGGTTTGCTGAGGATTTGAAGCTTGTCAATGTATCACCTAGGAGTAGGTAGTTTATCTTAAAGAAATTTCTATTCCTACCTAGGGTAGAAGGGATCTCTGGTTTCAGTTTTATTTCAAAGGAGGCTGCTTTATGGTCAGAGCTAACAAATGATGAAGATACACCAGGGATAGTCCAAGATGCTCACATATTAGTAAGGGCAAGATCCAAGATATTATTCCCTCAGTGGGTACTCTGACTACTTGTTCCAGAGTGTTTTTATTGATAAAGTACAAGTATCTCTGTGCTTGTGCACTAATGCTGGTGGTGTAGATTTCCCAGTCTATAGTTGTATAGTTTAGATCATCTAGGAAAATGGTATCAATAAATGAGATTTCCTATCACACATTCCATGGCTGTGTGTGTGTGTGTGTGTGTGTGTGTATATATATATATATATATATATATATATATATATATATATATATATATATATATATATATATATATATATATATATATGGGTCTACCTGACAACGTCGACAGCTCAGAACGCCGACACCGAGAACACCGACGCCAGAAGATCGACAACTGAGAAGACTGACGGATGAAAACACCGACATGGGAAAAGGCTGTGTAAGTATGTGGTAGTGACGGATGTTAGGGTGCGAGTAAGGTAAGTGTGTGATATTGACGGTCTGTAGGGATAGGGGTGGTTAAGTGAGTTAGGTTAGGGCTGGTTAGGTAAGTGCGGTAGTGATAGTCTTTGGGTTAGCGGTTAAGTGAGTTAGGGTTAGCCGGGTTAGGTAAGAGTGATAGTCTTTGGGTTAGCGGTTAAGTGAGTTAGGGTTAGGGTTAGGTAAGTGTGCGGTAGTGATAGTCTTTGGGTTAGGGTTAAGTGAGTTAGGTAGAGTTAGTTAGTGGGTTAGGTGTGTGATAGTGACGGACCTTAGGGTTAGGGTTTGGGTTAAGGTTGTAGATAGTTGTGTATGTGAGGTTTAGTGTGGGTTTGTAAGGATTTTGGTGTGCTTGTGTTGTGTGTGTGCTTTTTGGACAGGGGATTTGTTTTGATGTGCTGTCGGTAAACTGGTTGTCGATGTTGTGGCTTGTCGACCTTGTGAACTGTCGGTTATGTGGTGTCGGTAAACTGGTTGTCGATGTTGTGGCTTGTCGACCTTGTCAGGTAGACCCATATATATATATATATGTATATATATATATATATATATATATATATATATATATATATATATATATATATATATATAAACCTGCTGAGGCTGGTGGGTCTACAGATACCTGGGTCTTTAGAGGGGCATCCCTTGTGTGAGGATTTCACAGTGGCTTTTCTACAGGCATCAGAAACAAAGCTGTGGCTAGGCTGAGGTTGAGCAGTTTAAGCAGAGACTTTGATAGAGCATACTTGACACTGTTGAGAATGCAGCCTGGTATGTTGTTCTGTCCCATAAAATTATTACTTTTAGCCTTTTGTAAGAATCCCTGGACTTGTTCTAGGGTAATTTCAAGGGAAACTAAATGTTTAGAAATACCAGAACCAGCAATATAGGTAGATCGGTAAAGTTATCACTAATGTAATGTATATTTACTTGGGATCAGAGTTTGTGGTCTTATTATAGATGAGCTCAGTGCATTGTTGGACATTATTCTTTAATTTCCAGACATAAGTGAATTAAGGTTTGTAGTTTCTTTTGGTATTTGTAGCAACTTTAAGTTTGTACTTCTGCTTTGTATTTCCTAATATGGTTTTTAAATTCCTTGCTGGCATGTTTTAATGTAGTCTTTAGCAAGGGAATGGGGATTTCTTAGAACTTTTATAATTTTAAGAAAAAACTCCAGATGACCACCACGGCTTTAATATAGTTTTAATGCAGACAAGCGCTTCCACGTAGAACACCTACGCTTTTTCAAGTCCTCAATAAAATACAAAAAGCATACACTCATTTTATACTCAAGATTCAGCAATAAAACAATTAAAAATACACAATTAGATCAATTAACCAGTATTTAATATTTAAATTAATTTAAAGGGGGCGAGCATCAAGCTCAGGCTTGATGCATACATAGTTATTTAGTCTTGGATATATATGTGCTTGTAGTTTTAAAATCCATTTTAATTCAATCCACTCTACTTGATTATTAAGATTACCCCCCATCACAAAAGACTATTTGTAAGACTTTGAAACCAAAAGTATGTGTAGGGAATTCCATTATATGTTTAGCTAAAGCATTTAGCTTATTTTTATTCTTCACATCATACATATGTTGGTAAACCCTGTCCCTTAGACGTTTCTGAGTTTTGCCTAGATAAAAACATCTACAGCCTTTACACTCTGCCAAATAGACTAAATTGGTCGTATTGCAAGTGGCATAAAACCTGGATTCAAAAATAAAAGATAAAACTGGATGCTTAAACTCCTGGACTGTGCATATATATTCGCACATTTTAGAATTCTTACAAGGATAGGTCCCTAATCTACATGCTGATAGAAAAGTCTTTTGTCGATCCTTACATAATAGCTGCTCCAAATTACAATTATTTTTATATGTAAAACTAGGGACCTACTTTTATTATTTTCCTTATTTTGTTATATGTTATTAATATGAGTGATAGGGTGGCTGCAGTGGTGCAGTGGTTAGCATTGTCACCTCACAGCAACAGGTTCTCTGGTTTGATTCTTGGCTGGGGTGCCTTCTGTGTCTGCATGTTCTCTCTGCGGTCATATGGGTTTCCCCTGGGTGCTCTTGTTTCCTCCCACATTCCAAACACATGCAGTGGGTGGACTAGACACTCTAAATTGTCCATAGGTGAGAGTGTGTGTGCAAGTGAGTGGTATGAATGAACTACCATGGCAGGGCTAGCCATCCGGTGGTGTTAACCTTGACTAGAAATGATTGTCACTGCTGAAGTGACACCCTGACCCCATGTGCAAAAGGGTGATGGATGGATTAATATGAGGTTTTCCTATAGAGGTTTATTCCTAAATGTATCATTATATTTAGGGCAAAGAGGTACAGACTTTTCTATGCAGCTGTTAGATGCTTGCCAAAGGATGGAGGAGAATGGTGCAGCCCTTTCATTTAGGTCCATTTGAGGAGACTTTTGGGGATTCTTTTTGAAAAGGTTTTCTAGAAGGTGAAGTAGGTATACCCAGGAGAAATCCCTAAAGATGGTCTTATTTGACATTGGGGTGCTACCATTAGGCTTGACATAGAAGTTAATTGATTTGTGATCAGATTTGACAGGGATGAAGGTTCCAGGATGGTTTACAGGCACAGACTAGGTAGGTAAAGAGCAGGTTAATGATATAATGGGTGATATCCTCAATAATGAATTGATAAAGAAAAAAAATACCAGAAACCTTGATCCAGATGTCTTTAGCCTCCAGGTAAACATTGTGAGAATCATCATAGATTATGTATTCCTTCACAAAGCCCATGAGGAGATCTGAATAAATCGGTGCAAAAGATGCACCCATAGCAGTACCATTAAGTTATAAATAGCATTCTTCTTTGAAATAAAAAACATTTTTTGTCAGCACACCAAAAGATATCAAAGCCTGGGATATATATATATATATAGAAGCTCGATTTAACCAAAACTCTACGGCCATTAAACCTGCCCGATGTGGAATGCTAGTATATAATGTTTTTACATTCACATTACACAAAAGCCAGCCAAAATCCAACTGCATTTCACAAATAATAGTCAAAAACTCAGTTGTGTCCTGAATTCTCAAGCTTAATAATCCCAATAGTGGTTTTAAATAATATGACAAAAATTCAGACAACGGTCCAGTAAGTGAACCATTCCTCACCACAATAGGTCTAGCTGGGGGGCATCCTGTATTTTTGTGAATTTTCGGCAATATATAAAAATATTGCCTAATAGGATCTTGTACAGTCAAATGGTATAAAACTTCTTTTGTGATTATACCTTCATCAAGGACCAATTTCAGGAAATTATCAATTTCCTTTTTAAACTTAGGGGTTGGGTCTAAATACATTTTCTGGTAAAACCAATGATCTAACAATTGAGATGTAGCCTCTGAATAATACATAGCCCAGTCTCATACCACCACCTGACCTCCCTTATCTGCTTTACTAATCGCAATCTGTCCTCAGCCAGTTTTTAAGTGCAAACAATTCCATTTTATTAAGATTATAGTGCTGAATATTAGAAAACTCACTATAATGAAAATGCAAATCTTTCAAAATTTTTGCTGAAAGCTAGCTACATATTTATCTATTGGTGGCATAAACTTAGATGGTTTAAACTTAAATTTAGAAACATTTTGATCTCCCCTATCTTGTTTACCGAAAAACAGCTTAAGATTCAACAACTGACAACATGCAATAATATCCTTTGCAAAAACATCCTCTGATATCAGATGACAAGGAATAAAACCTAAACCTTTATTAAGCAAATCATTTTCTACAGATGACAATGCTGTAGAAGAAATATTGCTTGAGATTCAATAAAGCTTACACAGAGTGATTCTCCATGTCTGAATAGTGTAGCAGCTATAGTATGCAATATGGCTGCCAAGCAATCCAGTAAACAAGGCTGTGGGGTGTGCACAAGCCTCCCAACACTATTCTGACACGGACACCATGGAATAATGTTAATCACCTCATTTGCTGGAAAAAACATGCAAATGAGGTGAATTAGTGATTCAGCAAGCAGACAGGCATCCGTGTTAGAGCCGTGTCCACTGCAGAATTGTATTCTGTTATTAACCCTGTACATTTCTGCAAAATCAAAATGGGGGCATGACAGCTCAAAGTAAAGCATGCATTGTGGGTATTAGGCATGCCAATGGCCAAAAATATGGCCATTGGCATGCAAAACTGTTACAAAATAATAAAAAACAAAGTTTTTTTGGCCAATTTTGGCCATTTAAGTGGAGCGCAGTGGCGCACAAAAGAGATCGTTAAAAAAAAAAATGCAAAAAGACAATTTTATGTGAAAGATGAATTCTGCCATTATATCGGGTAGCATGCAGAACCAAAGCAATAACAGGTAGCAGTGGTAGCTAAGGACAATAGGCTCTGGAGTAGTGGGGTAACTAGGGTCTAAGACAGTGGGGTATGCAAATGAGCTAAATTTATTGAATAGCAAAATGGGAGACCGTGTCCGCATGCACCTAACAATGTAGGAGTTATAATGTAGTGATGTAAGCAGGAGAAGCAACTGACATGAAAAGGGGGTGTGTTGTGGTTGGTGTAAGCACACTGGAGCTCTGCGGCTTCTATTTGCACTCAGCTAAGCACAGCTAATTAACAGGGTGTGTCAGAGGCTGCTTAGCTGTGCTTAGCTTGTTCAAGAAATGCTGAGCATGTTCGTGTCCAGGGGAGGGCCCTTTGTGTACTGTTTACTTTAGCAACACGGTAATATAGCTGGCAGGTGGAATGCATCATAGTCAGCCAATCATACAGGCAGCATCTGCAGCACACCAGTATAAACTATGCAAACACCTTTTAATCTGTTTTTTCCCCACAAACCCTGCACCATTGGTGTAAACAGTTGTGAATTTTAATTGACAAAATGTAAGGACTGCTGTCACTTTGATACATCAGTATGTGCTACAGGCTGAGGGTAGTGAGAAAGATAATGCTGACAACCGCCCCAGACTGAGGAGGAGAAGAGTGTTCAGACCCAGGGTAACCTACCAGGAGCTTCATGATTTGGAGATAGAGTGCTACAGGGTGCACAGGGACATACTTTAGCAACTCAGCGAGCTGTGCCAGCCTCACCTCAGACCCAGAGCCAACAGAGGGGAACCCATCCCAGTGGAAACCAAGGTATGTGTAGCCTTAAGAATACTAGCTATGGGTACTTTCCAAAGACCTACAAGGGACATCATGGGGGGCTCACAGGCATCGGCATCCAGGGTAGTCCACCAGTTCCTGGATGCCATGCTACCACATGCCATTGAGCACATTTATTTCCCCAGCACCCGTGAGGAGAGGACCAGCAATATGCGCCTCTTCCACCATGTAGCAGACTACCCAGAGGTACTGGGTATTATAGACTGCACACACACATCCACATCAAAGCACCACCCTGTGAACAGGGTAGAGTCTATGTAAACCACAGCAGCTATCACTCCATCAACTGCCAGGTCGTATGCAATGCCCAGGGCATTATCATGAATGTGTGTGTTGTCAGCCCTGGTAGTTATCATGACTCCCACATCTGGATTGCCTCACAGCTGTACTAGGCATTTGCCAGGGGGACCTACCATATTGCCAACTGGTTGGGGATGCTGGCTATGCTCTGGAGCCATGGATGGTGACACCCATCAGAAATGCACACACACACACACACACACACACACACACACACACACACACACACACACACACACACACACACACACACACACACACACACACACACACACACACACACACAATGAATGCCATAATGAGGCACACGCACAAACCAGTATCATTATAGAGCATGTATTTGGAATGCTCAAGTCATGGTTCTGCTCCCTTGACATATCTGGTGGACCCCTGCAGTACTTTCCAGCCACATGTGCACACATGTTCATAGTATGTGCCATGCTACACCATATGATCCTGCAGAACCAGCTGCTGCAGGAACAGCACAGGGAAGGGCCACACAGCCCCACCCACCATTGCCAAGATCCCCACAGGCACAGAGAGACTTTAAGGAGAAACCCCCTGAGCCTGCTCCTGTAGGCAGATGGAGGCATTCCCAGTAAACCCAGGCCTTGGCAAAGAGGCAATGCATAGCACAAACACTGTCACTGCAGTGACCCAGGGAATGACACCTCTCTCTGACTCACACACACAGTAAAATAGATGCCACACACATCTCACTACCTGTAACTTACCATGTATAGGCTGTGTACTGCATGCATCCAACATAGGCAGCCCTCAAGCACCATCCTCACAACTGCTGCAGGCACAAGGTAAGTCAGTCTTCTTAACAATAAATGAATGGAGTAGTATGTTCTGGTAGCATATCTATGGTATCGCCTACTGGGATAGCAGCAGACAACCAACAGCTATGGGGGACACCAGGAAATGTTTGCAAAAATACTGGCTTCCCCACACTATACAGTAGTCCCCAATGTGACAAATCCCACTGCAGTATATGTGGGTAGCTAACTAACTGGGGGGTTATAGGCCACATGCATGGATGTCAATGTGGGGGTCCCATACTCACCCCTCTGCCACATCCAGCAAGTCAACTGCAGAAAACCATAAAGAAATGTCTGGCAAAGGCCCACAAATGTGGGATAATGATGAAATACTCCCCTATAGACTTACACAATGATATCACAGCAGGTCTTGCAGTTGCATTAAGGCTCTAAAGGGTAAGAAGTCTGAAACCCAAATGTATGCCATTACAAACTAACCTGTGGTCTTTAGTGATATGCCTCTATTCTCCAAGACAGGGCATAATACTATGCTAAATGGAACCAAAGTGTAAAGCCAATATCAGCATAGTCTGTGCAGATGTTTACAGTTCTCAGGTGTGCACCCCACCAACACACCCATGTTTCCATAGAAATGCAGTGACATGTATGTTTGTAGGATAATAGCAGCAGAACACACATTACCAGGGCTGTCCCAATCAACTTGATAACTTGTTGCATGTCCACAATATGCAGGGGTCAATGAGCTATGTATATGCCTGGTTAATACTGTCAGGATATGGCCAGCACTTACTCCTGGCTGTTGTGTCTTAGTGGTCTAGGTACAGTACTGTGGTTGACAGGGCAATGTTACAAGAACTGCATTGCCAACTATTTTGCATGACAGCTACACATGTGGTAGGAGTTGTACACACTGTTCAGACATCAATATCTGTTACTGCAGTAATGCTGGACAGGTCATGGACAGGGGGTCACACATATGGACAGTACACAGCTTGGAGTAACTACACAGTGCCTACCATACCACTCAACTGTACAGATTTTTTGCAGAATGTCCAGAGGTTTGCATCACATTTGTAATCTATCATGAAATAGTGGTTTTCTGGAAAATCACGAAAGATTAAAGTCAGAAAATAATGACAGATCATAGTGTCAGACTTCATACCCTATAGAAAAATGCATGCTAATGCAAAACCTGTTATTGTATTACCTTTCTAAGTTTGTAAGGCCAATAGTTAATAATAGTCCCTATATTTAGGCCTTTGTCCCACAATGACTTATGGCTTTGTCCAGATGTTTGGCTCAGAAGTTGAGAGGTATGGTGCCTAGTAGGACAGCAGGTACCTGAAGGTCATTGTACTGCCAGGTTATAAAAGGCTGCCACCTTTCTGTGTCAGCACTGAAAACATGTCACTGGCCAGCAGCCATACCCCTGGAATGACAGGTTGTCACAGAAGGAGCACAAGTATGCCTTGTATATCTGTTCTGCTTGTCCTAACATTGCATTCGCCTGCCAACTATTTGCAAAACAAGTAAAGGTCATGTCAAAACATCAATGGCAGACAGTGAAGAAGCAGACATCATAACCATAACAGAAAGCAAGCAGATACCTAACTGGTCAACCAACTGTCTATGTTTGGCAGAACAGTATTAACACCCTGACAGCATGTGTGGGGCTTTGTCTGACTGTCATATATGGGCCTGTTGAGATGTCAGTTTGTGATGGTTTGACAGCTAGGCCGACATGTAGCCTCATAATAACATAGTAACACAAACCGTCTGAGGACCACAGCAGATTTGTAGTGCAATGATGGACAACCTGCTAAATAGGTACACGCAGAGGTGTGAAGTCCATAACCTTGTGTGATGTTATGGCATTTACCCCACTCAGACCAGAATTGCAAATACATAATAGCATCCACTGTGGGAAAAGCCTGTGACTGGATTACAGAAGGACAAAGAGACTCACATAAGGGGAAGGGGAACCATTGGCCAGACAAATGGAGAATGCGCACACCAGAACAAATTGTGCAGTAACATAGGTGCCCTGCAGTGTATGGAGTCAGTAAACATCACCTGCAAACACACAACACACACCCACATAAGTAGAGGTCCACAACAAATCAAAAACCCAAACAAAGGACACCTCAGAGACAAAAACACATGAGAACTCCACAAACCTACACACCACAGACCATGCATAGTCCACACACCAGAGTCTTGCAAACACTAAGGCCTTACCATACACCCAACATATTACTCATAGAAGACTCCACTGTGAGATACACAGATGTGCCACTCACCAGGCAGGATAAGGAAAAAGTCACGGTTACTTGTTTGTCAGGTGCCATAATCTGCCATATCACACATGCACTCAAGTCACCCCACAACAGGTACAGGTATCACTCCGACCTGGTCCATGGCAATGTGAACAAGGCCAGATGTCCCTCCCTGGACTATAGGAAGACAAACATGATTCAGCTTGCTGAATATTTGTCCCATGCAGGTGTCCCTAGCCTTAAGCAGCTTTCTGCTATCACACAGAGTGATGGCTCAATAAAAACAGAAAGTGATTGCCAGTAACAATTGGCTCACTTACTGGTGTCAGTCCAGGGTGATCCACTGCCTGGAAGCCTGGGAACATATGATCAGCAGACCACTCTGCTTTGCTACAGATGGCCTGCATCTGTCTCACTTGGCCTACAGGCCTCTGGCAGAGGCCCTTGCCTCACCCATAGTGCCTTTGTAGGGAATGTCATGGGGTCCATACTACCAACATAAATTAGTCAACAAAATGCAAATTAAAGGCCATGCCGCTAAACGCTAGGAGCATACCTCTCAACCTCTTAGAGCAAGAAATCTGGACAAAGCCATAAATAATGGGGGGATAAAGGCCCAAATATAGGGACACTTTTTAAATATTGCTCTTATAATGTTAGAAAGTTGATAGAATAACAGGTTTTATATTAGCATGGGTTTTCTGAAGGGTGTGAGGTCTGAAACTCAAATGTTCTGTCATTATTTTCTGACTTCAACCCTGAGTGATTTGCCAATAACTTGCTAGAAAAACACAATTTTATGAGAAATCGACCAGATATATCAGGCAAGAATCTGGACATTCTGTGAAAATCTGTACAGTTGAGACGTTGGCTAGGAGTCTAAACAGAGAAATGCACTCATTACAAGCAGTCATAACCTTGGAAGATGGTGTCATTTCTGCACTCATAGAAACCTGGCCCACATCCATGGACAGAAACCCATCCTTACCTGATCACTCATCCTATCACACAGCCAGACCCCAAAATGTGGGCAGCAAAGCCAAAGGAGGTAATAAATATATATTACACAGAAACACACCTCCAGGCTGGTCAAACAGTTTGACACACACGAGACACTCCAAGTGCAGTCAACTGTTGACAAGACCCCTACACAAATTATATTTAGCTACAGGCAAACATATCTGACTCAGGAAACCCACCTCACATATCTGACCCTTTACAAATCTATCAAGATTCCACCTATCACCCTGATTCTGGCTGACATATTACCCCACCATGGATTGGAAATCCAACCATGCCAGAACAGAAATGCACAGAGATTCTCCCATCTTATCAATGCTACATTCTTAGGACAGCCACTTGATACCCCCACAAGACGTGATACCTATGTCAGACTTGGCAGTAACCAACATGATCAACCACTGCAGCACCCCTACGGTATAATTCTCCCTAGCAAGATCCGATAGAAAAGTGGTCAAGTGTCATATCACCATCTCTCCTGACTCCCCTCTAGCCATGGTAAAAGGAAAATTTCCCTCAAGCTGATCACAACTGCCAGAGGGATGGTATAAACAGCTGAACAGCCCCCTACCCTACTAGAAGAACAGGCACCAACTTCCAAATGCACACAAAACTACTATGCCAGCATATATATATAGAGAGGCACAAAATCAAGATACCTGACAGGACAACATCACTGTCTGCAAGGGAGTATAAACCTGTCCACAAACATCTGCAATAAAGGAACTATATAACACAAGGATAACATTGCTGACCAGGACCAAGAAGGAGCAGGTGCACAACTGGAAGTAATCACCGCTTAGCTGAACAAACAAATAAGAGCACCAGCGAAATCCACTAAAGCCAAATCTGAGTCCAAATTGGCCACATCTAAGACAGACAATCATAAGGCCTCTTTCACATGTCTGCATTCCCAAAGGAAGCTCCCAGATCTGTGCAGAACTGGTGGTCAAGGACACCATATACACAAATGCTGTAAATATAGCCAATTCACTGGCTGACAGATTCAGTGGATATGTCTCACCTCTGCCCTCCCATCAGGGAAGCAGGACAACTGCAGAACTGGAACACCCAGCCCTTATCACTGGGAAACAGGGCATCACTGCCCTCCCAAAGTCAAGAACACAGCCTCCATCCATGGAACCTGAATACATCCCAGGCTGCAACCTACATGAACCCAGGCATGAACTGGCAGCATCATTACCCACCATACATACCCAAACCCTGAGTACTGTCTTTGTCACAGCTGAGTGGTGGACAGCCATTGTCATCCCTTTGCACCAAGGTGGAGTGTTGACTGATCCAGGAAATGAAAGACCCATCATCCTAACTAGCCTGATCCGCAAGGCCATGCAATGGATTATCATGGATCTCATTAACAAGGACAATGGGAAAATCCAAATACATTACCCTACACAGTCTGCCATTCTCAGGGGAGGTATGTCAATGAACTCCGGATGACTTTCCTGAGGCAGCCTACAAAAGCATGGATGAGGGAAAGACGGTGCACTCCGGCCACCTTGACTTGCCCAAAGCCTTAAACACTATTTCTCATTTGGTCATAGTACATGAACTCTGTCAACTAGTCAGCAAACTATATGTTACCAGATGGGTAGCAAACTGGTTCATTGATAGAACCCACATAATCATAATAAGGGTAGACAACTGAAACAGTACACCCACACTGAGTAGCATACCCCAGGGATCAGTCTGGGGGCCTCTGGTATATGGGATATACTTCCCTGAGGTGCAGGCCAAAAACACTGGCCTATGGCTGACCAAGTAGCCAGATGACTGCAAGCTGGTTACAGTCATCAATACCCAAAGTGATGTCGATGTCCTACAACAGGGTCTTACCAAAACAAAAGACTGATGCCGGAAATATCACCTCAAGCTGAATGCCTGCAGATGCATCAAGATCCCCTTCAGGGAGACTGACGGCCCCACATAGTATCACATTAACAACAATGTCCTACATACCCAGTCAGTAGCGAGACATTTGGCTACCCAGGTTGATAGCAACCTAAAGTCTGAGCACCATGTTGCTTCCATTGTACAGAAAGCTTCATAGATGGGACAACTCAAATGTAATGGTTTCCCATCCAGGGACAAAGAGGTCATAAGATCCATGTATGCTAACATTCTAAGGCCAATTATTTGGTTCAATGCCCCCTTCGGCATGTACCTCTCAAAGCACATGCAGTAGCTGGAGGGACCACAGTGGTTCCTCACCAGGAGAATGCAGGACCACAAACACCTACCCTACACAGATAGGCTAACAGCACTGTCTGTCTACTCAGTTCCATACAGACTCCGCAGAGGTAACCCCTGTCTGGCATACAAAGCAATCAAGACCATGCCTTGATGGGACTGCTGGACATCTGGAAGGCAAGGCCCAATCGATCAACCTGTAGGTGCAGCATCAACCTGGTCTGTGATATCAATAGGGCTTGTTGGTGTGACAGATATGTATCCCACACACTCCCCCGTCTGTGGAATACACTCCCAGTCCAAAGCAAGCCAAGTGTCTTAATATCCCTAGTGAAGTGATCCCTGTGTAAGTGTATGGGAAACAGAACATACAGTCTTATGATTCCACCTGTGTCCCTGCTGGACAGGGGGTCTGGGTGCTGACATGTCTTAACATGGGCTACAGTCTTGTCTGCAAGGGTTATAAAGGCTTCAGGGCCAATAGCCTACTAACCTCATATCAACCTATCAACCTATGCACAAATGTTTGTCAGTGGTTCACCACATTACTCTGTACTGCACTGCCAATGACATACCTGAAAATCACAGTGCTATGTGGAACATACCACACATATAATAGACATATCTGCCAGTAGAATGCAGTCTGTACCAACACCCATACCTCTCAACCTCTTACAGCAATACATCTGGACAAGGTCATAAATAAAAGTGGGACAAAGGCCCAATGATAGGCATGTGTTTTAAATATTGCTCTTACAAACTTAGAAAGTTGGTAGAATAACAGGTTTTGCATTAGTATGAACTGGCTGAAGGTTATGAAGTCTGAAACACAACTGTCATTATTTTTCAAATTCAGTCTTTAGTTATTTACCACCAAATTTCCAGTAAACCACATATTTATGACAAATGGACAAAAAATAGACAGACATCTGGACAATCTGAAAAAAAAACTGTACAGTTGAGTGGTATGCCCACACTACGATATGACCTTTCTGGTAAGAAGAATACCACACAAGCAGGAGATCTCCAGCCAGTATATCACCAAGGTGCTGGACTGTTTACATGGCTGCATCAGTCAATCGGCTGTAGCCCCACCTCTTAGCGGGCCAGATTGTGCAAGAATGTCTATTGTTTGGCTCGTAATATTGGTCTGTGCATCATACATCTTGTACTTCACTGATAAACCACTGTGATGATCTGAATATTTCTCTCAGTAGCTAATGACACAATACATTTCAGTGTCAAACATCATCATCATCATCATCCCCTTTTTCCCATTTACATGGGGTCGGGGTATTGTATTAACTGTCGCCAACTCTCTCCATTCAGTGCCACTCTCCTGCCTTCTTCAACACTCATGCCTGACTGTCGCAGATCTTCTTTCACACAATTCATCCACCTCTTTGCTGGATGCCCTCGCTTCCTCTTACCTTCTTCCTGTCTGTCCCAAATCTCCCTCACCAGATTGTCTTCTGCTTTTCTACACATGTGCTCATACCATCGTAATCTGTTTTCTTTGATCTTTTCTGCAATTGGAGCTACTTTGGCTTCTGCTCTTATGTCCTCATTTCTTCGCCTGTCCTGCAGTGTGCATCCTACCACCTTTCTCAGGCACTTCATTTCCATCACCTCTAGCTTCTTCAACTGTTCTGCCTTTACTGCCCAGGTTTCTGTACCATACAGTAGTACTGGTTGCACCACTGTCTTGTACACCTTACTTTTCAGCTTCTTTGGCATTCTTCTGTCATAGACTACACCTGATACTCTATACCAGTTGGCTGCAGCCCCTCTGATTCTAGCTTTGACCTCTTCATTCAGACTACCCTTCTCCTCAACCACCCCTCCCAGATACTTGAAGCTGTTTACTTGTTCCACTATCTTTCCATCTATCTCTATTCTCAGCTTCTTCTGATTTCTCCAATATGCTGCCATTATCACTGTCTTATCTGTGCTTAGTTTCATCCCATGTGCCTTCAGATTTGCATTCCATTCTCCTATCCTTTGCTGACGTTCTAGCTCAGAGTCTGCCTGTACTGCCACATCATCTGCATACAGCAGCTTTGTTGATCTGTCCCCTCCAACCTGTTTGTTGATGTAGTCCATTACCAGTATGAACAGCAGTGGGCTCAGAGCTGAACCCTGGTGTACACCCACTCCCACTGGGAACCCCTCAGTGAGGCCAAACACTGTTTGTACTTGAGTCACTGGGTCCTTGTACATAGCCTGTACTAATTCTACCAATGTTTCTGGGACTTCAAACCACCGCAGTACTGCCCAGATCAGCTTTCTTGGGACCTTGTCATATGCTTTCTCCAAGTCTAGGAAAGCCCAGTTTGACGCTCTCCTCTTCTCTAGTTTCTTCTCAAGTATCTGTCTCAATGCAAACATCATGTCAATTGTGCTGCATCCTGATCTGAATCCGAACTGTTCATCTCCCATCTTACATTCTACTATTCTGTGTATCCGTTTATCAATCACCCTCTCCAGAACTTTCATGCAATGTGGTAGGAGTTTGATGCCTCTGTACTGTCCACAGTTGTGGATGTCCCCTTTGTTCTTGTACACTGGCACGAGTATGCTTATTCTCCAGTCATCTGGAATATGCCTTTCTCTCCACACTGCAATTAGTACCCTCAGGAGCCATTTCTCCCCTAGCTCACCCAGCATCTTTATCATATCTGCTTTGACCTCATCTGAGCCTGCTGCTTTCCCTGACTTCATTTTCTTTAGTGCTGCTCTTGCTTCTTCTAAGCTGGGCTCCTCTTCTACTCTCATTGTAGGCTGTTTATGGGGCAGTGCCGCTTCTGTGGGGTTTTCTTCATTCAATACTCCTTCCATCTGCCTTTGATGTCCTGTGGGCTGGAAAGCAGGTTGTTGCTGGAATCCCTTATGAAGGGTGTCTGACTATCTTCTTTATCTTTCTGTCTTTGCCTTGCAACCTGGTATAGTTTCTTTGTGCCCCTTACTGAGTCACTTTCCAGAAGCTGATAGAGTGCCTCTGATGCCCTATTCTTTGCTATTGCAACTTCTTTCTTAGTTTCTTTGTTAGCCAACCAGTAGTCCTTCCTAGCTTGGTCAGTCTTTTCAATCTCCCACTTCTTCCTGCACTCCTTCTTTCTTTTGATTACTTCCTGCACTTCTGCATTCCACCACCAGCTTTCCTTATGTACCTTATTTCCATACCTGGCTCGGCCATATATCTTTTCTGCAGTCCTAACACATGCTATTTTTAGGCGCTGCCACTCTTCTTCAACTCCACCTATTTCCTCCTCTTCTTGGGGTGCTAGGTCCTGAGTAATTCCTTGAACTGCTGTACTTTCTCTCCAGTTAACTTCCAGGTCTTCAGCCTGGTCTCTGTTGACCTTAGAGCCTTCTCTGACCACTGCTTGGAGCTGATTGTGGCAACTACTGGTTTATGCTGTGAACCAACTGTTTCACCGGGGATGACTTTGCAATTATGGATTCTACCCCAGTGCCTTTTCCTTACTAGGAGGAAGTCTACCTGAGTTGCATGTTGGCTACTCTTGTATGTGATCTTGTGACTGTCTCTCTTTCTGAACCATGTGTTAGCTACTATCAAGCCATTTGCCAGACAGAAGTCTATAATGGCTTCTCCTTCTTTATTTCTATTGCTCCACACATGTGGACCCAGACAGTCCTCATATCCTGTTCTGTCTGTCCCGATATGTGCATTTAAGTCACCCATTATCAACACCAATTCATGTTGTCCTGCTTTATCTAGTAGGTCCTGCAACTGCTGTCTGAATGCACTCTTTTCCTCACTATCACAACCCTGCTGTGGGGCATAGGCTGAGGTTATGAATACTGTCCTATCATTACACTGGAGTCTGATTGCCATGAGTCTGTCATTAATTCTGATGATATCCCTCACTGACTTCTGAAGCCTCTGTCTCACCACAATTCCCACACCATTTCTAGCCTGTCCACCACCTGAGTAGTAGAGTCTGGATCCCAAGCCAAGTGGCTTTGTTGCACTGCCCTTCCATCTCGTCTCTTGGATACATAGGATGTCCAGCCTCCTCCGTATCATCATGTCATCCACTTCTAAGCTGCATCCTGTCAGTGAACCTACATTAAGCGTAACAATTCTCAGTTCATGTTTGGCAAGTTGGTTGGTTTTATGTCCGGCTTTCACTCAACAGAGCTATCCCAGGTAACCCAGGCTGGGCAACTAGACACCAGCCAGCCAGTAGCCTATTGACCCAGGGATGCTGGGCTTTTATGGTGGGCACACACTGGCCAATAGGGGCACATATACCCCTCCCACTGTTATCATGGGTCCCTGGCATGGGTCAGAGAGTTGGCCGGGTCCTCAACCCACTTATCACCGGTAACTACCCATGCCCATTTTCTGGCGACAGTCAACATGACCGAATCACCTAGAGCCATATTTTACACTGTCGAGTGGCTAGCCCTGCCACAGCGTGCAGTTTGTGATCCGTGCTCTCCTATCTTGAGGATACTGCGCACCACAATAGATGCCCAATGCGGTTGGTCTTTTTACAACTCTTCCCCCCATTGGGCACCATGTAGAGTCTGTGCTGCTGCCCACAGCTCCATTCATTGGTGAGTTTGAGATGGAAACACTCAGCATGTTTTTTGAACATGGGAGAAACCCCACGGAGACACAGAGAGAACATGCAAACTCCAAACAGGCATTAGTTGGAGGTCAGGATCGAACCTTGTACCTTGTGCAATGGAGGCGAAGACCTTAACCACTAAACCATCTGGTCTCTAACATCATATATGTCAGAAAATGTCTGCTAAAACAAACCCTGTAACGATAGCAACTTCATACATTAATAAGAGCAATAGTTATAGTATCTCCCTATGTTTGGGCCATTGTCTCCCAATTTTGGCGGGCTATCTCCAGATATCTTGCACTAACAGGTTGAGAGGTATGGTTTTGGCACACAAAACTCTGGACTGGAGTACAACTATCTCTGGAATGGAGTTCCACACTTACTATAGAAGGTCATACTGGGCATGCTCCTACACATAGAGAAGTACAGCCCATGTCGGAACCCACATCAGACTATATAACTGTATTGTGCATAGATGTCTTTGCATACAGACAGCTATGTACACCTTCTGAAGCCTCTGTCTCACCACAATTCCCACAGCTAGCTGTAGGTGGCCCATATGTGATATATCTGCATCTGTTGCTTGTGATACACAGACATATATATGGGCAACATATAACAATATGTCAAGCATACACACACATAGACATAGGGAAGAGAGAGACAGACAGTGATAGAGACACAGGGAGACACACATAGAGAGTGTCATACACTGGGATACCCTGAATGGCATATAGTGATGTCCTGCTGCAGACAGTTGCATACCAGTTGTCACCAGTCGCACATGCCAGCATGAAGATGAGCTCCATTGTGTAACAGTACTCAGGTGGGAGTTGTAATATCACATCAACTGCCTGTGTGTGTGTGTGTGTGTGTGTGTGTGTGTGTGTGTGTGTGTGTGTGTGTGTGTGTAGGTATAACAGTTTTAGGCCCTTCCCACCCAATGCACTTCCCAGTGCCCAACTTTAACAGTCCTGCTGATGTCATCCACCATAGAAGTACCTTTATACACTCCTCAGCCCTATAAGTTCTGTGGAGCATGCAATAATGGTGTAATACTACAGTACAATTAGTTAGATAGGCAGGGGTTCTAATCTCAATATTTGCAACTGTAATATTGTGTGTGAAGCATATCCCCTCTGGCTTTTGTGTGTGTTGGTTATACCATTTTAAGGTCTGTTGACTCCCTCTCCATGGCAATACTTTAAAGAGCCAGTTAATGGCATCTGCCTTACATGCACCATGTTAAACTGTACAGTCCATACCAGCCATCTGTACATATGTATATGGAATATCCAGATGTTTGCAACCAATATGTGGCCTGTGTCCCCTAACAATGGGTATTTATGAGACACATTGTCAAATATGTCACGGTCACTGTAGTGACAGGCATGGCAGCAGCAGACCTCATACCTGTCTGAATCATCATGCTGATAAACAGTCTGCTACTCTATCACTGTATCACATCACCTTGCAACATTCTATCTGTGTTATGGCCACCAACATACCTGCCAACCACTCACAGACAGACATCAGGTGAAAGCCATATGGGAAGCTGGGGCAGACAGCACACCCGTCACATATTGCTGTGACACACATGGGAAATAGATAGCTGAACAGGTCATGCAATTGAATGCACCTTCCAAATGGTATGTGTTGTTACATGACAATATCTGTCATTAATCTACAATGACAGTCTGTCATGATTCTACCAGATGGCCAGAAAACCACATGTTTATGACCAATGTATAGATGGTAAACCAAAAGGAGCAAAACTAAGAAAATACAAAGTGAACTGGACGACCAGGAAAGTAAAAGTAAAATTTTATTGAGCGCTTTCATAAATTTTTAACTATGACTTCTTCTGATTCTGATGATACCTTGGCTATTAAAAGGTCAGTGGTGTTCCCACTCTGCCATACTCCTTGCTGGTAATGTCAGCAGGGCCACAGCCTGCAGACACACAGACACCTGGAAAACAAACAGAATACAGCACGTCAGACTACATTCAGTCAGCTGTACTAATAGCAATAATGCATCATGGCTAAAAAAGTACATACACTTTGATGTGTACCCATAACAATTGCTATCAGACAGCACCTAACACAGCATTACATTACTACACTGCACTACATTCACCCTGTGCATCAGACCCATATTAGTATGTCTCTGCATCGATGGTATGGATGACAGAGATGTGACACAGGTATCATCATATGCATAGGATATGGTGTGGTTTTGCTAGAGGCCTAGGCTGGGCTATACAGTTGACATCATGTGTGTGTTTGGAGGTGTGTTCTCTAAATGGGCTGTGTAGAGGTGCTGTGTGTGTCTGATGGTGACCTGCCTGTGATAGAGATGTGTGTGTGTGTTTGTATGCACACAGTCATACCATGTGGCTGCCCTACACAGGGGTATGTTAGACAGCTGTGGACTGCACATGCCAGGGTGTACAGTTCACCATCTCTGGCCATGGACATGGGATCTGGTCCTGCCAGGGGACTCACTGGTACCACCAGGCCCAAGGCCAGATGCAGTACTATTCCCTGATGGTGACTGCTGTCTGCCGGATCCAAGAACCTGACAGGATCAGCAGGACCACATGCCCATGGCCTGCTCTGTTGTGGTGTGGACAGCATCCTCCATTTGGTAGTGCTGGTGGTACTGCCACTATGGGAGTGTGAATGTGCATGACCCGTAGACTCTCAGCTGATCCTGTTGCTGACCTATGTCCACATGGTTGATGCCCTACTCCCACCACATGCTCCGGCACAAACATTCCATGGTCAAGGATTGCCAATGTTTCACCCCACCATCTATCCATGATCGCAGCATAATAACATCTGACAGCAGCAAGGCCATGGAGGTCGTCACGCATGGCAGCAAGCGTTGCATCCAAAACTCTGAGTACCTGTTTGGTGTTGCTTTCAGTATGTGCCTGTTCCTCCATGACGGTCCAAAACATGCATCTGCTGACACCTGCACTGGCGCTTGCAACAGGGGCTTGACGGGCAGCAGTAATCCTTTGAGCATCCCTGTCCATCTGCCTGTGTGGGACCTTGTCTGCTCTCTGCATATGGTGAGTGTCTACACTCACACTTGCCATAGTCACCACACTAACCTGTTCCATGCCACCACCCTCCAACTGTCCATTATCTGTGGCTGCTGGAACTGGGTATGTGTGGGCATTGTGGATGAAAGTGGGATGCCAACCGATAGCACAGATTCAGCCTTCAATAACCCCACCTGTGCCTCACTATGTCAACCATCATCAGAGTCTACAGAGACACTGACATCAGGTTCTGATTGGGAAGGATCCCGACCTCCATCTCTACCTGTGAGGGGAATACAACATATTTAAATTAATACCTGCACTATAAGTTTTGCTGGTATATATACACACTCACACACACACACACACACACACACACACACACACACACACACACACACACACACACACACACACGCACACACACACACATGCACACACACACACACACACACACACACACACACACACACACACACACACATATATATATATATATATATATATATATATATATATATACATACAGGTGAGGAGGCACAAAGGCATTATACAGACCACACAATATCCGAATGGTGACATGCATGACACATAGTCAGACCACAGCATACACACTCAAGACAGGCCTTCGACATCATGTGGTGCAGCCATGTCCACTTAATGTTGTTACTAATATACACTGCTGAGATATGAGAGCAGTTTTAATAGGTGATGGGCCTTCACTTAGCACACACTGCACCCATGTGCACATTATTGCTGTTCACCTGTATAGCACAGTGGCAACACCCACAGAAATGTTACACCTCCTGCAAATAGGCCCCTGTGGTGATCACTGTGATGCAATGCAGTTATCCCCACCACAAGTGAACATGCACATATCGCAATATGGCTAAGAGTAACAGTTGTGTGCATGGTAAAATGCATGTCCTTAACATGGCTAGTGTATAGGTGAGCCACAACAGGACATTTCCATATTCACTGGCTTCAGTTTACTGTTCCACATCCAGAACAGAGAGACCTATACAGTTGTTGAGAGAGGTATTGTCAGCAGACTCACATATGGCATTGGTACAACTTGAATGCTGCATTTCTGCACATGTACAGTACAAGCTCTGATACCACACAGTTTGCTGTAATTCACCATAGATGTGCACTTCTGTGCATTACAAAACCCCATCCACAAATGCAGTTTGACCTGACATATGTGTCTAGATACTCTACTGATGTCCGTATGGCTGCTACAGTAGTTAATTGATGTCCACTGGGCCCTTGCCTGGGCACTCCTCATCTGTTGTCTGGGTGCCACCCACCTCCATGACGTGGGTATGTTGAGTTTACTGGTGTGCAGTGGCTGGCCCAAGCTTGACAAGGAGCTCCTCTGTAGGTGTCAGTGGCGCCTGCATAGCAGGAATCCCACCTGTGGCTGTACAGTCCCTGGCCATGGCAGCAGCCCTGTGCCAGGCATGGTGGATTAGGTCGGTTGCCCTGTGCCTGATCTGCTCGTAGGTCCGGTCATGCTGACCCACGTTGTTGACCCTGATGACAAGGTCATCACACAGGGAGATCTGCTGCTGCAGCTGCTGTCAGCTGTGGCCAAACAGGACCCTGTGGTGCTGCAGTATAGAGTCTACAATCGCCTCACTCTCAGTGTCAGAGAAGGCTGGCTGGCAAAAACGTTGCATTCCACCTGGAAGACATAAACAGGGAAACATCACAGGACCTCATACATTGGTCAATGTTATTTACAGATCCTGCACATCCACATTTGCTAGCACTATCCACCACTTACAACCACATCATACCCCTGCCATCTATCAGCACAGTATGAGTATGCATTGCACTCCTCGTCTTGATGTGTCATGTTTCCCCCAATGAGGGCCAGTAATGTGCTTAATCCTCCATTCATCATTCATATTTGTGTAGAGGGATGACAGTGGCTGTCTTCCATGCAGATGAGATGTCACTGGTCCTCAGGCTTTGTTTGACTACAGTGTGTAATGGAGCTGAGAGCACATGCCTGAGTTCATGTAGGATGCAGACAGGGATGTTATCAGGTCCCATGGAGACTTCATTTTGTTGCCTTTGAGTGGGCATTACAGACCTGGTCCCTGATGATGGGGGGAGGGGGGTGGGTGCTGTGTATATTCTCCTATACTGATGGGGGAACGGGGAGGTGATGTTTTCACTTAACCTGCCTGTACGGGTTGGCTATAGCTATGGCTTGTGTGTATGTAGTGTTATTGACCACCAGTACAGGATGGATTTGGTTGTTGCCTCCCAGATTGAAGACATATGTGAAGAAGGCCTTGTGATTGGCTTTGGTGGATGTGTCCAATCTGCACTCATAGCTAGCCTTACGGTGATTCACCTGTGTCCTTATATGGTTGTTCAGACAAAGGTGGAATTGCTTCTAATTTGGTGCCTGCTCCTACTTGGCCCTGTACAGCCAATATATTGACCTATTATGTGGATTGTGTATAGCTGCTGTCCACCAAAGAGGATTACTTTACCTTGGTGGAGGTGTGTTTTATGAGTCAGGTATTGCTGAGTCTATACAGCTATGTAGGTGGCCATACGGATGTTTGTTGTAGTCTTGCACAGAAAGTCATAACACAATTGAACACTTCTCCAATTTCAACCTGGTATTCCTGCTTAATCTAGTATTCATTTCTGTGTCAAGGCAATGCAACAACCTGTAGACATAGCCATTTATGTCTGTTTGATGCCCTGAAACTATGATTACAGATTACACACTTGTACAAAATGTACAGCTTATTTACCTGACATTGTGAAACTCATGTCTGTTGTGAGGCTTCCGGCTACACCTACGAATACATACATGTACACAGGTAATACCTGATATACATTTCTGTTCTATGTCAGTATGGCACACTGTGTTTACAGTCTTGCTGCTCAGTCATACCTCTCAACCTGTTAGAGCAGGACATCTGGATGATGGCACACATAAATGGGAGGGCAATGCCCCAAAAATAGTGACACCCTATTAATGTTGCTGTAACACACTTAAGACAGTTGATAGCACAGTAGGTTTTGCATTCACAGAAATACCCTGGAGGATATGACATCTGACATTCAAATATATGATATTATGTTCTAACATCAGTCTTCACAGATTTTCCAGTGATTTGCCAGACATAACACAACTCTGTGAGAAAATTACTACAAATATGAGGCACACATGTGGTCAGTGTGCAGAACACTGGACAGTTGAATGGTATGATCTCGGTATATCACATGCAGTTCAACACACACTTCTGCGACAATTGTTTACTATGCACATACCTTATATATGTCTCTATGATTTGTAAGACAAGCATATGTATCATAGTGGTATTCACAAGTGACATATGGATATTTACAACATCCCAGTTGCTGGCCTGGCAGTGTCACAGTCAGTATTGTGCAACAGACACTCCAGTAGTAGTCATATGTGAGCTGACCTTTCCTGGGGTGATTTAGGGGCCAGAGCTGTGATCTATGTCACTGTAGACAGAGCCAGATGGGATGGCCATAGGGTGCTGAACAGCAACATTTCAGTCCAGCAAGTCTTTTTGAGACATATTGTTTAACTTCCTATTTCCCATTATTGCAACCCCCTTCTGCATTCCATTACATGCTTACTTGTTTGACATACCTGTTGCAGTGCTCTGTCACAGTATTCTTGAGGTTTCTCAAGGTTTCTCAGTTTCTCTGTGCAGTCTTTCCCTGTACAGGTTCACACCTGGTTTGCATAGGCAGCAGCTTGTATTTTGTAGGTACTGCTCATGAGCAGGTGATGACCTGTGCACCAATTGGTGTCTCCCACTTGCTAATTGCATCCAGAACAGCTGTGTTGTCTTTCCATAGCAAATGGCATATCAACGCAGTGCTATAATTAAGTCCTTCATGTGGGCCTTGCCCCATTTCCTTGCCTGTGAGGAGGACATTATGGAGGTGTGGGAGCTACAGCTTCACAGACAGTAAGTGGAAATACCTTTTAGAATAAGAAATGTGGAGAAAGCCCAACAAAATGGGGGACTGTTTTCCAGAATTAGGGACAGATTGTAAGTATTGTTGTTATACAGTTAGTAACTTGCTAGATTAACAGTGTTTGTCTCAACATGCATTTTCTGCATGATGTGAAGTCTGACACTGATATGCAAATGACATACCTCTAAACTGTACAGATTTTTGAAGACTGTCCAGAGGTTTGGCTCTTATGTTTGATCTGTTCCTCAGACAACTTTTGCTTTTGGCAAATCACTAGGATAATCTGAGGCTTGAAGTCACTAAATACTGACATCCATTTGTGTTTCAGACTTCATATCCTTCAGAACATATATGTTAAAACAAACCCTGTCATTCCAGCAACCTTTTCAGTTTATAACACCATTAATTAACATATGTCCCTATTGTTGGGCCTCTGTCTCCCAAATATGCCAGGCTTTGTCCAGATGTGTTGCACTAATACTTTCAGAGGTATGGTATATCATTATGTAGTGACTTCACTCCTGATACCATCCCAGTGATTTAGCAGACTCCCAGAAATGGTATGAGGAAGAGGCCATATATATGATCCCAAACCCTGGACATTCTGTGGAAATCTGTATAGTTGAGGGTTATGTATGCCTGGCCATTGTTAACAGGCTTTCAAGAATGTGTAGCAGTGTACTGTGTAAATGTTTGTTGGGCCGAGTAGGAGTAGGGGCAGATGTGAGTGTCATAGATCCTTTTCTGTCTGACTGTGCATACTGCTACAGTTGCTGGTGGTCTATCAGCTGTATATGTTTGTGGGGGCAGACTGAGACATGTTCCTTAACACTTCAGGATTCCAAGTACACTGTGACTTGGGGCAGTATATATAGGAGTAGTATGTGACTGGCAATCAGGATGTTTGTTCAAACAGTCGTTATACTTTAGAGGTCAGTTGGCTTACCAGTATGTTGCTTTGACTGTAGTGCAAATGGTTGTAGGTAGACAATTTCTTACCGGTGTGTGTTATTCTCTACAGTTACATCCCTGTAGTGCATGATATATTTGCAAATGCATTATCAATTCCCCAGAGCAGATTTGGTGTAGTGTAGTGTAGTGTTCCTCTGGCTGTAGTTCAGAAGGTGCTGGGTGAAAATGCTTGGCAGCTCCTTTTTTTTCCCTAATGCTACATGACTGCACTCATACCTCTCAACCATACCTCTCAACTGTACAGATTTGTGCAGGCTGTCCAGGGTTTTGCCTCATAGCTTTGGTTCGTTCCTCATAACACTTGTGTATTTTGACAAATTACTGGGTTAATCTGGGGATTAAAGTCACTAAATACTGACATGCACTTGAGTTTCAGACTTCATATCCTTCAGACAATGCATTCTAACACAAATCCTGTTATTCTAGCAACATTCAAAGTTTATAAGAGAGTTATTTTAAATATGTCCCTATGTTTGGATCTTTTTCCTCCAATTCTGACAGGCTTTATCCAGATTTCTAGTGCTACGAGGTTGAGAGTTATGATCTCAACTATCCAGACTTTCACAGAATGTCCAGATGCTTGGCTCTTATCTTTGATCTGTTCCCCATAACTATTGTGGGTTTCTGACAATTCACTGGGATGGTGTGAGCATTCAGGTCACTAAATAATGAGAAGCATTTGTGTCTCAGAACTGAAGTATATCAGCAAATAGATGTTAAACAATCCCTTTTACTGTAGCAGCTTTCTCAGCTTATATCATCTAAGCAGCAAACAAAGGCAGCAACCACCACTAAGTAGAGTTCAACGTTTTAATACCACATATAAAACAATAAAATGAATAAAGTGCTAAAACACTAACAAACTGTGATGAGCACTTTCAACCAAATGCCCTTCATCAGATAGTTTGTTAACAATAAAAAGTACTCTTATATAGAAAATATTGGCCAATCATCATGGGTCAGTAATTCACCTGCCTCCTCTTTAGGGCTGGCTTGAGAGGGATTACATCATTAAGACTTGGTGGCCTATGTGCTGTGAGTTCTATGATCCACCTAGATTCCTGATATTCAGTTTCATTCACTAAGTCCCCACCCTAATGCCCTTTTGTATACATTGAATGACCATGAACTTAAAACCATGGCCCTGGTTCTTAGAAACATGCTGATATAAAGCATTATGTTCATTTTGTATTCTAATTGAAGATAGGTGATTTAGTATCCTATTCTTCAACATACAATTCATCTTCCCTACATAAAAACATTCACATGTTTTACATAGGGCCAGGTATATGAAATGTATGGTCCTACAATTTGCATAAGCATTAAAGTTGTAAACCTTCCTGGCAGTGGGATGCACAAGCGTTGTGTCCAAATTGATATATGCATAGGCCTTACAAGACCCACAGGCTCTAGTTCCTTTATGTCTATATGTAAGCTGGTATTCCCTCTTTCCTTCATGACACAGTAAGTCCTTGAGGTTCTTATTCCTCCTAAATCCAAAGGATGTAATCTCACCTACCACCTTCTTTATTTTCTCATCTGACAGCAGGATTTTCCAGTTCCATCGTACTATATCACAGACACCATGGATATTGCTACTATATGTAAACATGAGCCTCACTTTTTCTTCATAAATATGAGTATTGGGGGTACTTGTCTCATATTCCCTGCCCTGAGAAAACCATGGACACATTTTATCTTTCCTTTGCCCTTTTTTATCCTGGATTACTTCCTTCACCCTACATTGATTATATCCCCTTTCCACAAAGTTGCATTCTAGCTGTTTGACCCTTCCTCAAACATATTATCTTCTGTGCATAGCCTGGATACCCTGCCTAGTTGTCATACAACTATATTATCAAATGTGAATCTAGGGTGCATGCTATCTTGTGTCAATAAACTGATTTCCAACAATCCTTCCTATAACGGGTGGTCTTAAGGCCCATGTTATCTTTCAACATCCTCACATCCAAGAAATCTAACTCTGTTCTAGAATGTCTCACAGAGAATCTTTAAAAAGTACTGGTGGACTCTAAATAATTTATGAATCTGATTAGTTCCACTTAATCTCCCCCCACAGCAAAAATATGTCGTCCACAAAATGCTTGTAGAAGCACAATTTTTTTCTCCATTCATGATGTTCTTCTAAAATATATTGTCTTTCCCAATGTGCCAACACCAAGTTCACATACGTGTTGGCACACAGGGTGCCAATGGCTACCCCTTGTATCTGATGATAGAAACTCTCTTGACAAGAAAAAACATTGTGCTCCAAAACTAGAGCTAAAAGCTCAGTGATGAGTTTACATTTCACGTTATCAAACAATTGTAACTCATTCAACAGCTGAGATATAGCTGACACACCATAATCATTACTTATTAAAGAAAAAAGATTTTTTACATCTAACATCACCATAGTGTATATTCTATCTTCTTTGACTCTAATACACTCATTTAATGCTGTTAAAAAATGTCCAGTATCTTTCAAAATTTCAGTTATGCCTGTTAAGGCTGGTGTCAGCATACATTCCACCCAAATGGAAATATTTTCAGTCAACCATCCCCTCCCTGAGACTATGGGTTTCAGTGGGGGATTGTACAGATCCTTGTGTATTTTGGGTAAGGCCTTAAAAACAGGAATGATGGGATGTTCTAACCATAAGAACTTAAATAATTCTTCATCCATCAAACCTGTTTCTTTCAGGTATATTAACCTATCTTTGACCCTATTGGCTACATTATTGATAATAATGGGAGAAATTTGTATGAAAGTGGAGGTGTCAGACAGCAATTCAACTAATTTGTCATGATAAAATGTCCTATTCATGACTTCTACTGCAGAAGATATCTCCTTATCAGCAGATTTGATGACTATCTGTGTATTATGCTGTAATGTCAGTAAAGCCTGTTTCTGGGCTGGAGTCAAATTATAAAAATTCTTAGTGTTCATCTGGTATGTTGTACCATCAATAATTAAAATATATATCCCTATTTCTGAGCCTTTGTCCCCCCACTTTGTCGGGCTTTGTCCAGATCTCTTGCACTATGAGAGATTGAGTATATATATATATATATATATATATATATATATATATATATATATATATATATATATATATATATGTATATAAAACATTACTAATTCCACAGGTTTTTTTCCCTTAGTGTCAGATGACCATCCCGCATGATATATACACTGAAGCATTGGTAATTTTTGTTGTTATGTAGAGTAGTGGTTGCTCCTGTGACTTGAGTGTCTAGGGTACTGGGTTTGATGCTTGCAGGGGATGCTTATTTTTTCCCTTATGTTAAAATAACTGTAATGCATGATATGTTTGAAAAAGCATTATAAGTTCATGTAGTTAATATGGCATAGTAGTATGCAACTCTGACTGTCGTGCACACGGTCCTCGGCTCAAGACTTGGTAGCGATGACTTTTTTTCATTAATGTTAAATGACCATAATGCATGATATGTTTGTAAAAGCATTACAACTCCCACAGTTTGGATGGTGCAGTGGTACATTGCTGTGGTTATAATGCATAGTATCCTGAATTTGAGACTCGGCAGTGCTGATAATTTTGTTGCTGGGAAGAACAAGGGCTAATGGAGACAGAGTGATTAAAGCACTTTTGAGCAGTTGCAAGTGGGTTTGTGTGGTTTTGCATGAAGCTAAGTGATGCTAACAGACAATTAAGTCCTCTTAGCTTCCCTTAGCAGAGCTTATTCCCGCTTACACCTGCACTCATTTTAAATAAAGAAAAGAAAAAAGGGTGATAAAAAAGTGGTGAAATGAGGGCAAGCAGGGAGTAAAACATTAGGAAAACCAGCTAGGGATGTGCAGGATGGTTGTAGGAAAGGACCATAGCTCTACATTTCTACTGCAGCAACAGCAGTACCTGATGTGGAAAATTTGGAATTTACACCCTCACATCCCACAGGGAGGGGTGTTGGCAACACACATTTGTAGAGTAATTTGAGTGTTGATTGATTTACGTTACTGGACATGGGGGAAAAATATAGAGCTATGTATGGGGCAATGATTTTTTTTGTGGAACACATGCCCTTTTTTTTTATTAAGGTGAGAGTGGGATGTTGGGGAAGGGCTGTAGGTATATTTGAGGAGGTAGGGTGGGTAGAATAGGTTGCATTCACAGACAGACAAGACACACAAGACAGCAGATGGGGCAGTATATGACAAATTAGGGGGGTAAACACCTTAGACGGGGAGGATGGTTGGGAATTAGAGGCCCATGAGACCCCAAATGGATACAGTGGGACTGAGATCCCCACCCATGGGTAGTTACCACTGCACCTTCACAGCCCCAAAGGTGGCTGTGCTGGGGGCTGAACAACAGGGGCAACCTGTCCCTCCAGGTGTGCCAGGTGGCCTTCCATCTGGTGCAGGTGTCCATCCAACTCGGAGTGGATGACGCTGTGCACCATACCCTGGAACTTGCGGCAGGCGACAGACTCCTTTCTGTGCCTGGTGGAGGACAGACCCCGCCCCCTGAGATGGTTTCACTCGAAGATGGTGCAGGACCAGTGGAGGAGGAAGTTCCAGGTTGAGTCCCAGATGTGCTGGAGCTGGTGCCATGGCCAGATGAGGCAGGACAGGCAGATCGGCCGGGGTCTGCCTTCCCAAACATGCTATAGTGTTGAGGTTATCCAAGATATATTGGTTAGTCATGAACAAAACATTTCAAAATTAGTTATAGCAGCATGCGTGGATGTTCCAATTAACACAAACCAACAGATATGAAACAATTGCATAGCAAACAGAACACATGCATAAATGGAACAGCAGTAAGCATTGTAACAGCATGCCAGTTACATTGATGTCAACCGGCCGGCAACAATGGTATTTGAACAAGGTATGTTAATATGCAACCAATTAAATATATGAACAATAATAGAACAGAAGTCCAAACATTAAGTTTTGAGAAAAATATACCCGTAGTATATGAATAATAATTAGTGATGCAGATGCGGGGTTGGGGGAGAGATAAAGTCTATTAACAACTGCATAGGCTTCTATTTTTTATAACAGTACTGCACAATACTCTACAGGTCTGCCCTCACTTTACATATACCTGTGGCCCATAGCTTCTGTAGCACATACATACCTGTCAAACTGTCAACCTAAAATGGTATGGGGCAGACTGGGACAACTATGGCTACATTACTAGGGGGGGCTTGTACATGTCAGCGTTACTTATCTGACCAAAAAGGGGTACCCTGCACTGATGTTGTGTGTGTCTGCTACTGGCATACTTCACCTGGATTTCTATCTGTGTCCAAGGTAATTGGCAGCAGTGACCACTAGCCATGACAGCATGACACTTGAGAGACATGTATCAGGAAGAGTGTATGATGTATGTTCCTATCCTTTTGTCATTTGCAGCCATGGGGTTGGACAGTGGGTCAGTTGTACACGGTGTATTGGTATACCCTTCATACATCTACTAAAAACATTTCCTTACCTGTAAGACCTGTGGAGAAAATATCTGTTACCACTATCTGACTGTTTTTACAAATATTCAAGATTTCTTGTGTGCATATATGCATACATCTCAGTACCACTCCCTGTATTCGAACCATGGCTGCATGTGCAAAATTGAACAACAAGGCTATTTCTCATCACAACAAGCTACTGGGGAAGCTGCTGTCTCTTGCTTGACTGATTTCTGCTTATTACTCTGTGGGTTAGACAGTCTGACCTTTTAATCCTGAGATTCATGCATGACAGATAGTGTACTGTGTATTAATCCTTTGAAATAATACAATCTGGAAAGCAAAGATTAACACAAGGCAATGCTGCAGGGGACACACTATTCAGGGTTCAGATCTTAGTTCATAACATATTTCATATTTCATTTATATCTTGTTTTAAAGCTCCACAATCTACTGATTTGCATAATAGCTGGTTCTCAGAACAACCTCAGTTAATTCATACTGTCAAAGCCATATTTGCTGTGAAGAACCTGTACACATTCTATTTCTACAACAACATACCAGAGTAAACACAGCAGTTTGTAGTATGAGTCTTTATTTCACTTATATGATACAGTGCTTTACTACCTCATATCCTGTAGATCAATATTAGTCTGGCAAACTTTTATTTATTTGTTAGACACACTACACCTACTGGCAGTAAACAATTTACTCCTTCTTAATTATTTCACTATATACTGCAAGGTAGATCTGTACTCACCAGCCTGTCAGCGCAGCCTTGTCAGTCTGTTGACATAGGCCTAGCTATTGCTATCCCTCCCCACTGCAGCTGTAGGTGGCAACAAAAAAACATTATGCATACCTATCACATTCATAAGCTAGAATTTGGTACATCTATGCATGAGATACTTACAAACTACTGGAGCATTCCGTGCCCGAGCTTCTTGGATCCACGGAGCCAAGAGCATCCCCTTCCTATGATTTAGGTCAGCATAATGATGCTGTACCTGCTCACCAGTTTGGGGGATTCCAGTGGCACTGGTGAGGTCACATGCCAGATGGTCTCAGGCCTCCCCTTTGTACTGAGAACCCTGGTACTGGCCGTGCAGCAGTCTGTCATCATGGCTTTCTATGAGGAGTCCAGCCATGACCCTGGACTCCAGAATGCCACAGCGCTGCACCCGAAAGTTTACTCCCTCTCCAACACCAGACATGGTTCCTGCAGAGATCAGACTACAACAGTTTATGGCTGTATTCCCACCTGTGCGGTTTAAATAAGGCCATATTCTCACCCTTTGCCTTCATTGGGCCATTTTGAAAATGCTAAGCTCAGCTAAGCGGTGTAGAAATCTGCTAAACTGAGTTGAACAGTGCTTAAATGGGTGAATGCTGAGCATTGCTTAACAGTGCACAAATCCACTTAGCTGAGCTGACTGCTGCTTAGTATTTACATCTAAGCAGAGCTGACCACTGCTAACCATTGCTCAGTTTTCATTGTAAAAAAAATATCAAAATTATAACTTAATTAATCATTACTGACATTATTAAGTGTATATAATTTACTTTACATTACATCCCTCTATGTATTTTTATTACATTACCTTGGGGTGTGACTATACTGTATGGGACACTTGTGCTTACATGGGGGTTTTGTATGTTTTATACACTGACCTTCACCTTTGGACCTGCTACACTACCCTGGGTGACAAATATTAATTACTATCTCATTTAATAAATAAAACAAATTTTACTAATGCTTTCCCATGTAAAAGTGAAGGGCCTGCCTTGGTGCTTGAACCGTGAATTGCTGCATGCAAAGTGGGATCTCTAATCACTATGCTATCGTGTCATTGAGTATTTTAGCTATACATTTCTATTTAGCTCCTTTGAGATGTTTAAGCTATGCTGAGCACAGTGCCTGTGACATACAAACCTGCCCAGCTATGCTTAAACTTCCCTTATAACAAAAAAAATTATATATTGCGACCACTTTACATACATATATTCATACTGATGCTAATTCATGTTTGCCATTGTACTACCTGTCGTTCTATCCACTTTATATGTGTGTATGGATGATATCAGGGTTGATGTCACTAATTACTGGCATACATTTGTGTTTCAGGCTTCTACACCTTCAGAACATTCAGGCCACTGCAGAACCTATTATTCTATCACCTTTCCATGTTTGTAGGGCAATATTTGACATCTGTCCCTATTTGTCCTCCCATCATTTTGTGTTTGTCCAGGTTTTTTGCTCTATGAGGTTGGGGCATGTAATAAGTGCCATACGGCACTTTCACAATGCAGGGGGTGTGTGACAATACCTGCCACACACCCCCTGCATTTATTTCTGACTCTACTGGACATGTCAGTATTGGTGGACACTATTTACTTTTCATTTTATTTGCTTTCAGTGTCCGCGGACACTCACATTTAGAGTGCAGGAAGCATGTTGGATGTGTGAGCCTTACTGAAACACGCCCCCTGCACTCAATAGTGTTTGTGTCCGTAAAGCCATTATCAGTAGCGTGCCTTCATTAATATGTAAGGCGCACTGCTATTAAGTTTATGTGGAAGCGGACACCATTCACTCTGTGTAGGAATAACACAAAGTTTATTGAATCCTACTGATTATGTACATTACAACTTTCCCTTCTTATTTGGTCAGCATCAGTTGTAAAATTGCCTGTAAAATGGATCCCCCTGTGGCCATGTTTCCTTCCACCCCATCTGGTTCTTCTAAAAGGGTGGGACCAGACTTTCTTTTTGCTACTGGAGACAAAGAAGCTTCAACATCAGTTTCATTAGCCGAGGAACCCTTATCAGTTGATAAATCACGGGGAGTCTTTTTATTTAATTTATAGGGAATTTTGGAAAAATTAAGCAGAAGAACTGAAACATCTACATATGAGTAGATGGAAAATGCAAGAAATACTTATATTGACTAAGGTGTAATGAAATCATGACTTGAAGGCACCAAATAGGCTTAGGCAGTGACCGAGATATCATGACCAAGAGTTGAGGCTCCTATTTTGGTGGTAACTTACTCCCTGTAGACAAGTGAGGTCTGGATTGAATCAGATTAGCAGATGTTGGAGGTGTGACAAACGTTGGGCTGACAGTATTCATATCTTCTGAAGTTTCCATAGGATTAGGGTTCATTGCGATTTTCTGTCAAATAAGTTTTTGCTTGACATTTTTGCAGAACAAGTCATGTTGGACCGGGAGTTCTGGATATTTTTTTGGTATCATACTAATGGTTAACGCAGGCCTTCTCCCTGTCCTTGAGGTATATTGGGTCTTACAAGTGTTGTTAAACTTTATGTGCCAAACAATTTAAAATGAGGGGAACATCATCTGCTGACTGTATAGACTATCTTTTTTGAAACTATCTAGGTAATTTATGCAAAAGTGCTGAGTAATCAAATTGTCTGCCTTCCTCAGCAGTAGAAGGGCCTACTTGCTAGTTATGGTCATTCAACCTAACCTTGTATTTTTTCTCCTTTTCTTTTCCAAGTGTTAGGCAATGTGTTGCATTCTTTATTTGACATTTGTTAACCGGGTTAGTCTGAGTGGGCAGGAGAGCCCTTTTTCAGCAAAGACGTGAGGAGAAAAGCTTCAGACAAAAAGTATAAACAATACAAAAAAGGTTAAAATCTACAAAAAATACATAAGCAGAACAAAAACATAATATGAATATAGAGCAAGATTATAAGTAAAATCAGGGTAGATCTATGCTATACTGAAAGCAAAACAAACTGCTAATCAGAAGTCATAAGATTGTTACATCCAAAACAGAGAGTAAGAGCACAGTTAATCATTAGGCAGTTAAAAATAATTTAAAATATGACATGTAAATTAATTTCTGCATTTTGATGACATCTGTCTGCTAGAAGAGAGACTGAAAGATGGGGACCATGACAGAGAAGTACAAAAGGTTGAGGAGAAGATATGTTGGAGTATGGCAAGGGCAAGACCAAGTTTTGTGCATATAATCTTTTAACATTTTTTGATATGGAAACTATTAGTGGCAGTTCTTAGGTCTGGTGGTAGTTTATTCCAAATGTTAGTAACTGAATGGCTATACAAACGTTTACCTATTTGTTTCTGGGGCTTATATACTTCCAGGAGCTGTTGGTTGGCACTACGGAGGCAGCTTTTGGGAGTATAGGGAGAGATTATGGTAGTGAGAGCAGGGCATAAGGAGGAATTAATAAGAGTCAAGTGAGTGGGGCAGAGATGTGGAAGTAAGAGTTGGTTGTGGACTTCAGACCATAGAAGATTTTGTAGAGCAGTGCAGTGGTGTGATCGATAAGGAAGGTTTGCAGCAAATCTTGCTATTTTATTGTACGTTGATTTGAGTTTACTCATAAGGTTGGATGTAGATTAGTGAGTATTGGTGCAGCATAGAAGAGAGTAAACAATAGAAAAGCTTGAGCCAGTGAACATTTATTGTCTTTAGTAAGGTATTTTTTATTCCTGATTAATAGGCCAAGTTTTTGGTGTGTTCTTTTTATGGTTTGCAGAATATAGATATCAAACTTAAGCTGGTCATCAATAACAACACCAAGGAGTTTAGTATGAGTTTCATCTGAGATGGAAGTATTATTGAGGATGTGACTGAGAAGGAGTTTTTACAATGTTCTAGGGATTTAGGGAGGAACAGAAGTTGTTTTGTTTTCTAGGGCTTGAGTAAGAGTTCAATGCTGTTTAGCCATTTTTCAACAGATAGAAGAGAGTCCTCGGTGAGGGAGATTATCAAAGTAAGATATGATATTAGAATCATCAGTATACTGGATAAGGGAGGAGTGAGGGCAAGCTGTGTAGAGATTGTTTGTAAAGATGTTAAAAAGGAGGCATCCAAGTGCTTATCCTTGGGGTACATCACTCTGAACAGGCAGAAAAGGTGAGGAAGCCATCTGACAGACTGGAATCTATGAGAGGTGGCTTGTGAACCAGAGAATAGTAGATTTTGAGAGATTAAGATGTTTTAGCTTAGATAGTACCAGGGGGTGGGAGACAGTGCCAAAAGCTTTAGATAAATCAAGGAAGAGACTAGAAACTTGTTTGTTTTCATCACGAGCCATTGCGATGGTCTGAGTGAAAGTAAGGAGAGTGGTGGTGGTGCTATGATGGGGACAAAAACATGTTGTGTACATGTAAGGAGGTTTTCTTGTACAAGGTATTCAAGGATTTGTTTATGTATGCATTTTCCATTATTTTGGAGAGGGGGAGAGAATAGCAATGGGGCAATAGTTTGAGGGGTCTGTAGCATTACCTCCTTTGTGAAGGGGAATAAAATAGAATTTTTTCCATATTTTAGGTACAGTGTTTTCAACACTAGCTTAAGACTCTCTAGAGGCAACAACGCTGAAAGGGAAGTGAAGAGTTACGATACAAAATCCCATTGCAGTCGTGTGAAGTGTGACATGTCATTTGTAGTCCTCAGTCCAAACGTAGCCCAGAAATACAAGCACTTCCCAAAATGGTCATTCACCCAAGACTCCCTGTTTGTGGGATGGACCGTTGAGCTCTGTTCAGCGAGGTCCTTTTTTGGTGGCTGCGGCAACCACAATGGCATCAATGGGGACACCTTTTCTCCAAAACTTTTATCTTTATGGGGACTCAGAAATTTGTCAGATTTCTTTGGGATAGGTTCTACTGTATCCAGCTCCTACCATGCCCTGCTGGAAATGGACAAGTTCATCCTCAGGGGGAAACCACCAGGAGGAAGATAAGCTCATCCTGAAGGCCTTCAGGACCATGGATTCCTCTGAAGATGGGGTGGGGAAAGACTAACCGCCTTGCTCTTTCAGGATCTCGAGGATGTCTCCAAAGGACACCTGTTCAGGTGGAAGTCTAGGGGACTTATCTCCCTCCTCAAAACCCATGTCCTCAGTGAGGTACTCTTGAGGGGAGACCAGGTTCCTCCTCTTGCACATTCTCTTCTGAGTATGGTCCGCCACAGCAGGCTCCAGGGAGGACTCGGAAGAGGAAGGGACCCCAATGGGGGTAATGCTTGTTTGAAGGTGCTCACTGGAGGGCTGACCCCAGATGGGTGAGGGCGTCTTGTCACCTAAAGTAGAACAGGGCTTGGGGGAGATCCAGAGCTGATGTAGAGGCAGCCAGTCATCTGGAGACGGTCCTCTCAATCCCCCGGAAAGCTGACAGGCTGGAAGAAGCCCACCCCTTGTCCCCACCAGGCACAGCCAACCAGGGAGAAAGGGGAAACCCTGATGCAGCACCAATGTCCCCAGATGATATCAGCTCTGAACTGACTAAAGCAGATGCCCCCAAGGGGAGGAAACAGTCTGAACACTCTAGACCAGACCCCTCACCCCGGTGACCCCTGCTGACCTCACGAAGCTGAAGCATTGACAGCTCCGAGGGCAATGGAGCTGAATCAGCCAGGGACACAGAGAGTATGGGAAAGGAAACAATACCTGACACCATTGGCCTTTCCCTAGCGATGCTCTGTTCATGGATAACTGAGCCCGAAAAGGTTGGACTGGGAGAGAGGAGTTCTGTGGATGGCACAGATCTCTGGGCAACTGGCTAGAGGATGACTACAAGCCCGGCTCAATTTGGGCTTTGAGAAAGCTCATCATCATCCGATCCATGTTAGAGAGGAGCAGACTTCTTGTGAAACGAGAGGATATAGAGGAATGGCCTGAACTGGCCGATGGCCTGCAGTCTCTAGAAGGGGGCCTGCTGGCCAGTCTAGGATCTGACCTCTCAGAAGTGGATGGCAAATCCTCAATAATGATCAGATCCAACAAAACTGTTGAATCCAAAGATCTTGCTGGATCTGAAGACTGAAAAGGAACAAAGATGGATCTGAAGGATTGGTTCATGCAGAGGGGAGCAGAGGCCAGGTCGGATCCAAAGACCTTCGAGACTCTGAGGGCTTGGATCTGACAGGGGTAACCAGGGTTCTCAGAGCTGAGGAGCTCACAACTAAAGCCACAGAGGCTGGACTTGGATCTGGGGAACTGGGAAGTGAGAGCCTCTGCTTTTTAGCAGCAGAATCACTAGAGGAAGAAAAACTCCTCTTGGGATCCGAAGGAGGCTTGTAGGGGTAACCCAAAACCAGAAAGGACCCCCCCTTTCACAAACCCCTTAAGGACCAGTTTGACACTATAGGAGAGCCCTGGGGTTGAAACCAGTGCAGATTTCACACTCAACCTCCAAATGGGGCTCTCCTAGGCAGTAGACACACCCCTAGCAAGTGTTGGCATGTGGAAGCTTCCTGCTGCATGAGGAGCAATGCTTGAATCCAGTGGTTTTCTCAGACATACTAGACCAACCCAAACACCCACCACCCACAAACAACACACACACACACACACACACACACACACACACACACACACACACACACACACACACACACACACACACACACACACACACACACACACACACACACCAAAGGGGGTGGGGAAAGGCAGAGAAGAAAGAAGGGAAAGGATGGAAACCTAAAAACTTGGAGGGCGATGGGAACCCAGGTAGGACCTATAAAAAAACTATTCTAATAACTATCAGGAGGGGAGGAATGTCCTTAATGGAGTCTAGAAGAAAGGAATTTTAAGAAGGGAAGTGAAAGACCACAAAGGAAATAAAATAAAGCACTTATTTGCAATGAAGTTGCAAGAGCTCAGGAAACATGTCTGCTTGTAAATCACGGCAAACAAGATCTGAGGGTTGTGGGTAGCAGGGGATCCTAAGAAGGTGGAGGGTCCTGAGCCCAGGAGCTGCCCCCTGGCACACCTACTCGGATCTGACGTTGGATCCCACACCCATCCACATATGCCACATATGTACCTTTCCTGATGGTTATGGGATATTTATTTATATGCTGGGCTCTGTAAATATTGTAAATAGTTTTATTATGGATGGTCTTAACTTTGTAATCTTATCACTGAATTTGGAATTATTTTTTTCATGTTACTACCCAGTGTTTTTGTCTTTCTTTCTGCAAAATTAAACAATATTCAGATAAAAAACCATCTCTCCACATTTTGACCTACACCTCTATATAACCAAGCAACTGTGGACCCATAATGCTCAAAAGCTTTATGTGCAAATCATTGGAAGACATAATTAACTTTATAAACTCAGACACTGGCACTCTGCAGTCCATTGACACAAACCAGTCTGGGTTTGTTAAGGGAAGGTCCTGCCTGCTAAACTGCTAAACCTGCTTGCCTTCTTTGATAGGGTCTTTGTGGCCCTGGATGGAAGTGGTTCAGAATACACTGCTGACCTTTACCTGATGAAGACCTTTGAGACCTCTCCATACTGAGTCATCATAGACAAACTAGTCATTATACCTAGACAGCAAACTGGTTCACAAGCACAACCCAGCAAGTCAAGCTAGAGGTGCACTGTTTTCAAAGAGGAGCATTACCAATGAGGGTTCTGGGCTTGATACTCAGGTTTCCCAAATTGACATTTGTTTCATTGACATCAAAGCTGATGTCAAGAGCCTTTGGTTAGCCAATTTGCTGATGACCTCACTCATGATGCCGTAATAAACTCCTTTGATGGCTCCTGTATCATGCAAGAATAGCCAATCAATACAAATAAATGGTGCAAAGACCTTGGCTTTAAAGCAGGTGCAAAAAAAGTATAATATAATTGCATTTGGAAAATGTTTGCACCCATGCTGCTACCATATCAGCTGTAGCCTCACTCAAGACAGTAGTTAGCAGAGATTTGGGCATATCTTTCACAACGAACTGTCATTTGACCACGGTGTATCCATAGTCATTGGAAAATTCTTTTACTTTGCCCATCTAATTTCTAGTGCTATATCTTTCAAGTTCAAGGGTTTGTCATCTCCCTCTATTCATCTTCATTCAACCCATTACTGATTAGAATGCTGTGTTCGGTATGTACCTATCTAGGAACTTGAACCACCTCAAAAGATCCTAACATTTCCTTGATAAGTTGATTAATAGTCTGAACTCCTTTGCTATTTTTAGTACCGCAAAACCCTGCCCCTTCTCTGTTTCTTACAGGCATCTTAAAATAATCTCATTTTTACATGTGCAGCCCCTAAAACTCTGTCCAGTTGACCTCCTTCACATTCAGAAAACTGGGAACACCATGAACACCTGCCCTTAAAGACCTCAGCTTTCACTGCAACATAAACAGAACCTGCTAGCAAGAGTGATACATTACCCAAAGCACACTGCTTGGCGCATAAAATAAAGTAGCTGCCTTCATCATTTTCAAGTATATCTTCCAGTCTCCTGCTGCAGTCCTTTAAGATTAGGAGAGTATGTAGCAGTAATTGCTGGAACTTCATTGGAGTTGATGAAATGGTGTGTAACAAACTAGCTGGATTGGCAGCTGGGACACTTGATCTTGGAAATGCAAAGAAGAAACTCTCTACAAGATCTCCTTTAGTAAAATGAATTGGATCCTGGACTATTTCCCCTGCTTCTTTTCTGTCTAAAAATGATGTTCCATGTTGATACAGGCAAACTTATTCTTAATCATATGCATGCTTCCTTTCTTCTGTGAACCACTTACTGCAATAGTTCAATACTTGTTGTTGTATCTTTCGGCTTTTCTCAGTTAGGGGTCACCACAGCGGAACTCAGGTCTGCTAATGATTGGCAGTAGATTTTTACATGCCGAGTTGCCAGCTCTGACGCACAGCCTTCAACGAAGGTGCGCCCATTCACGCATGTCTCCACACAGAAGACACTTTAGCTGAGAATCGAACAGGACAACGTCTTACTGTGAGGTGACAACGCTACTGCAGCACCACCACCGCAGTATCTGTTAGTTTATTTAAAGCTGGGATACTTCTTTGGAGGCAAGTGTTCTGAATGCAACCCAGATCTGGCCCACAGACATACAGGATTTATGACAGCTCAAAATGCCATCTGAGTACATGCAATCAAATGACATTATGCAAACTTGTAAAAATAAAGTTTTATTATACTGATATTATCCATAGCACCGTATTCTGCCACCTCACACAATTATACTATACCTTACATTTTTAAGTTTAAAATGCATTATAGTGCAATGTAACTGAAGAAGATTATCACAGTAGATTAGAATAAGCAGCTATCCATATGTTTCTGTATCCACAGAAATCTCCTGTTTGTTTCTCCTTAGAATGATCATTTCTGAAGTGTTTCATTGTTCATGGATCCAACACTGGAAGTAGTGATGTTAATACATAAAAAGTGGTGTATTTCCTAGATTAACTTTGAAATGCTGTAAGACTCTGCTTCAAATATGTATATAAATTATATGCTCACCTTAGCCATTTTTAATAAAAAAAATGACAGCCCAAGTAAAATAGTTGCAAATTAAGAAATTAATGATTCCAGAAATTAATTAATTATAAACTCCACTGACTAATTTATGTGCTGCAGTTTTTTATGTTTCCTGTTAGACTAGCCATTGTCAGTGCATTTCTAACATCTTTATTATTTCAGAGCTTTAAAAATGTATGTTTACATGACATTGTAACTACAGGCTGAGGAATTCATACCCATATGGTATTGAAGACTATAGCACTAGAAGAAAATATAGCACACCAATGCTTGTAATGGAATAAAAATCAGAGTTAAAATGCAAATAATTATACAACAAAACCTGTACTTCAGTTTACGCACAACATGGTACATATTGCTCTAATTAGTCTCATTATGGTTTCTTTTGTATTCTCTGTTTCACTACTGAAAATGGGGCTGGTGTTGCCTAGCAACATCTAAATAATCTTGTGTAATTTTTGGATGGCTGAAGAATTAAAACCCAAGTCTGTGTAATACAGAGTCTGCAGTTATTTGTTATAATTTTTCGAGAAAACACCAAAACCATCAAAATAATGTAATTTCACTTACAAATTCCACTTTAAGATACAAAAATGTAAAAAAGGAAATTATCTAATTTTGCTACAACTGAATTCTTGCAGATGCATAAAATTTAAACAGTTATGGCAGGTATTGGCTAAGTACAGTAAATGAAGTTAATACTAAATTTCAGGTGACTTCATCACTTTAGAACTATTAAAGGTTCAGTCAGACTGTAGTCAGAAGAAGATGCAAAATAAAACGTATTTTATTAATGTCTGATGGATCATGCAAATAAAAGAGAAGATAGCAGTAGCTGTGCAGTTTGGATAACTTAAATACTTTCTAACAGGCTTAGTTGCATAATGGTCAAAACAAATGAAAAACAATTGTCCTACCTTTCACCTTAACAAAATATGTTTAAAACATTTTTTGCAGTAGGCAAGCCCTCCTTAACTGCTCAAGCTGGAGAGTTGCTCCTCCCCCATACACCCCTTTACTTAATACACTAATTCCACAGTTTTACAGCCACATAAAAAAGAGAAAAGACCAGAAAGAATCAGTGCACTGTGCTCATAGAAATCACACTGGTGGCTATTTTGTATGGCGAACAGTTCACGACGAGTTCAGCTTCAGTCACTATACATTAGCTGATGCTTTATCTAGTTGTGCAGGGCAGTAATTCACATTAAAATTACAAGAGAACAAATGGCATGAACAAGTGAGTGAGTATCTGAAAGTGACTGTGAATTTGCATGTATGTGAATATTTGTGTGTGAGTGGTGGTATGTACATGTGGGTATAATAACTGGATTCAAATGTTTAACTGATGTAATACAGCACAGATCTGGAGAATTAAACAATGGGTAAGAAATAATGTAGAAAGTGGAATACAATCTGGCTGTCTTGTTATCTTTTAATATCCGTAACCTGAAAACAAATGCTTTCTATCGTGAGTGTATATACTCATGTTTTTGCTTTTGTGTGTTTGTGTCTGTGTGATTGTGTGTGTGTATGTGCATATTTCTGTGTATGTATGAACAATGAAAATGAAATAACTAAAACCAATATGTTAAATATTTTATTTCTTATATCACTAGGTGGATTCCATACATTACTTTTTCCGCTAAGTAAAGTAAAATAAAAATTACCATAACCAAGACAACAGTAGTTTTCAAGTTTTATTTACTGTCGCCTTGGTCCTGGTGATTTTTATCTTACTTTACATTTGTTTATTTTTTACTATTACGAGATTTATTGCCAGACTGCATTTTTTACTTTTTCCACTAAGAGTATATACAGAATGAATCCGTACATAGCATCTCCAAATAAGGTTCATTCTTTTGGGATTCTTTGAGCATGAGACACAAATAACAAGCAGTACTTTTGTTTATTTGCATTTTGTTGACTGATTTAATTCGAGTGGGCTAAGCACACTTTCACAGCAACCCAGAAAGTTTTAATGGAAGCATAAATTCATAATAGGATTTGTATAATTTTAATTTATTATAGAATATAAACATTATTCATAAAATCTGTGTTTTATGTGATGTAATCAGAATTCGGCAAAATGTTTCAGGATATAAGGATGACTCATGTAAGTACAGATACAGAAATTTGTTGAAAAACTTTGTAGTATATACAAGAAGTACTATATTAGGTAACTCAAGGTAATATTGCAGAGCATAGAGATTGCAACAGACATAAAATAATGCATTTTCATAGAGGGTTCAAAAATGCTATATGCTGCATAGAGAAAGTGCATAAAGGTGCTAAGATGTACCACTGTGTTAACAATATTAGATGATTTTAGGAGTTGCAATAAGCAAAATGATAAAAAGACATGAATACATCAGCAATTATAGTGGATGATGGATTGTAGCTTCTATTTGGCAATCAGTATGAGAGTGTTGATGAGCTGAGTTATATGAAGTGCTATAGTAACAGTTGAAATATAGGGGTTATGTTCTGTTGAAATTTATTTGAAATCTCAGAAGAATAGTTTTGGCTGCAAGTGTGGTGAGATCCTTAGAGAGATGGTTTTGTATACAAGTTTAGTTGGGAGCTGATTTTCTTGTGTATAAAGTACTAGGTAAAGCTACAGGGTAGTTTTGTGGACAAGTTTGGTGGAATCCTCATAAAGATGTTTTTTTCATGCAAGTTTAGTTGAGAGCTGATTTTATAGTGTATAAAGTACTAAGTAAAGTTACAGAATGTGCATCTGTCTGCACTGCAGAAGAATTCAAATGAGTGCATCCAGATACCTGCAACACATGTAAACAAGTCACCTTTCTAGTACATTTCAAACCATCACAGGACAGCCAAGCATAACTGGTAATACAGACTGCGCCTACATTGCCATGAGGACATGCACCCTGGAAGACTCATGGAACAATACTTCAACAACATGAAAAATCATGTGCTGTCAGTTAAAACAGAGAAGGAATATATGCACTAAACATCTGTATGAATATCACTAAATGCATACATAGCATGCATCTCTATTATAACACACCCAGAAAAGAGAAGAAATATGACAGAGAGGACTTGTGGGACACAGAAAATGGCACTACAGTTGTGACTATTGATTCCATCTGAAGTAACCACAAAAGAGACTAAAGAAATATACAAATGAGTCCAAAGAAGAAGACATGACATTACTGAGCATGTGCAGACATGCACATGAAGATATACTATAGGTGCCTTAAAGATGGTGAATGAACACTCCAGTACACTCTAGAGAAGATATGTCACTGCATTCATTGGCCACCGCTACATAACAGCTTTCAGAAAACCAATACTGCGATGATGATTGTGAAAATTACATAGATCCACTCCAGAAAACCATGGCATCTAGAATACGTAGGCCTCAGCGAGAAAATCTTTAGTAGGAATATGGTATAGATATATATATATATATATATATATATATATATATATATATATATATAGAGAGAGAGAGAGAGAGAGAGAGTGAAATAGTAATGGTGGCTACATGACGTATATGTTGCATACAGATGCAGGTCATGTACACTTAAACAGGAAAGGATGAGCCTCATTTAATACAGCGAATGTCAAAATTCTTTACCTAGTACTTTGTATACAAAATGCTGTAATTCTGTAAGGATATGATTTATCTCTGTAAGGCTATGATTTAGCTTCCTGCAACCCTAGACATGAGCGGTTATGCCCAGTCGCATCCCTGCTAAAACCCCAAGACTGTTACACATTAGAGTGAAAGACATCCCAATTCTGGAATTAGTACATTTACAATAATATTCACAATTTGTGGTTTAGACTTTTGAGAACAGTAGTTTTGTTCCTCGTCTATTCAAATGGGTCCCAGTACTAGCATGTGCAATATGATGCATAAACAGTAGTCAGGCAACAACCAGCATGCATGGCAGATCATTACTTCCTAAACAGTACACTGGATGTCTTCTCTGCTATCTGTCCTAGAATCACAGACAACAGCCATTTACCCGGATCTCTGTGACACTCACCACAGGGATCACCCTGGCAGCTTATCAACTATGACCTCATTCAGGTGACATGTCACAAATGTCTGCAGAAGTTTCTCTGCCACATGATGTGAGTGCTTCAGTACACAGACTTTCTGATCATGGTGCTGGTATACCTACTACTGTATACTATACCTATGAGCATAATGCTAATGTGCCGGAGATGTAAGAGGAGGAGGGTGACTAATGATCAGTGGCATGCAGGAATAAGTGTCATCTGCTACATAGGTTCAGAGATTCATAGGTTGGTACTAGGCTATAGGACCTAGGGCTTATACAAGCTTAGCCATAACAATTCCCTGGCTATTTCTTCCCACAATATTTACTTCCCTGGACCCCTGTCTAGCAGGGTGACTGACGTGATCCCCGGGATAAATTTCCTATCTCCCATCCAATCATCAAGGTTCCTTCTGAAGAGGGCCAAGGAGGAAATCTGCTTGACATGTATGGGCAGTCTTTTCTAGACTATGGGGTATCTCTGGGTCAGGAACCTATCCCTCCACCATGTTTTTTTCATTGTGATGACAAGGTTTAGGTCCCTGGAGCATGTGGTTCTGATGGATTGGGATTTCTTTAAGTGTAGCATGTCCAACAGCTCTGGGTTTGACATGGCCTTGTATATTAAGCAGAGATTGCCTCTGAGTAGACGATATGCGGCAGAGTATAGCTGGAGTTTTTTTAGTCAGTCAGCACAGGGCATCTGCTTTAGTCCTGTGATTCTTTTAGTGAGATGTTTCTGTGGCCTTTCCAGTTGTTGCAGATGTCTTGTGAGGTACATAGCAAACGGGGTGTTGTGCTCTATGATGGGTCTAGTGAGGGATGAGTACAGTGGGACAATGACCTCCTTTTTTCTGGATGAAAAGCCCTTAGTGATGAGGTGTGCCACATAGAAGGATTTCCTGACTGTTGTGTCGATGTGGTTATTGAAGGTGAGACCACTGTCCACCTGTGTTCTTAAGTCTCTTATCACACTTTTGGTGTTTAGTGTACTGCCACCTATGTGGTAATTCATGGGCACATGTTTTTTCCCAAAGGGATAATTATACACTTCTTGGCATTGAGCTTGAGCCCATGGCTCTGGCACCAAGCATCTGTTTCTCTAAGGCCCTTTTGTAGAATATCCACATTATTTGGGGATTCACTAATGGCTCCCAGTTTGCAGTCATCTGTGAACTTTGTTAGCCAGAGTCCCTTAGTATTGGCCTGTACTTCAGAGAAGTAGATGCCAAATGAGAGCGGTCCCAGGACTGTACCCTAAGGTACTCCACTTGTCACTTGTCTGGAGCTGGATTTGGAGTCGGCTACTTTTACAGTGTGGGTTCTGTCAGTAAGCCAGATGGCAACCCATCAAGTGATGTAGGGATTTATGCACAGGTTAGTAAGTTTATGTATGATTCCAGAGTGGAGGATGGTGTCGAAGGCCTTGGCAAGGTCAAGATAAGCTGTGTGGACCGCCTTAACCTCATCCATGGCTCTGGAGACTGATTCAAAGAAGTCAGTCAGGTTCAGGAGACAAGATTGGCCCTTCACAAACCCAAACTGGGTGGGGTCCAGTGTTTGAAGGTTGCCAATGTCTTTGTTTATAAGTTCCATGATAATATCTTCCATGGCCTTGCAGATCAGGCTTATCAGACTGATGGGATGGTAGTTCCCAGGATCCAAGGTGGATCCCCCCTTGTGGAGTGGGATAACTGTAGCTGTGCACCACTTGGTGGGCACGAAGCCTGAGGTGAGACTATGATTAAACATGACACTTAGGTGAGCTGCCAGTTAATTTTGTAGTTCATGTAGTACACAGCCCAGGATTTGTCATCTGGTCACATGGATGCTGTATTCTTAGCTTTGGAGAGAGCGCTTTTTACCTGTGTGGCCATGATTACTGGAATTTGGCAATCTTTCAGTATTGAGATGGGCCCTTTAGGGGGTGAAGTTGGCACTGGATCGATCTACAAGATATTGGCAATGTCCTTGGCATCAGTATATTTAATGCCTTCTGTTGTAGTTCAGAGCAGATCTGAGCATTGCCATTTAGATTTTTGACATAGCTATAGAATGCCTTGTGGTTGTCTTTGGAATCTTTGGCAATTTTATTTTTGTAACTAGCTTTGGAGGATTTTATGAGGGATCTCAGCTTCTTACTGAGGCTGGTAAGGGAGGTTTTTTGCATCCTGGGATTTTCCTCTTTTTTTCAACAGTTTCTTCCTTCTGTTGCATAGTTTGTTTATGACAGGGGACCACCAGATTGGCTTCCTTTTTTTGGAGGAGAGCATCTTAGTTCTATTTGGGATGGCTCGATTCATGCATGAGTGGATGTGCTTGTACAGTGCTTTAGTGTAGGATTCGACAGTCGAACTTTCAGTTCCCGTCTGCATGGGTGTCATGACGTTTGTCACTTCTGACTTGAGTAGCATGAAGTTGGCCCTTGAGAAGTTTTTTACAGATGTTTCCTTACTGAGGGGGGTAGGGGTGGGATGTGGATGTCAAAGGTGATTAGCTTATGGTCAGACCTAACCAACAAGGGGGTGAACACTGGTGTAGAGCATTGATTTCCCATGTTGATAATGACCAGGTCCAGGATATTGGAGCCCCTGGTGAGACTATGGATTAGTTGATCTAGGGGAATTGGAATTTATGAATTCCAAGAACCGTTGGGCAAAGGTGTTGGTACATGAATAGTTTTCTCAGTTAATGGCAGGGTATTTTAAATCACCTAGTATTAGGGTGTTTGATTGCATCTTAATATTTTCCAGTATGTTTATAAAGGTGCAGTGAGAATCTTGGAGCATGGTGGGGTATCTGTAGCAAGCTACAATTTGGATTGCAGTGTTACCTAGTGTTAGTTGCACCTGGAGAATTTCGGATGCATTGCGTTGGGCAACTAGCCTGGAGGTGTGAATATCCTTGGTGAATATGGACAATCCTCCACCTTTAGTGTTTCGGTCTTAGTTTGGTGGCCACAAAGTGTGCTAAGAGTTGTAGCCTGGTATTGCAGGGGTCCTCTTTGGAGCCTTGAACCAGGTCTCAGTTACTGCACAGATATTGATGTTCTCCATTTTTAAGAGTGCCTTGAGAGAGTGCATTTTGAAGTTTAGACTTCTAGCACTGAGTAGCATTACCTTCAGATTTTGCATACTTGTACCTGTTATGGTGGTGGTTTTGTCTTTTGAGCCTTGCCTATAAAAGGCACTATAGGGTTGGCAAGAGCCTTAGCCAGTAACCTGAATCCCAGGGGTGACAGGTGCAGACCATCTCTGGCAAAGCATCATGGTTTGTCAATCATGTCATCCCAGGCAGACAGATACTGGATCCCCTTTGAATGACACCAGAAGCTTAGCCAATTGTTGAAGTCAATCATTTTGTCCTTATGCTATGGTATCATTCTGGGTAAAGGCAGGATGCTACTCAGGTCTAGGGTCATACCTGCCTGGGCTACATGATCTGAGCGCTCTTCCATGTCTCTTTTCATGTAGTCCAGGGAGGTACGTTTCAAGTCATTCACTCCAACATGGACAATGACAGAGTCATATTTGTACTTGTTGTGGAGTGACTTGAGTGCATGGGTTATGTGGCAGATCCTGGCACCTGACAGGCAGCTGACTGCAATTTTCTCCTTGTTCAGCCTGGTGAGTGGGACATCAGTGTGCCTGACTATAGAGTCACCTATGACTAAAGTGTTGGGTATGTTGTCTTGCCTTGGGGGCTGTTGTTGGGTGGCACACTGGTGTTGTGAGCTATGTGATACTTTGGGTGTGATTGGTGTTTGTTTGTGTTTCAGCTTCGGAGGTCCTTGTTGCTTGGTCAGCTTAATGTTAAGGGCCTCCACATATGTGGGTTTAGTGTTGCTATGTGTGGGTGTTAGTTGTGAGGGTTTTGAAGGGCTATGTGTTGCTTGAGGTGTAGTGTGGGTGTTAACCTTCTCATCTTGATTGTCTAGCACAATCTTGGCTGGAGAGAACTTTGCTTCCAGTTTGGCTATGTAAGTGCATCTCTCACAGGTTGTAGTGTTGGGTGGTAGGAGGAGAGGGTTGTCTGTGTACATGAGGCAATTGCTGTATTGCCCCAGTATGCCCAGATTCACCAGGTGGACAGGAGAAATCACAGGAAGCTGACCCTTGGACATGCCTGGTTAGGTCCTTTATTTATTTTTTGTAAAGTACAAGAGTTGTTTTCCCTAACCTTTGCAAGGTCCTTTGCAATTATAGGCTGTTTAGTGCCTACAATTAATTTCTCCTTATTAACAAGGAGAGATGAGTGCTTGTATCAGTTTAAGGCTTCCTAGTGCTTTCCAGCAGGTTTTAGAGCATGTGATAGTCACAGGGACTCCAAATAGAAAGAATCAGGAATCAATGCACTCTGCTCCTACTCTCACTAGGATCAGAGTATAAGCACAGATTCCATGCTGTCACCTATAAAGCAGTTATTAAGCTTTCTGGTGATCAGCAGTCTCCAGGAAATAATGTAACTGGACTCCTTCTCTCACCAGGAGAAAACAAAAGTACTAATCCCAAGATGACTGCTGAGAGTCAGAATGTGGGCTCTCCAATAGCTGGTGGTCTTGCAATAGATGCTTAAAGATAAGATGAAAAACATGGTTTGTCCTAAACACTGCAGTGTGCACTAAAGGAATTAGATGTGAAATTAAGTAACATGTTTTACCTGTCCAAAAAGTTAAGATTTAGTGGAGGGTCACTATTTTAAAAACAGCAAGACAGATTGAAAGGCGGTGGTCACTTTTGCATTCTGGTATTATGGAATACAGTAGGATGGCCAATAAACTTAAATAGTTGAAGGGGAGTGATTTCACAAAATGATAATTTTGTGCTTACTCACACAAGCCAGTAAAAGCAGAGAGGAAATTAGATATATGGTCAAATTAACATAAGGGGGAGGCAACTAGAAAGACAGTGGTGTTTAAGAACACAACAGTGACTGGGTGGGATGGTGGGAAAAATTATTTCTGCCTGACTCACAAGAGACAGAGCTGTCGTCTCTTTTCAAGTTTTAATATGCAGTTAAAAGCAAAATACAAATAAAACACAAGGTAAAGAAAACAAATCACACTATTCAAAATAGAAAAAGGCAATAAATTAATACAAAATACAACAAATAAAAAGCAAACTAACCTTTCCCTCACAGCAAAGTGTAAATTTCTGCCTGACTCACAAGAGACAGAGCTGTCGTCTCTTTTCAAGTTTTAATATGCAGTTAAAAGCAAAATACAAATAAAACACAAGGTAAAGAAAACAAATCACAGTATTCAAAATAGAAAAAGGCAATAAAGTAATACAAAATACAACAAATAAAAAGCAAACTAACCTTTCCCTCACAGCAAAGGGTAAAAGAGTCTGGATGACAGGGTGGGTTTGATGGTTGTGCCACTGTGGCAATTTATTATACCAACATGTGTAGATAGCAGCAGCGAGGCTATATGTCCCTACTACCATAAATGTGTACCGATGGGTGTCTGCCACCTCATCTGCAGGGTATGGGCTAACTGCATTTATTCAATCCATCACTCAAGCCTGTCACACCACTTGTGAGGAAGCTGAGCAAGGCTGTTGCCTCTGCCCTATTGCTCTTGAGGTATTTGATGCAAGGAGACAAGACTGTCACTTAGAATATCAACCTATTCCAGAACACAACAGCACTGCACCAAGCAGCAACTCACATGGGCATGCCCTGTTGCTGCATCAGTACATCAGTGCTAAGGCAACAAGTACATGCTTCACTGGCTATGTAGCCACGCCTGCGTTCAAGTCACCCAGATATTCTGCAGAGCAGGAATCTGAAGATGCCAGTTCCACTTACCCATGCTCACTCACATACTCAACAGCTCCATTGGCTATAATCAACCCTCCCACTCCCATCTCTAACACTGCAGGTCAGCCGATGAAAATATAACAGCTGCAGCTTTGAAAACAATGTGAAGTACAGACCTCTGAAGAACAACAGTTACCTAGTTACCCAGACTCTTTGGCATAAACCTGATAAGCCTTTTTTATTTTTTTGTTTTTGTTGATAGGTGGACTGGTCTGAGGACACTTTTCAACCCAAGCCAATGGGCAAATAAAGTAGAAATACAAAATGTGTATTTCAGAGAAAACAGAGTAAGTACAAGGTATTACAGTGCTATAAATTGCTGAATACATATAAAGAAGCAATGGCAAAAATATAGACATCTGATAATCAAATACATTATACATGTACCTCAAATGAACTCAGATGAAGTACATAAAAGCCAAATCATCAGATATTTAAAAGTACTACATCCAGTAATTTTGTGGATATGAAATTTTGCAGTGATATATAACTAAATGAGAAAGCCCCTGCCAGGACCCCACTTAATTGGACCTACCACTCAATACACTTAATCTGACAATCATATTAGTTATTACAAGCCAGCTACATATATACTGTAAATAGGGTATCAAGTCTACTACGTCTTATTGCACGTTTACATTTCTCTGCTTATCTATTCCTCAACTTTGTGTGTATAGAAACATTAGTATTATTACTCTATCTTGTGAGAACTGTACCTATTTCTATTATTAAACAACTGTGTGACAATTGTAAAACTGAATATTTTTTGTACATTTTGTCTGGAGCTTTTCTCCTCAGGTCTCAACTGAAAATGGGCCTGTGCTCAGCTGGACCAACCCAGTTAACAAATGTGAAATAAATAAATAAATAAAAAGACAAAAATAAAAAATAAATAAAAAAGGGTGGCATGGAGAACTTTATACAAGTATAAATGTTTACACTTATTAGTAAATAAAGATGACATATATAAAAGGAGGGAATTAACCTACGTATCTGAAGCAGCTACATTTGTTTTCATTAACTATGAATTATCAACTGTATTTAGAACACAACCTAGAGCTGATTATTGAATTTCCTGCCTGCACTTATTTTTAAATCGTTTTTTTCTTAAAACTTGCATTTTATCTGTCTCTGGCCTAGCACTCAAGTGTGGGGTCATTTACTGCACTGTTCTAACTTGTTGATACCTATTAACCTCTGCTTTCCTTAAAAAAAACAAAAAAAATCTTGCTTTTCTCCCACTTTTCTGAGATTTAAAAAAGTTCAGTTACAGATTTGCTGTTCTGAACTGTTTGTAAGTTTCTTGGAGGCCATTGTTTGCTTGGGCTAAAGGAAAGTCTCTCTGTTGATCAGTGGCAGTGAAAAACATTGAGCAGCCTGCCTGCCCCTGTGGGAGTGGTTACTGTCTTGAAACTGTAGTTTTATTGGCCATTTTGGGTCAATTCCTAACTCCTTGATCTCCCTCTCTTAAAACCCGATTGCCTCGTGGTTTTGGCATCTTTTCAGACTTGTTGTCTGTTGGTGAAGCACCCACCAAGAGGAGAAAACGCTGAGAGAAGAAAGGAGCCACTTTTGAGATTTTAAGTATTTTGCTTCAAATTATTTGTTAAGTTTTTCTGCATTGCCGCCTATTTTTGAGCATTTTCTGGCTTGTTAAACTTGATTTCTGTGTTGGTAACTGTATTTAGAACACAACCTAGAGCTGGTTATTGAATTTTCTGCCTGCACTTATTTTTAAATCGTTTTTTTTTTTCTTAAAACTTGCATTTTATCTGTCTCTGGCCTAGCACTCAAGTGTGGGGTCATTTACTGCACTGTTCTAACTTGTTGATACTTGTTAACCTCTGCTTTCCTTAAAAAAACAAAAAAACAAAAAATCTTGCTTTTTCCCACTTTTCTGAGATTTAAAAAAGTTCAGTTACAGATTTGCTGTTCTGAACTGTTTGTAAGTTTCTTGGAGGCCATAGTTTGCTTGGGCTAAAGGGACGTCTCTGTGTTCATCAGTGGCAGTGATAAACATTGAGCAGCCTGCCTGTCCCCGTGGGACTGGTTACTGCCTTGAAACTGTAGTTTTATTGGCCATTTTGGGTCAATTCCTAACTCCTTGATCTCCCTCTCTTAAAACCCTCTTTTGCACAGTTTTGCGCATTTTTGCGCATAGCGCAACATCGGGCAGCACCGCCTAATTGGGTTTAAACTATTCCTGGCTCCACGAAGTCTGCTCTTCACTTTTTCCCTTAGAACTGCTCTATCTCCCAAAGTAAACACCATATTCTCATTCTAAGGCCCCTCACTGGTCCAAATAAGTAATTTTACAAGTTAGCACTAATAAACCATAAGCACTACTTACTCTTATACTCTCTACGATTACCTTGTCCCCTATTGGTCTGTTTTAATTCAGTTCCCTATATTACTCTAGCATGTCCAAAGGTCAGTCAATGGTTTCCTCTCCAGTCCAGCTGGTGAATCTGGGAATTTTGAGGCAATGTTACAACTGTCTCATGTACACGGACAACCCTCTCCTCCTCCAAACAGGTTCCAATATATGTGAGAGATGCAACCATATTGCCAAACTGGAGGCTGAGCTCTCTCATCTCAAAACTGGTGTAACCAGTCAGGAGGAGAAGGTAACCTCACACAACACAATTCCAGTATCACATAGTCCCACCACAACAGCGAACCAAACACATAAAAACACAAAAACATACCCTGAGGCTCTAAATATAAATCTACCTAAGCAACAGAGACCTCCAAAGCAGACATCCAAGCAAACGCTACCCCAAAACAAAACACGCACAACACATAGCACACAAAGTCAGTGTGCCAAGCAGTCACAGCCATTAAGGCTGAATAACACACCTGATACTCTTGTAATAGGTGACTCTATTGTCAGACACACTGACTTCCCGCTCACCAGGCTGAATAAAGAGAAGGTCATAGTGAGCTGCCTGTTGGGTGCTAGGATCCGCCACATAACACAAGCACTCAGGTCACTCCAAAGCAAATACAAATATGACTCAGTCATTGTACATGCTGGCGTGAATGACCTGAGACGTACCTCCCTCGACTACATGAAAAGAGACATAGAGGAGCTCTCTCATCATGTAGCCCAGGCCGGTATGACCCTGACCTTGAGCAGCATCTTACCCTCACCTAGAATGATGCCATAGTATAAAGACAAAATGATCGATTTTAACAATTGGCTAAAATTTTGGTGTCATTCAAAGGGGATCCAGTGTCTGTCAGCCTGGGATGACATGCTCGACAAGCCACGCTGCTTCGCTAGGGACGGCTTGCACCTGTCACCCCTGGGCTTTCGGATATTGGCAAAGGCTCTTGCCACCCCCATAGTGCCTTTTTTAGGCAAGGCTCAAAAGTCAAACCCACCTCCATAGACAGCACAAGGAACAAGACACTAAGGGTAATGCTGCTAAAACGCCAGAAGTCCTAACCTCAAGATGCATGCACTCAAAGCTCTCCTCAGTATGGAGAACATCGATATCTGTGCAGTGACAGAAACCTGGTTCAAGGCTCCAGAGAGCACCCCAGCACTACCAGGTTATACCTCATATTATGCTTTTTGACCCCAAAACCCGGACCGAACCACAAAAGGAGGGGGAGTTTCCATATTTATCAAGGATATGACACCTCCAGGTTAGTGGCATTGCACGAAGTATCGGAGACCATCCATGTGCAACTGACAGTGGGCAAGACTGCTTTTCAGTTTATAGCATCCTACAGACCACCCTCTCAAAGTCAGGAATCCCACTCGGCTTTCCTGAAAACATTGGAGAACATGAAGATCTCTCCGAACACCATTATATTGGGTGATTTCAACTACCCAAACGTAGACTGGGAGCATTACTCAAGCCCCAGCACCTTAGCCCAAAGGTTCCTGGAATTTATAAACTCAAATGCTATGGAACAACTAGTCACCACTCCCACAAGAGGGGAAAACATACTAGACCTGATAATTACCAACATGGGAACTCTATGCTCCATACCAGAAGTATATCCTTCATTGGTAAGATCAGACCATAAATTAATTTCACTGGATATCCACATCCCGACCCCACCACCCAGTGAAAAACTTCTCAAAAGCGAACTTCACATTTCTCAAAACTGAAGTGGAATCCTTCAAGGCCCCAGAGCCAGTGGAAACTACAGCCCAAACTGCAGAATCCTATATAAATGCATTCTATGGACATCTCCAGGAATGCATGGATCATGCTATCCCAAACAAAATCAAGACCCAATCATCCAAAGGCAGGTGTCCAGTCTGGTGGACCCCAGCCATAAAGAAACTGTACAACAGAAGGAGGAAGCTACTACATGATAGAGCAAAATCCCTAAAAGGGAAAGCATCTCTGATCAGTACTAGCAAAAAATTACGATCCCTCATAAATTCCTCCAAGGCCAGCTTCGAGAGAAAAATTGCACAGGACACTAAAGACAATCATAAGACTTTTTTCAGTTATGCTAGGAACCTGGGATGCAACTCCCAAACTTGTTCTGAGTTGATTCTAAATGACAAAAAATACACTGAACCCACACACATCGCCAATATCCTGGCAGACAGGTTCAGTGCAAACTTCTCCACCCCCTCCCCCCAAAAGAGCAAGTATCTATCCCGGCAGAGTGCAGCCTCCCAAACATCTCTGATGCTCAGGTGAAGGCCGCCCTCTCCAAAGCAAAAAACACTGCTTCCATGGGACCAGATGGTGTCCCGGGTTGTGTCCTACATGAACTCCAAGAAGAACTAATCCCTCAAGTAAAACTGCTGTACAATCTCAGCCTCACTACAGGATATGTGCCCAAAGAATGGCGTACAGCAACAGTGGTCCCACTCCACAAAGGTGGCACCTCTGCAGACCCTGGAAACTATCGCCCCATAAGCCTGACTAGCCTAGTATGCAAGGCTATGGAGAGGATCATCATGGAACTCATAAACAAAGACATTGGGGACCTACAGACACTAGATCCTACCCAATTTGGCTTCGTCAAGGGCAGATCCTGCCTTTTGAAACTGGTCAACTTCTTCGAAACAGTCACCAAGGCCATAGATGAAGGGAAGGTAGTCCACACAGCCTATCTCGGCCTCGCACAGTCATTTGACACAATACCCCACTCAGGCATCATAGATAAGCAATCCAGCCTAAATATAAACCCCTATGTCACAAGATGGGTTGCAAACTGGCTCAAAGACAGAACTCACAGAGTCAGAGTTGCTGGGGCCATGTCAGACTTGAAACCGGTCACAAGTGGCATCCCACAAGGTTCTGTCCTGGGACCTCTCTTGTTCGGTATTTACTTTTCTGAGGTACAGGCCAATGTGGGAGGACTATGGCTCACCAAGTTTGCAGATGACTGCAAACTGGGCACCATAATTGACTCTCCAGCTGACACAAACATCCTTTAAAAAGGTCTCGCAGAGACAGATAACTGGTGCCAAAGCCATGGTCTAAAGATAAATGCCAAAAAGTGTATAGTCATACCCTTTGGCAAAAACAATGTGCCCACAAATTACCACATAAGTGGTAACCCATTAAGTACAGAGAAAGTAATTAGGGATCTGGGGACCCAAGTTGATAGCAATCTCTCCTTTGACAACCACATTGCCAAAGTGGTTAGAAAGACCTTCTACACAGCCCACCTCATCATGGAAGGATTCACATCTAGATGAAGAGAGGTAATCGTGCCCCTTTATTCATCCCTCATCAGGCCCATCATAGAATACAATGCCCCCTTTGGGATGTACCATACCCGACACCTGCAGCAATTAGAAAGACCCCAAAAGTACCTCACCAGGAGGATCAAGGGACTCAAACAGATGCCATATGCTTCTCGGTTAAAAAAACTCCAGCTCTACTCAGTTGCATACCGCCTACTTCGAGGCGATCTATGCCTGACATATAAAGCTATGTCCAACCCAGAATTAATGGACATGCTCCACCTCAGTAAATCTAAATCCCTTAGAGCCACGCGCTTGAGGGACTTGAACCTCAGCACAGAAATAAATAGAACATGCTGGAGGGACAGATTCATAACCCAGAGGCTCCCTTCGCTCTGGAATAGAATTCCAATTCATGTTAGGCAGAGCACCTCACTGACTCTCTTCAAGAAGAATCTTGATGAGTGGATGGGGGATCATAGGTTTGTCCCGGGGATTACTTCCGTGTCATTATTAGACAGAGGCACAGTAAACTAAACTTTAAAAAGTGCACAGTCTACTCAAATCAAGGGGTGGCATAAGCCAAACACAATCGGGCTAGGCTTATAAATGCCCCAGGGCAAATAGCCTAGTATGAACCTATGAACCTATGAACCTATCAACTAGGTGGGTATGAAGGGACTTTTTGAAGAATTTCCAATTTTCAGTTTAGCTAATGTCTTCAGACAACGAATTCCAGCTTGGAGCAATTTTGGAGAAGAATCTTTCACAGGTCGCAAGAGTACAGGGTAGTTATTGTAGTTGTCAAGATTCTAGATTTTGTAGGGATTATTAACACATTTTAATTATCAATTTATTTAGGAAAGGGGGGCTGTATCTTTCAAGTGGTATGTGGAAGATGAGAGGTATAAGAAGAGAAACTCAAGCAGAAACTGATAACCATTTCTCTTTGTTTACTGTACAACAGTGTTCATTTCTTTTTGAAATATATATAAAAGAAAGTATATGATTTTCAGCATAATGGAGTTTTGTGCATAGCACAGGCAGAGCTGCATTTAGCACAAGGTGACCTAGGCAGCTGCCTAGACCCTGCTGCTGCTGGGGGTGGGGGCACAAAAGACTGAAAAAAATTTAAAAAATGCTCCTATTTCAAATAGTGCTCCACTTTCTCTTTAAGAAGAGAGAAAAAAACAGCAGTACAAGACAGTATCAGCTCGTGCTATGTGATACCCGGAGATTTGTGTAACAGTAGCTATCAGCAGCAAGACTGGATCCTTGGATTATATGTGGATTATCAGCCAAAGGTGAGAGGTTTAGTAACCAGCAGTATGTGTATGTCCAGAGTGATTACCAGCCAAACTGTTGATCAAATGTGAAGATTTAGTACCAAGTTAATACTGTACATCCAGAGTGAGGATTTAACCAGCAGTGTGTGCACAAGACCCACTCTTTGAATTGTCAGCTGAATGAACGTACAAGGTGTGTGTGTGTGTGTGTGTGTGTGTGTGTGTGTGTGTGTGTGTGTGTGTGTGTGTGTGTGTGTGTGTGTGTGTGTTTGTGTGTGTGCTTGCTCATGTGTCTAGCCCTGCACCTTATGTAAAGGGGATAAGAGTCTTAATCCAACAGACAAACCCAGTTTACATAAAGGGGAAATCAAGGCCTGTTACATGCAATACCTGCAGTTCTGCTAACTTTGTGAGTGACTGAGCAGTCTGACAGCGAAGACATAGGGAGACCAAAATGAGATGTTGATGTCCTGCAAGCATGTAAGCCCCACCAAAAAAATTAAAAAAGTATGCTATAAGCAGTAATATTTCAGATTTTTGTATGACTTGTTGGCTGTTGAACAAATACTATTGCTACAGCATTTATATTGTCTGTCATTGTTTTGGATTTTCTGGTTTCAGTGCTGAGTAAACTATTTTTTTTAAGAGCAGGACAACATTACTAATTGATTCATATTGTAAAGCATTTCATGGCCAACATTTTGACAATGTTTCCTGCTATGTGTAATGTTGGTTAGTGCTATTGTCCACGTGTTGGTTGTTTGGCTGAACACTAGGACCAACTAATGATTTCATAGCAGACTAGAGTTCCTTGTAGCAAGGGAATGAATGGGGCTAAGTGGGATATAATCCGGCTATATTCGGTCAGGTCGGGTCTTCAGATACGTACAGTTTTGTACTGACCATACACCGTTGCATACCCTGAGCAGTTGTTGACTGTGAAGAGATGGAGGCTACAACTCATCAGATATAGCTCTACAAGTTGTAACTCATCATTCTGTTTTTTTTTCTTTGAAAGTCATTCTTGGCACAGTTTCTATTAGTGTGCTATCAGTGATTGAACGTTTTGGAGCTTTTAATCTTCGTTTTACAGTTGTGCCATTTTAGACATAATACATACAAGTAGGAGGAATGTTGAGAGCAGCTCCCACACATGGGGGTGCTGTGGAGCTTGAAGAGATTGCCACTTGCAAAAAGTCTATTTTCTTTTATTATTCACACTTAGCTGATACTTTCACTGGTGAGTTTCATCCAGTTGAAGCTTCAATTTTGTGAAACTATCAGAGATGTAGTGGAACCATATTTAACTTGATACTACATGAAAGTAGCAAATAATTCAATTATACTCAGTCAGAAGCTGGAGAAACAGAATTGTTAAAGTATTTAAAATAAATTAAAATAAATTGCTCACAAGTACCTTACTGCTGCTATGCTGTTCTCTAAAATCCAGAAATTTGTAGGTTCAGTTAGTTCTAATACCCACTGATATTATAGACTCATAAAAACCTGAATACCTTTTGTAATAGTTAAATAAAGAAGTATAATTATTCTTTCTAAAAAGAAAAAGTGTAAAATAAAGCCATCTCATTTAGCACATATCACTACTAGTTTAGTTAAGCTTAAGAAAAGCAGCACCTCTTGAGACATATTTCTTAGCCAAAATAGAATTATTATTAATAATGTGTTTATCATGGCAAAAACATAGTAGTATAGTTGAAGGAAAGTATTATAGAAGTATTCAGTTTTCTGGATATTGTACTTGGATGTTTTACACCAAATGTCAAACATGGCAGGGGGTATTCAGAAAAGAATTGCGCTTTGCAAAGCATGACTTAACATGATTCTGTGCTTTTTTTTAAACCCCCCCCCTTTTTTAAACTACATTTTATTTATTTTAAACACACTTTGAGAGAAAATAATAATACAATCAGAAGCAAGAAGGTAAATGAGCAAATGAAGAACTGAAAAAGATAAATCAATAGCATCAATAACAAATAATAACAACATGGAACTATGTAAATCTAGTTATAGTTCATCAAAAGTATACAGCTTAGTTTGGGTCCCCACTCGGTCTACCTAAATAAGCAAAATCTAACATTAATAATCAGATTGCATACTGCCATCTAGATTATTATCAACTAATACAGTTTGAAATAATTCACTTATTCAATTCAGTTAGTCCTGGTGGACAAAATAAAGAGCATTTCCCATTGACCAATGTGGCCAAAAAGGGTTCCTAAAATCAAGAGGAAAATTTCCCTGTGGTGAACCAGCTTTAAAAGAATAAAAAGTTAAAGCCATATTTTTTTTAATATATTGATCTATATTCATCCAGCTTGGCCTGAATCTCCTCTTTCATAATATGGTGCATAAAAGCTTGACAATGCTTACCAGTGTCCAAAAACCCTTTAATATTTTATCATGATAGGCATAAGCCCTCAGAATTACATCAACGATCCAAAGCAGCAGTCCAACCTAGAATTTGTATCATGTATCTCATTAACTCAGGAAATCATCTGACTGAACCCCCACCCCCACAATAACAGGTCAGTGTCCAAACATACAAATATTATCCACCTCATGTTGGTCACATGGCCAGTATTGGCCCATACTCCTGGCCTTCATCTTAAACGGCTTGCTGGTGTGTTATGGCATTGGTATAGTAGTTATGCCTGCTGATCCCTATATTTAGGCTGTTTACTCAAATACATGAGAGAGTGCCAGGCTGAATGCCATTGCTGAATATTTAGACAGAACCTTTTTTGTAGTTCACATCTATTTGCATTAAGCTCTTGGTGTCTTTGGATTTGTGTTCTCACAGATCATTATATATTCTCACTATTAAAAGGAAGCCAGATATTGTACAGGTTGTGCATAAGTGAACCATTAATTTCTTTCAATTTGAAATTCACCACTTAGAGACAAAATTTTATTTATCACTAGTCAATTGCCCTGGCCTCTTAACAGCTGGTTCCAGGACCATATTCCTTTTTCTTCCAGTTCCTTTTAGATTCCTAACTTACTGCCTCCAGTACTTCTGGGTGTTTCCAAGTACAATTTGTAGGCCCATCTCCCACCTAATTCAAGACTGTCATAAAAAGTCTAAGTCATCCATTCCTGGGATAAAGAGAAACTAAAATTATACTTGGTATCCTCTTATATTGATGCAGTATAGACCATCTTAAGAAATATAACAGTTTAAAGGCAACAATATATCTGGCAAAGTTAGAGATCCCCAGTCACCCTGGCAGAAATTCTGAATTCCACCTCTAGTAGTACAAATGTATGCACAACCCTTGAAGGTGTAACACAGATGGGCGATTGTTATCAAAAGGACTACTCCTACATAGATATAATATGTGGGGAATCCTCATCACTTGGATAGCCTTTATTTTTCCTGAATATATACTGAACATTACCGTGGGTAATAAACTAGGAACTTTGTTGGAGATATTACTCTGACTGGCTCAAGATGTAGTCTGAGATACTTGGTTTTATCCTTCGAGGGAATCTCTTTTGCTGTCCCAATCACCTATTGTTCTATCTCCACATGTTATAATCACTGACATAGAGTGATTACAAATCAGTCCTGATGCTAGACCAAACTTATGGAATATATCCAGTACCCAGATACTATCTACAGTATAGAAAAGACTAGTTATCCAAAGAGAACTGCAGCTGAATCTCCCCAGCACCCTTTTTACCACTTGAGTACTATCTAGCTCATTAAAATGCAGTCATCAGTGAATCAAAGAAAGACACTCTGTATACCTCTAATGCTCTCATTGTCCTTGAGGAATATTCTAACTTGGTAGGCTAACTCCTCCATGACCAACACAAATAAGGTAGACAAACGGGGGCATTTCTGCTTAGTGTCCCACCCAATATGATCACATTGTGACAAACCCTCATTTAGGAATACTGTCTTTGTGGGTGAACTCTACAGATTCTGCACTCAGTCTGGTAACCTCTCTGCATACCTCCTTTCTTCTAAATCCTTAAACAAAAAACACAAGTGGACCAAGTCAAGCAGTTTCATTATGTCAAAAAAGATCAACTGATTCAGGCTTTGAATGGCATGAATTTAAACACTACTACACATTCCTTAAAAAAAAAAAAAACAACAGTTGCATAGTATAATGACAGCCATTTCTTACTGCACAGACTACCATTGTATGGCTGCTAATATCAAACTTTACTCCAAGTGCAGCTATAATCCCAAATCTGATTTGGTAGTCAGTTCATTGAGGTGGTTATTCAAACAATATTATGACAACAATGTGTGGCTTTGATATTCTGTTTCCATGTGTTACACATTCACGGTGCAGCTTGACTAGTAACTATACTTGCAACATTTCACATGAAAACATTACAGAGGAATGTGGAAAGGGTAGATTGAATAGTCTGAATGTGAATGGAGAGATCATAAGAGTTACTTGCTGTTTTAGAAGCAGCCCAGTTAGTGATGATTCCACACTAATTTTTCTTTTTCTCCACTGCAGTTTCCAGCACTTAGGAATTTAATAAAAATGCTTGGCAAATTATCATGAGGAATATAAAATGCCTAGGCATATACATATTTAAGTAGACACACTTGAAAGTTTGTGTCTTCCTTTCCAAGCAATTAATTGCGCTTTCCTCCCAACATGAATGAGGCTATATATGACAATCTTGATGTCAATTTGTGACTAACCATCCAAACACCATAACTAGCCTTAAAGATAATCAAAGTAGTACTTTGGTTGACCTGTAGTGGTAACTGATTCCATAGGCTAGGATACTTTGAGTTAAGAACCTACCAGTCTAATGAAGCTTGCTTATTTGTTAGTGTAGATTTAGGTTCCCTAGTGTGGGTGTTTGTATCACCACTGATTTTGTAAATAAGGAGAATGCTAAACACAATTACATCTTTCATGCCTTGAAAAGCAGACACAGGTCACCTTGGAGAAGCCTGAAGTAGTAATAAATATGAATATTATAAATAGAGGAGACTTTAACTGTGATTTAAGAAGAAAGTGTAGAAAGAAAGCAAATGATACAAGAAAATATTAGAAGTTATAAGAGTAAGTTAAAACTTTGGGATAAAAATTAATGGAATTACAAAAGGAGTATGTATAGAAATAAACAGATTATTTTATAGTGTCAGGAGGTTTAGTTATAGGATAAGGGGAGGTTGTTGAAACAGGTAAATGAGATAGCATGGACTGAGGAAAGAAAGACACTAGTAATGCAGTTATGGAAAGATCATATTACTGTGAGAACATTCTATAAAAATTGTCTGAATGGTGGATGATATTTAAGGCAAAATATATTAAAAAAACTTTTTTACAGTGGCAATATAATGTGAGAAAAGTAGAGAAAAAAATGTAAAAGTACATGTAATGATGCATTGGAAGATGTAGAGCATAATGATAGAAAGTACTTTGACAAAAAAAAGAATTATTGAAAGAAATCATGAAAAAACACAAGAATTGTTATATAAGTAAAGATATAGTAAATGAAGATGATAATATGAGAGAAATATAAAAAACTGTAAAAGGAGAACTAGAGATAACTCAGGAAAAGATTATGAATAGTGTAGTAAAATATGTACAAGAAATGTTTAAAGGAAAAATAAGGTAGTAAAAAACATGGAAAGTAAAAAGTTAACAGAAAAGAGAATAAAGAGATGGAAAATTAGATTTTTTTACGTAAGGTAGATAAAGTATTATGACAAGTAAATATAGATTGGGCTGCAGGGCAGATGGAATAGGGTATGAAATGTATAAACATTTAAGCAATTGGCAAAAAAAAAGATTTTGAATGAACGGTTAAATAAAAGTTTCATGTATAAAGAATTATGCAGTGGGATACTTAAATTCATATGAAAGAAATAAGATAGAAAACAATTAAAAATGGAGACTAATAGTATTGAATAATAAGTGTAAGATTTTTAAGAAAATTATTCAAAAGAGATTTGAAACTAAAATGGAAAATATTATGGAAGATAGTATATGCAGTATAAAGAAGAAGGGCTGTCAAGAATTATTAATGATAGTTGGAGAAATTGTGGATGATATAATGAACAGAAAAGAAGAAGAAAAAAATCATGGCAGAAGATGTTAATAAAGCATGCGACACAACTGGACATGAACTCTTATGTGTAATAATGAAAGAATATAATATAAGTAAGAAAGTTAGGAAATTATGTACGTTTGTGTATAGTAATAATAAAGCAAAAATACTTGTAAATGTCTGGTTAATCCAAGAGGTACATATGAAGAGTGGTATAAGACAGGGTTATCTAATGAGTTGTATACTCTTTGCATTAGCTATGAATGTGATAGTATGTAAAATAAATTACAAAATGAAGGAGGTGGTGTATATAATACCTGAAGAGTTGTTCTATTAACATATATAGATGACATTATAATAACTTCAAAAAACAAAATGTGGATAAAAGAAGTAATAATTTGCAGAAATGAGTGTCTAGAGATCATAAGGTAGATTTAAATAAAGGGGAAAGTCAAGTTTTAGGTGATGTAGCAAACATAGAGGGTATATATTTTACAATGGATGAAATTTCTGTGTTAGTTATAAAATTTTGGAATAAAGACATACATTTATAGAAGACATTAATAAGAAATCTGATACAATCGTGCATGAAATCACAAGTAATAATGAAAGAATATAAGAGAGAAAGTTAGAAAATTACGTGTGTCAGTGTATAGTAATAATAAAGTAAAAATATTTGTAAATAACTGGTTAATCCAAGAAGTACATATAGGTTCATAGGTTCATAGGTTCATACTAGGCTATCTGCCCTAGGGCATTTATAAGCCTAGCCAGAGTGTGTTTGGCTTTCGCCACCCATTTTAAATGAATTTTGCTATGCCCTTTTTTGAGGTTAGTATACTGTGCCTCTGTCTAACAGTGACACAGAAATGATACCCGGGGTAAACCTACGATGCCCCATCCACTCATCAAGATTCCTCTTGAAGAGAGTCAATGAGGGACTCTGCCTAACCTGGACTGGGATTTTATTCCAGAGTGAAGGGAACCTCTGGGTTATGAATCTGTCCCTCCAGCATGTCCTATTTATTTCAGTGCTGATGTTCAAGTCTCTCGAGCGCGTAGCTCGATGGGATTTGGATTTTCTGAGGTGCAGCATGTCCATTAATTCCGGGTTGGACATGGCTTTATACGTCAGGCACAGATCGCCTCTGAGCAGGCGGTATGCCACTGAGTAGAGCTGGAGTTTCTTTAACCGGGCAGCATATGGCATCTGTTTGAGCCCTTTGATCCTCTTGGTGAGGTACTTTTGGGGTCTTTCCATTTGCTGCAGGTGTCTGGTAAGGTACATTCCAAAAGGGGCATTGTACTCAATTATGGGCCTGATGAGGGATGAGTAAAGAGGCACGATGACCTCCTCTGATCTAGATGTGAATCCCTTCATGATTAGCTGGGCTATATAAAATGTTTTTCTAACCACTTTGGCCACGCAGTTGTCAAATGAGAGATTGCTATCAACTTGGGTTCCCTGGTCCCTAATTACTTCTTCCATACTTAATGGATTACCACTTATGTGGTAATTTGTGGGCACTTTGTTTTTGCCAAAGGGGATGACTATACACTTTTTGGCATTTAGCTTGAGGCCATGGCTCTGGCACCAGTTGTCTGTTTCTATGAGGCCATTTTGGAGGATGCTTGTGTCGGCTGGAGAGTCGATTATGGCGCCCAGTTTGCAGTCATCTGCGAACTTGGTCAGCCACAGTCCTTCTGTGTTGGCCTGTACCTCTGAGAAATATATACTGAACAAGAGAGGTCCCAGGACTGAGCCTTGTGGGACACCACTTGTAACTGGTTTGGAGTCTGACATGGCTCCAGCAATACTAACCATGTGGGTTCTGTCCTTGAGCCAGTTTGCAACCCATCTAGTGACATAGGGGTTTATATTTAAGCTGGTGAGCTTATCTATAATGCCCGAGTGGGGTATTGTATCGAAGGCTTTTGTGAGGTCCAGGTAGGCTGTGTGGACCACCTTCCCCTCGTCAATGGCCTTGTTGACTGTTTCAAAGAAATTAACCAGGTTTAAGAGGCAGGATCTGCCCTTAACAAAGCCGAACTGGGTAGGATCCAGTGTCTGTAGGTCCCCAATATCTTTATTTATAAGGTCCATGATGATCCTTTCCATAGCTTTGCAGACCAAGCTAGTCAGGCTTATGGGGCGATAGTTTCCAGGATCCATTGAGGCACCACCTTTGTGGAGGGGGACCACCGTTGCTGTGTGCCACTCTTTGGGTACATATCCTGTAGTAAGGCTGAGATTGAACAGTAGTTTTATGTTTGGGTTTAGCTCTTCTTGGAGTTCATATAGGACACAGCCCGGGACACCGTCTGGTCCCATTGATGCTGTGTTTTTTGCTTTGGAGAGGGCGGCTCTTACCTGAGCATCTGAGATGTCAGGGGGGCAGCACTCTGCTGGGATAGATATTTGCCCTTTTGGTGGGGGGGAAGTTTGCGCTGAACCTGTCAGCTAGGATGTTGGCAATGTCTGTGGGTTCGGTGTATTTTTTGTCATTTTGGACTAATTCTGAGCATATCTGCAAATTCCCACCCAGGTTCCTAACATAACTAAAGAAAGCCTTGTGATTATCCTTAGTGTCCTGTGCAATTTTTCTCTCGAAGCAGGCCTTAGACGATTTTATGAGTGCCCATAGTTTTTTGCTAATACTGATCAAAGATGCCTTCCCTTTTTGGGATTTTGCTCTATCATGTAGTAGCTTCCTCCTTCTATTGTATAGTTTGTTTATGGATGGGGTCCACCAGACAGGACGTCTGCCTTTGGAGGATTGGGTCTTGGTTTTATTTGGGATTGCATGATCCATACATTCCTGAAGGTGTTCATAGAATGTACTTATAAAGGATTCTGCGGTCTGGGCCATATTTTCCACAGGCCCAGGGGCTTTGAAGGATTCCATCTCGGTTTTGAGGAGTGTGAAATTTGCTTTAGAGAAGTTTTTCACTGTGGTTTTCTGGGCAGGGGGTGGGGTCAGGATGTGAATATCCAGTGAGATTAGTTTATGGTCTGATCTTACCAGTGAGGGATACACTTCTGGTCTGGAGTATAGAGTCCCCATGTTGGTGATGATCAGGTCCAGTATGTTTTCCCCTCTTGTGGGAGTGGTAACAAGTTGTTCCATAGCATTTGAGTTTATAAATTCTAGGAACCTTTGGGCTAGGGTGTTGGAGCTAGAGTAATGCTCCCAGTCTATGTTTGGGTAGTTGAAGTCGCCCAATATAATGGTGTTTGGAGAGACCTTCATATTTTCCAGTGTTCTCAGGAAGGCCGAGTGGAGTTCCTGGGTTTGGGAGGGTGGTCTGTAGCAGGCTATAAACTGGAAGGCAGTTTTACCCACTGTTAGTTGCACATGGATAGTCTCTGATGCTTCTTGCTGTGCCACCAACCTGGAGGTGTGGGTATCTTTGATGAATATTGATACTTCCCCTCCTTTTATGGTTCGGTCCAAGTTTTGGGGCCGAAAAGCATGACATGAGGTATAACCTGGTAGTGCTGGGGTGCTCTTGGGAGCCTTGAACCAGGTTTCTGTTACTGCACAGATATCGATGTTCTCCATGTTAAGGAGAGTTTCGAGTGCATGCATCTTGATGTTTAGACTTCTGGTGTTGAGTAGCATTACTCTTAGTTTCTTATCCCTTGTGATACCTATGAAGGTGGGTTTGTCTTTTGAGCCTTGCCTAAAAAAGGCACTATGGGGGTAGCAAGAGCCTTTGCCAATATCCGAAAGCCCAGGGGTGATAGGTGCAAGCTGTCCCTAGCGAAGCATCGTGGCTTGTCGAGCATGTCATCCCAGGCTGACAGGCATTGGATCCCCTTTGAATGACACCAATATTTAAGCCAATTGTTGAAATTGATCATCTTGTCTTCATATTGTGGCATCATTCTTGGTGAAGGTAAGATGCTACTCAAGGTCAGGGTCATACCAGCCTGGGCTACATGCTCAGAGAGCTCCTCTATGTCTCTTTTCATGTAGTCCAGGGAGGTACATCTCAGGTCATTCACACCAGCATGGACAATGACTGAGTCATATTTGTACTTGCCTTGGAGTGACCTGAGTGCTTGTGTTATGTGGCGGATCCTAGCGCCCGACAGGCAGCTCACCGTGACCTTCTCCTTGTTCAGCCTGGTGAGCAGGATGTCAGTGTGCCTGATGATAGAGTCACCTATTACAAGAGTATCAGGTGTGTTGTTTAGCCTTAAGGGCTGTGACTGTTTGGCACACTGGCTTTGTGAGCTATGTGTTGCATGTGTTTTGTTTTGGGGTAGCGGTTGCTTGGGTGTCTGCTTTGGAGGTCTCTGCTGCTTAGGCAGATTTTTATTTAGAGCCTCAGTATGTTTTTGTGTGTTTATGTGTTTGGTTTGCTGTCGTGGTAGGTCTATGTGAGACTGGAATTGTAGTGAGTGTGGTTTCCTTTTCCTCCTGACTGGTTACGCCAGTACTGAGTTGAGAGAGCTTAGCCTCCAGTTTGGCTATATGGTTGCATCTCTCACATGTGTTGGAATTTGTTGGGAGGAGGAGAGGGATGTCTGTGTACATGAGGCAGTTGTAACATTGTCTCAAGATTCCCAGATTCACCAGCTGGACCGGAGAGGAGATTGACAACTGACCTTTGGACATGCTAGAATAGTATTGGGAATTCCTTTATAATTGAAAAAAAGGGCCAATGGGGAACAAGGTACTCAAGGCGAGTTTGTGAGGGTGTAGTGCTTTTAATTTTTAGCTGACCTATATAATTGCTTTAGTGAGCAAGTGCCAGGTAACTTAAATGCAATGTGCTACAGGTAACTTAAATGTAAAAACGACAAACAGTAACTTTCATTCAAGTGAAACAAGGAAATAAGTACAGTAAGCAATGCAGATATCACTAGTGATCCACAGAAGCGCTGAAAAGCCACGTTTTAGGTGGAATTAGCATTTCAGGGAAATAACAAGCAAACAAACAACAAGCATACAAACAAAGCTTGATTCAGCAGGCCTGGATCTAGTCTATGCTACAGCAAACAAGGTGTACCAATTTCAGTAAGAAACAGTTCAAATATGCAGGGACTATAAGCCTTTAACCAGAAATTCCCAGCTCAAAAGAGTGCAGACCACGAACCTTCTTAATGTAAAAGTTATACAAACAAAGCTAGATTCAGCAGGCCTGGATCTAGTCTATGCTACAGCAAACAAGGTGTACCAATTTCAGTAAGAAGCAGTTCAAATATGCAGGCACTATAAGCCTTTAACCAGAAATTCCCAGCTCAGAAGGGCAGAGTCCAGCCTCTCCTCCCACAAGAGTGCAGACCACAAACTCTCTTAATGTAAAATAACTGGCCTGAAGCCCAAGTGCTTAAACCAGAATTAATACACTTTTAGAATAACAGACACTGAGCCCTCAATCAGCAGTTCCCAACTTAGAAGGATGTAAGCTACCTGTCCTGACACCACAGAGCAGGCCACAAACCTTCCTAATGTAAAACAACTGGTCTGAAGCCCAAGTGCTTAATCCAAAAGACTTAGAATGATAGCTACACTTTAATCAAGTTACTACCAAGCAGTAATAAATACAATTGAATACTTTAAAAAATGCCTGGATTAGTGCTCAAGTTATACAAACAAAGCTAGATTCAGCAGGCCTGGATCTAGTCTATGCTACAGCAAACAAGGTGTACCAGTTTCAGTAAGAAGCAGTACAAATATGCAGGCACTGTAAGCCTTTAACCAGAAATTCCCAGCTCAGAAGGGCAGAGTCCAGCCTCTCTTCCCACAAGAGTGCAGACCATGAACCCTCTTAATGTAAAATAACTGACCTGAAGCCCAAGTGCTTTAACCAGAATTAATACACTTTTAGAATAACAGACACTGAGCCCTCAATCAGCAGTTCCCATCTTAGAAGGATGTAAGCTACCTGTCCTGCCACTACAGTGCAGACCACAAACCTTCTTAATGTAAAACAACTGGTCTGAAGCCCAAGTGCTTAAACTAAAAGGCTTAGAATGAGTTACACCAAGCAGTAATAAATACAACTGAGTACTTTTAAGATGCAAAAGCAAAATAAAGTAGGAAGAAACACAAATACAGTAAAAGCAGATACATTTTTTTTTTTTTTTTGAGTGAGCAAATGAGATGGGCCCAGGAGGAGTATCCAAGTGCAAATTTACAAGAAGGGCAGGCAGTTTCAAAGCCACCAAGATTAACACCAAGACAAAAACAGGGAGGGTGGGTGGGGACCTACTGAAAAAACAGTCAACTTCCAGCTAGATATTGCTCAATGCAACACAAACAAATTACTTTAAATTGTGATACAGGGATGTCCAATGAGTTCTATACCCTTTATATTAGCTAGGAATGTGATACTATGTGAAATAAATTACAAAATGAAGGAGGTGGTATATATAACACCTGATGGGTTAAGAATTATAGTTCTGTTAACATATGTAGATGATATTATAAGTGCAAAAAAAAATGTGTATAGAAGAAGAAATAATTTGCATGAATGAGTGTCTAGAGATCATAGGGATAGATTTAAATAATGAGAAAAGTAAAGTTTTAGGTAATGTCGTAAAGATAAAAGGTATATATTTCACAATGAATGAAATTTCTGTGTTAGGTATGAAATTTTGGGAATAAACATCTAAGTAGAATCCAGTGGGAAAAATAGAAGAAATAAAACTAACCTGTTTTTTTTCAGGAGTACATATACATTTTTGTTCAGAAAAAAAGGTTTATTTGTTAGATTCAGTAGTGATGTGAAAATAGAATACTTTGCAAGCATTTTTATATTGCCAACAGGATTTGAACATGAATTATTACACTTTTGTTGTCATTTAAATGGGGTTCTAGATTAAACCCAGTAAAAAGAGGAGTTTTTGTATTAAAATAAAGAGGAAAGATGTCTAGGATCGATTAGCCCAGTGGTATTTGCTGCTTCATTAAACTTAAAATGTTAAAGTGGATAAATGAAAAGATGAGAGATTAGTAGTAAAACTATATAAGTATGCTTGGGGTATGGCAAAAACAGTAAAATAGAAAATAGTATATAAATGAAGAAATAAAATGGTACCAAGAAAAAATATTGTTTATGGAAACTAAAATTGGTGATATTAAAAGAAAGAAAAGCATTGTGTAACAAGGTAATGATAAAAGATTACTATGTAAAACCATGGGAAAATTAAATCTATAAAAATAAGAAGCAAATGGTGAAATCAGAAAGTAGAATGTCAAGATTTTTGTGTAAACTGTCAATAGGTAAATTGCCAGTAAAAGGAAATATTCTATTTTTAAAAAAATAAAAGTGATAAAATATTTCAGTCAAGAAGAAGAAACTACAGAACATGTTTATGAAATGTAAAAGATTAAAAAAGTTATGGGGAAAACTATGTAAAAAAGATTTTTTTCAAGGATATAAAAGAAGTGGATAAAATAAATATGGATATTATAAGAATAGAAGTAAAGAATATATTTAAAGAGTAGATAAGTTATTTTATGTTATATGGGTTATACGCAATGAAAAGTTAAATGAAATTATGTTTAATGGTAAAGGGGTTTTAACAACAACATTAAATAAAATCAGATGGTGGTTATGGAAAAAGGAATGGGGGGTCTAATAGAGATAACCATTTAGTATGACTGTAAAGGAAATTATGAATACGTGTAAATACATTTATCTATATATTTGTACATATGTAAATATTTCTAAATATATACATATGTTCTAAATAGTTCTTTTTGTATATAAATAAAGAACCTCTACTCTTTTCAATAAATGCTGTGGAATATTTTACATCCACTTGAGCTACCACCAACTCAAGGAGATGAGACCTTAACATCTCATCAAAAGTATAACATACTCAGGATTACGTCATCGAAAGCATGGCACTCTCAGGAGTGTAGCATTTTCCTTTTATGTTGCCCTCTTCTTGTCTTCTTTCACCTTCATTTCCCTTTTTTAACACAGCTCTCTCTACCTTTTTTCACGCAATGTCTACAATTTGTGTTATATATCTAAAACAATAAGCAGAGATTTAGCAGTTGGTTCTAGCATAGTTGACCTTTATATGGATCTTATCTATAAAACTATGAATCCTTTGTATTTTGTGACATTCTCTAAAGAGTGACAACAATAATGTGATGAAGAACTGATAGTGTTTACTGCTTGTCTTGACCTCAATAAGGCATTCAGCACTATCCTACATAAAGGAGTAAGTGACAAAGTTATAGTTTTAAATCTCATTATCTAAATGATTCAGTCGGCAAAACAATGATTGAGCAATGGGGTGCAACAAATTAAGGCACATGGTTACTTGTCTATCTTGGCAAGGGATACCGATCATGTTCCACAAGGCTCCACACTGGAGACCACTTCGTTTTAGGCTATTCTTTTCAGACATAAAATTGGGAAATAGGCTATGGTTTATGTCGCTCTCCTATCTAGGACACAATAGAAGAGTCTTCATGGGTTCTGTTCAAGCAGCTTTATTTTATACAAATACATCACTATAGATGATTACTGGCTTTAACTTAAGTAACTTATATACAAATTAACAGCTGCGATCTTGCATGCTCTCTCTCTAGCTGCTCTTTCAAAATGGCACTAGGAATTGCACGTGTCTAGAATTTATACCTGCACATACAGCCTTGATTTGCTTCTTAGAGATACAGTGTACACATCACTTGCACTCTGATTTACAGTTTACAAAATATGCTGCTGACTGTATACTGGGTAATGCAGTTGCCTCAATGAAAGGTGCTGAAGTTTTCCAAGATGGTTTACAAAAATACAAACCTGGTACAGTAGTGATGAACTCACCTTTAATACCAGTAAGCATATTATCATAACAGTAAGCAAAAACGACATTGATTATAATTATAGATTAAATGGTGAAATGACGCAGTCATAAAAAAATGACACAATTGCAAAACATCTAGGGAGAGTGATATGCAAAATTTGAAACTTTGGATAGTGTGTACCTACTAAAGTTAGGAAAGCATGTTCCATAGTCATGGCTAGGGAAATCATTCTGCTCATTTATACTTCATTGACCCAAACATAACAGTGTAATTTACAGACACTGGACAAGATTCCTGAGTGAATTTGAAATGGTACAGTGATTCCTTACCAGAAAACTATAGTGCTAAGTTTGGAATAGACTGCTGGAGGAGCTAATATTAGAATGGGGAACCTAGAGATAAACATAAACATCAACAATACAAAAGGTGCATTTTAAGGTGTGACGTGTCAGAAGAATGTGTGAAAGATAAGTGTGCATATGTGTCAGTTTGAGATGCACGTCTGTTAAGTGGCATACATGTCTGAAGAGTAGGGCATTCACTGTGAATGTGTGAGTGATTTTTATGGACAGATGTATATAGTTACATCTGGGTATGCCAACAGGTTGGATTGAGTAAGGGGTTTTAGTATGACATCTCCAAACCAGTAGGTTAAGGATGTTGTTTTTCTCCACTGTTGTATGATATTGGGGTTAATATATTTTAGTGTGGGGTAATGGAATAAGGGCATTCTGGAAAAATGAGAATATAATCATATATCTGTATCTATGTATATGTATGTATATATATATATATATATATATATATATATATATATATATATATATACGTGTGTGTGTGTGTGTGTGTGTGTGTATATATATATATATATATATATATACATATATATATATATGTGTGTGTGTGTGTGTGTGTGTGTGTGTGTGTGTGTGTGTGTGTGTGTGTGTGTGTGTGTGTGTGTGTGTGTGTGTGTGTGTGTGCGCGTGTGTATAGGGTTACATTGATTTTGTCAGTCTTGTTTTGGGTGTAAGTGATTCTGTACATTAGACTGAAAACATTTTGTTGAATACTGCAAAGTATTCCACTAAGTGTAAACTGATCTGCTTTATCAGCCGAAGTGAATGGAGGCAGTCTGTTCACTTAACACTGCTTATTTGCATGTGGGGTGTGTTTTTGCCAGGACTGGCAGACAGTGGAGTATAGGAATTTCTTCTTTTGCCCTTCTTTTGCAATCTCAGAGTTTCCATGAGGTGGAGTGGAACTTGTATCCTGTAAAAATATTGTTTTAGGTGTTTTTCCATTCTTGGAATGCTGTCCATAACTTTCAGTGTTTTGTGTTTTGGTATACAATTATATGTGGGTGTGTGTTTCTAGGGGTATATCTATATAGATGTGGGTGATATCATTTGTTATGAGATAATATCAGTCAAGCCTATTGAATGCCAGTAGGTTATATATACTAAATGTTATCTTCTAAAACTTGTAAAATAAAGCAAATGACATAAACATCTAACTAAGAAAATATTAGGGGTTTTGTTTGTGTGATTACTATATTATTTGCAAAGGAAAGAAAATTTTATACCATAACATTATGCAAATAGCTTTCCTAAATTTTCTTTATCCAACAGCTTGCCTTGTTGAAATAAAGGGGATCCCAGCACATAAAATGGTGGTTACTTCATATTATATAAAGAAGTCAATAATATTCTGATTAGTTGAAGACACAGCAAGAATATTTATACTATCAGAGATATAAATAGGGTTTGGCAAATGGGGCAGATGCCCTGGGGCAAATTATCATGAGGTATGATTTGCAGTTCCTAATGGTGCAGGAATGCAGCATCAGCACTGATTTATGAAGTTGCAAGAATATTGCAGCTTCATAAATGAATGACAGTGATAATTTATGGTCATTCTAAAGACCTGATGAGCTGTATGTGGTGATTTAACTGTAGCAAACTGCTTGTTACATTAGTAATCAATTCCCTTTTTTGTACAAGGTGTAGGCTTGCAAAATGAACAATAATATTGAATTCCCGTTTCAAAGAAGAGTATAATTTTGCAAATAATTGGTTGTGATTATCGTGTATAGTGGTGATACTTATGGCCATCTTCCTTCTATCTTTATTTTCAGTGTGAGCGTGGGACTCTCTTCATATGTTTTGTAAGTGAATTGATTTTGTTTCATTTGGCTGGCCACTGGCCACAAAACTATGACACCATTTGTTTTCTTATTTGTGTTTCAGTGCACCTATTGAACACATACTTAAGGGTTGTAGCTAACTTATCATGGCTGCACTGTCTACCATATCTGTTTCTGAATCTTATTTAAGCTCCGTTATATAATGCTTAAACATATATGCATTTATTTATTTTACATTTGTTGACCAGGATTGTCCGACTGAGCTGAAGAGCCCTTTTTCAACAGAGGCCTAGGGAGAAAAGCTCCAACATATTATACAATTTTCATTATAAATTCGCATTAAACAGCAATGTTATTATTACAAGACATTAAGTAGCAATGCAATTCTATACAGTGTCAATAATCAGGAGTATAGCATAACTATTTCAAGATGTATAAAAGGAAATATGTCATTAAGATGAGTATAGTTTTTGGGGTAAGTGGTTACAAAAACCCAGTTTTATCATGATGTAGTTGCATGAAGGCAAGCCAATTACAATATAATGTTTCTCTGATGCAATTTGCTTAATAGATTTTTCGAAGACAGTAGAAAGAGTAGTCAAGGCAGATTAGAGAGAGCTAGTGAGAAGAGTGAGTTAAGGGCAGAAAGTAGATTAAGGTATGAGAAGTAGGGGATGTTAAGGAGGGAGAGTGCAGTGGCAGGACCAGTGACTTTTAAAGTGCTCTTTGCTGGCTGTCTTAAATTGTTTAGGATGTGTAAGGGTCCTGATTTCTAGTGGGAGTCTATTCCAGGCAATAGTGGGGTGATAGCTGTACATGTTGCGTCCAAATTTAGACTTGGGTTTGTAGATTTATAGTAGGTCTTGGTTAGAGCTATGGAGTAGTCTGGAGGGAGAATAATAGGAGATGAGAGGGGATAGTTCTGGGCAGTAGGAAGGCTGGTATATGATAGAATGGATGATCTGGAGCTGAGAGAGAAGAAGCTGGTGGGGTAATTCAGGCCATTTTAGGTGTTTTAGAGAGAGACAGTGATGGGATTTGTAGGTTTGTTGGACAGCAAATCTAGCTACCTTGTTGTAGGTAGATTCAAGTTTGGTCAAGAGTGCTGAGTTAAGATTTGTGAAAATTTGAGAATTGCACATTAGACAAAGGGGTAGAAGGTAGGTAATAGAGAGAGTAATCTTGGCTTCAGAGGTAAGGAATTTCTTGTTACGGTACAGGAGCCCTAGTTTTGAATGAGTCTTTTTGATACAGTTATTAACATGCAAGTCAAATTTAAGCTGATTGTCGATGGTTACACCTAAGAGCTTAGTACTGGATTCTACCTGAATGGGAGTGTTATTAAGGGACTGTATAGAGAAGGAGGGTTTAATATTTATGAACTTTTTAGGTAGGAAGAGTAACAGCTTTGTTTTTTTAGGGTTAAGGATGAGCTGGTTGTTGGAGAGTCATGTTTCAATTAAGTTAAAAGATGCCTGAGTAGCTGAGAAGAGCTTAGAGGGAGAGTTGACTGTGGTGATGACTGTAGAGTCATCTGCGTATTGCACTAAAGATGACTGAGAACAGGAGGTATATAGCTGATTGGTAAAGATATTAAAAAGTAAAGGCCCTAGGATAGACCCTGGAGGTACACCCATTTTGACAGGGAGAGGAGGGGAGAGTGCAGAGTGCCCTCTCACTGATTGAGATCTATCAGTGAGGTAGCTGGAACCATGCAACAGTTCTCGAGAAGTTGAAGTTATGCAGTTTGTGCAGCAGAAGAGAGTGTGAGACAGTGTTGAAAGCTTTTGAGAGGTCCAAGAATAGGCAAGAAATACATTTATGGTTGTCCACGGCTATAGAGACAGTGTTGAGGAAGGATAATAGAGCTGCAGTGGTGCTATGTTTGGATCTGAAGCCATGTTGAGTGGGTGTAAGCAGATTTTCCTGTATTAGATGCTGCATAACTTGTTTATGAATACATTTTTCTAGTACTTTAGAGAGAGGGGAGAGGATAGCGATAGGGCTAAAGTTGGAGATATCAGAGGAGTTACCTCCTTTGTGTATAGGTAGAATGTAGCATTGTTTCCAGATGGAATGGACTTTAGATTCAGAGATAGAGCGATTAATTAGGATAGTTACAGGGAGAGCAAGAGAGTCAGCCTCTAGTAAAAGAAAAGTGGAAGGAATATTGTCAGCTGATCCTGAGCATGATTTTAATTTAGAGAGTAGAGTTTTGATGTAGCTAATAGGTACAGGTTTGAGGGAGAAGGTATTTGAGGAGACAGTATTAGGAGTAGGTTCAGAAAAGTTGGAGATGTTAGTAGTAGAGGAGTTTGGGTTAGGGTTCAGTACCTTAGATATTGAATCGATAAAATAGGTATTGAAGATAGTGGCAGTTTCTTCAGATGCCTTGTCTGGGCATGGATTGGGGGATCTAAGATTACCGGGATGTAATATTTGGTTAATAGAGTTCCAGAATTTTTTAGGATTCGATTTTAGGGCTGTAAGAGGTTTGTTACAGAAGTCCTTTTTATCTTTGTTTATGTGCTTTTTTGTCAGATTTCTGAGTTCTTTATATTTTTGTAAGTCTGCAGAGAGCTTAGTTTGTGACCATTTTTCCATAGTTTGTCTCTAGTTATCATAAGGGTACAAGTGGCTTTTGATAGCCATGGAGATATGGTGGACTTAATTCTGACTTTGCGAGGGGGAGCAAGTGAGTCTAAGATATTAAGGAAGGTGGAGTTGAAAGCCAGGATTGCTTCTTCTAGTGGGAGTTAGGTAAGGAATTTCCAGTTTACTTTAGAGAGGAGGGCATTAAAGGTTTCTGGATGGAAGTTAGAGAGTTTATGACAAGTTATAAATTTAGGAGGTTTTGAGAAGTGGGGAGTGAACCTAAGCACTTTTTCTAGGGCAGTGATCACTCAGGGTGTTTAGTAGGGTTTCAGGGTTATAATATTTGGAAGTATTAGATACAAGTACCCAGTCAATAAGAGTACTAGATGTGTGAGAGTTGTTTGTATGGGTAGGTTGGGAGATTAGCTGTGTAAAGCCATATAAATTAATAGGAGTATTAGAGTTTGGGTTACTGAGAGTTAACCAGTTAATGTTTACATCCCCAAGGAGGATAGTTTCATTGGGGAATGTGTTGAGAAAAGTATGAAAGAATATTTTCGAGCAGAGAAATGTTGTCTCCTGGAGGAATATAGATGGCTGCTACTGTGATAGTGGTCATTTATTTTAATGTTAGCTGTAAGTAGTTCAGCAGGAGAAAAGGATGGGATAGGTTTCATAATACTTGTAATGGTGAGGTGTTTGGAGTAGAGGATGGCAATGCCACCCCCTTTTTTGTTTTGGCGATCTATGCAGAGCATATTATAACCAGGGGGGAGAATGTCTTTGTCAAAGATTTGGGGTTTTAGCCAAGTCTCTGTTAAGGTGATGACATCAGAGGTGTGGAAGGCTATCCAGGCATGGATTTCATTAACTTTGTTTAGAATACTACGGGCATTCATAGAGTAAAAGGAAATATGTTTGTTTGGAGAGGATGAGTTTATTAAGTTGGGAGAGGTAGAGTTATGCATGGTGGGGTGATAGATGGGCCCAGGATTTGGATGTATATCTTCTGGTAGAAGCAGGGCTGCATGAAGCTGGTAAAGCTTGAAATTAAATGGGTTGTAAGTCAAGTACTTAGTCTTGGTTTTAGATGCTAGAGAGTGAGGGGGACGAAGTTTGATTTTAGGCATCGGGATGTTCATGGAAAAGATATAGGAGGAGACTTTAAGAGAGTACTGCAGAGATGAGAACCAGTTAGTATGGGGATTAGTTGAATCACTATGGACAGGTGGTAATGGAGTAGTACAAGATGTAAGAATGGAAGGAGAAGTAATGGAGGCAAGAGGAAAATGGAGACGGTTGCAAAAGCCATGGCCTAAGGTAGGGAAGTAGGATTGGGATGGAGAGAGGAATGGGTAAGGGACTAGGAAAAGTACGTTGTTGGACCTGTTAGAGAGTTGAAGTAAAATTTAAGTGAAACAACCTGTAGGGGGAGTAGGGGATATGTAGAAAGGAGGAGGATTTGCAGCAGACTAAACTATAAAGTGATATGTAGGGGAGGTAAGGTAAGGGAGGGTATATGTTTGTGTGGGTGTGTGTGTGGGTGTGAGTGGGTGTGTATGTGTGGGTGTGTGTGTGTGAGCATGCATGCTTGTGTGTGTGTGTGTGTGTGTGTGTGTGTGTGTGTGTGTGTGTGTGTGTGTGTGTGTGTGTGTGTGTGTGTGTGTGTGTGTGTGTGTTCATGTATGTGAGTAAGTGTGTGTTTGAAATTATTATTTAAATCGCTAAAGGTGAGTTTGGTCAGAGCGAATATGACATTTTTGACATTTTTTCAAGTATTTTTTGATATGACATTAAATGTCAGCAAGAGGACAAAGAGAGCACTGCCTGTCTCAGGATGTTTATTACTGTCATGTAGTTTTCAGGTGTCCTGAGGTTATGAAATGGTATATGGAACTGAGAAGCTTTTTTGAAAAGATCCTCTGAAAATGATCCACAAATCTTCATTATGACTTTTTGGAAAGCACATAACAGAGATAATAAGTTATCTAATTATAGCAAGATGCTAATGTCAGCACTACATATGAAACTATAATTGTGTATATTACATTTATAAACTGGAAATGAAATAATGTATACTCTAAGTCCCAGAACACTGATGTTCTATGTAAATTTAGACATCATTAAAAGCTAAATGTATCGATCCTTAGTGGTTAATAAAAAATGTTGCTACAAGTGCAAGTTTACAAACTACAAGGTTCACTCTCCTTGCATATCTTACATCCTACCAAAGCTCCATCTTTCCCCCACTCAACCACTACCACTGTACTACTACTCACACCACCACTCATGTCTCACCCTCACTCAGCTCCCCTCCCACCAACTCAAGAAACATCCCTATGCACCCCCCACATATTCTACCAACTATATTACTCAAGCATAAAGCATCCCTACAACTTTACACAGTAACCCTCCCACTATACCTATTACCCAAAGAGCACAATCATAAAGTTTCCCTTATAAACAAACACATTCAAAAACTGAGAAAACTAATAACCTCATGCATATCTAAACTAGCCCTAAGTGGAGATATCCACCCCAACCCTGGCCCTACCATCTCCAACCCCAATCTTCATAATCAGACTAGAAACCACAATTTCTCCCATATTACAGCCAATAGAAAGCCAAGTGGCTTCCTTCTACTAAGCCTAAATATTAGAAGTATATCCAACAAAGTCCATAAACTCCATGCCACCATAGACTTGTACTCCCCAGATATAGTCATCCTGACAGAAACCTGGCTAAAACCTCACATTACCAGTGAGGAAATACTCCCCACAGGTTATGGCATACTAAGAGTAGACCGGCTAAACAAGAAAGGAGGCAGTGTAGCTATAATATTTAAACAGCATCTAAACATCCAGATCTTAAAATCATCAGCTCCACAAATAGGCAATGAAGAAATAATATATACCAACCTCAAAATAAACCAAAACAAAACCATCAACATAATTGGATGCTACTTCCCACCTGGCCAAAACATCCCTCCACTAGAAAACCTCCTCAGCTGGTCTACCCACCATCTCCCCCAAGAAACTATAATTTTAGGTGATTTCAATATTGACTGGCAATCCTGTTCTGGCAACCATCCAACCCATCATGTAAACCTTCATGGCTTCACCCAACTAGTCCAGTCGCCAACTAGGATAAATAAAAACTCCAGCAAGCACACTACCCTGGACTGGATACTAGTCAGTAAGAGCCCCCAGCCATATATAACAGGCTGCTTATCAGATAGCCTCAGTGATCACTCCCCAACATTCCTACTCAAAAAATACCTATACCAAGCTAAACCTGTCATCTACCGTCAAATATGTAAAAAACTAAACTTTAACCCACTCACATTCATCTCATCCCTCAAAGAATGTAACTGGCATCCTCTAAAGTACCTCAGCCGTGATGACGCAGTAGAATGTTTTAATACTACCTTCATGAGCATCCTTAATTACCATGCCCCCATAAGACTTTCCAGAATCAAAGCAGTACCCTCCCCATGGCTACAGAAAACCACTAAATCAGAAATGAAAAACAGGGATAAAGCCTGGGAGCACTGGCACAAAACCAAAACCCCCTCAACTAGACAGAAATTCCTAGAACTACGCAATAGAGTAAAAAAGCTAATAAAACAGGACAAATTCCAATACTACCAGTCTGCCCTAGACTCCTCTCAACACAGCCCCAAACAATTCTGGTCCTCCATAAACTCCATCCTCCACCCAGGTAAAGTCAGTACCCCTCCTCCTAACATCCCTCACTCCTCAGAAAATATTGCTACCTCATTCAACACACACTTCACACAAACCATACTATCACTAGCTAAACAACACAACCCCCCCTCCAACCCACACCTTCAACTAGTAATCTCCCCACTGCCTTCTCTTTTTATCCTGTACCTACCTCCAACATAAAAAAACTCTTAACTAAACTTAAGCCCACCAGATTAGCAGCAGACAACCTCCCAAGTGAATAGCTACAAATCGCAGCTGATGCTCTGGCCTACCCAGTATCCATCTTGATTAACCGATCTCTGTCAGAAAGTTACATTCCCACACTGTGGAAAGTATCACATATAATTCCCCTCAACAAAGGCGGACCCTCCACAGAACTAACCAATTACCACCCCATAGCTATTCTCTCTCTCCACTCTCCAAAATACTAGAGAGATGCATACACTCTCAGGTCTTAGACTACCTCCTTACTAACAAACTCCTTTCCAGTACTCAGCATGGTTTCCAACTAAACCATAGCACCACCACTGCCTTACTCTCCTTTACTAACACTATCCTTCAGCATAAAAACAATGGCTATCTCTCCTCTGCTACTTTCCCAGACCTATCTAAAGCATTTGACATAGTCCCACACAAACAACTTATCTCTGTCCTCAATAACCTATCCTTCTCACAATCGGTCACCAACTGGTTTCAGAGTTACCTGTGTGACCGCCAACAATCTGTTGTATGGCAGAATGACATATCTCCCCAACTACCTGTCTCCATAGGGGTTCCCCAAGGATCCATCCTTGGACCCCTACTCTTTTCTGTTTTCCCCAATAATCTAGCCTCTGCCACCAAACATGGCACACTCATACAATATTCAGATGACTCAACCATCATCTGCTAAGCCCAGTCCCTACCCAAACTGCAAAAAGTCACACAGGAAGCCTTTTCCTCTGTTGAAACTTGGTTATCCGATGCCCAATTAATACTCAACCCAAACAAAACTAAACTACTCATCTTCCAACCCACCAAACATACTCAAAACAGCTCTCACTTTAACATCACAGCAAAAGACAACACCACTATATACCCAACTGAACACACCAAATTGCTAGGAGTGGAAATAGACAATAAACTAAAATTTGACATTCACATATCCTTGACCATAAAAAGTCCACAATAAACTAGGAGGCTATACAGAAATAAGCAACTTCTCACCAAAGCAGCAAAGATTTCAATAGCAAATTCCCACCTTATCTCCACCCTACTTTATGCCTGTCCAATATATACCAACCTAAGGCAATGCGATTTAAACAAGCTAGAGACCTGCTACAACAAAATCTCCAAATTCGCCACAGGGGCATCCTACCATAGTCACCACTGTCTCTTACTTGCTGAACTGGGCTGGCTTGAACTCCCTCACCTCCTTCAATGGTATCAACTCTCACTTGCCCACAAACTAGTAAATCATCCACTAAATGTCCCATCCCTCCAGAATCTACTCCAACCCTATCGCACCAACAGACCACTAAGATCCAGCAACAAAAATCCCTTGCAGATCACTAAAGCCAATAACTCTGCTGGTGAATCACTATTCTCTTGCACCATAGCCAAATTATGGAACTCCCTCCCACCCACAATTACCTCCATACCATCATGCACCCACTTCAAAACTTTACTAAAAGCACACCTAAAAACATGCTGGCTATGCCATTGCAACTCCCACTCTAATATCACCCACCCCATCCAACCACTGCCTTTCTTTCCACTCCACTAACTACCTTGATTATAGCAAGCTCAGACGCTCATAAGCCAGTACTTATTATACAGCAGGAACTTCTTCTTGTAACATTTGTTAATGTTTGTTATGTACTTCACAGATAAAGATTCTAGTTGTCTACTGATGTACTATATTCTTCATCTGTAAATATGTTGTAAGTAATTGCTATGTAAATTGTTAATTGCTATGTAATACAATGTAACTACTGTCTGTTTATTTTAACTGTGGAGCTTTTCTCCCCGGGCCTCCACTGAAAATGGACCTACGTCCAGTCGGACACTCCCAGTCAACAAATATAAATAAATAAATAAATTTTAAACATAGTAGAATGAGGCATAGAGCTCTCACTCCCACTAATAAATTAAGGTAAATAAATAACTACCACAGTTGTAAACAGATTGGGTTTACTGCGGAATGGGTTGTGTGTGCAGATTACTGCCTGTAATTGATATGAATGGAAAACGTATAATACGCAAAGCTGCAAATCTGTGGTTGAATTAAGATGTCAGAATCTTATTTATACTAGCTGATATTGCACATATATTGCAGGATTCAGAGCAGTCTTTCAGTCTATACAAGATCACACATCTTGATTTGTGCATCCTGCATGAAGTTGTAATTCAGTGATATCCAGTGAACAAGGGATCATAGTACTAGGCATATGGACTATAGAGCTAGGTGAGCCAGTGTTAGACCTGATGTTTGTTGGCAACCAGTGGCTAAGAGAAGAGAAGAGAAGAGACGAGAAGAGAAGAGACGAGAAGAGAAGAGAAGAGACGAGAAGAGAAGAGAAGAGAAGAGAAGAGAAGAGACTAGAAGAGAAGAGACTAGAAGAGAAGAGAAGGGAAGAGAAGGGAAGAGACGAGAAGAGAAGAGAAGAGAAGAGAAGAGAAGAGAAGAGAAGAGAAGAGAAGAGAAGAGAAGAGATGTCAGTTCAGTTTTTCCTGTGCTGTCTTGGAGTTGGTGTATGTTTGTGTGTGTGTATATCTACAGTATATCTATATATCTGTATCTATATATGTGTGTGTGTGTGTGTATGTATGTATATGTTTGCAAACACATGCACATACAACACACATACATCTACATATGGTTGGAGTGCATTTGAGCAAACTTTTGAAATATTGAATGTTGCTTTTATATTGTTTTTGTGCAGCTTATGAGACTAAATGCTTTTAACACTGGCTTCTGTGTACATGAGATCACAGTAAAGCAGGAACTGGGAATCTGCTCTTTTGCCACTGTTGTGCATTCTCAGATTTGGTATATATAATTAAAAGGGGTGTGGAAGAGGTGCAAGGGGTCTGACCCTCTGTATAAAATAGTTTATTTTTTATTGTTTTGTGATTGATCTTATATATATATATATATATATATATATATATATATATATAGTAAAAATCAAACTTTACATGTCAATTCCAAAAGACTGAATGTTAAAACACCAACATAAAAAAGAAACTGACAATTTTTCAGGGGGGTCAAACAAGCTTCTCCATGCACTCTGCCCTCCACACCCCCTGCTAATTATATATACCAATTTGGAGATTGCACAGCAGGGAAAATCCCCATGCTCTGCTATTCTATGACCTCCCACACAGTGATACCAACAGAGGTGATCATATGATTCTTAGATTAGTTCTACCAGCATTGCAGATATTCTATATTCTGAACATTCGACCATTTAAAGTACTTCCATATATCTATATCTATCTATCTATCTATCTATCTATCTATCTATCTATCTATCTATCTATCTATCTATCTATCTATCGATCTATCTATCTATCTATATATCTGGGTCTAGGACTATTCACTGAAAGCACATTTCACTGAAAGTCAAATCACTGTGCACAAATCACCGAAAGCTCAATTAACTGAAAACATAATTCACTGAAACACATTTCACTGAAACTTATATATGGCCTTTTCCCCACTGTAGTGCAACCCTGGAGTTAGTATATATAGTAGATATATATTATGTTTAGAAAAGAGTAACTTATTGGAATTGCAAGTATTCATGTATATAGTTCAAAATATTTAAAATAGGTGGGGGGCTATGGCCCCCACACCCTCCTTACTATATATACTAACTCCAGGGTTGCACTACAGTGGGGAAAAATCCATAAATAACTTTCAGTGAAATGTGTTTCAGTGAAATGTGTTTCAGTGAAATGTGCTTTCAGTGAATAGTCCTAGTCCCCTACATATATATATATATATATATATATATATATATATATATATATATATATATATGGATTCCTATTACAAGAACGAAGTTACTTACCGGATTTGTAATAGGAAGCCTCACTTCTTAAAGTTCACTTTATAAGTGCACTTCACGAAAACACCACAGCACAGTGGAGGACATAAAAACAAGCACTGTAGTCACGGACCTTAGGGTTAGGGGGGATAGCTATGGGCTATCCCCTTACTATGACCCGTGCCCTAACCCTAAGGTCCGTGAGTACTGCATGGAAGTTCAGTACAACACCTGTTTATTGTACTGAACTTTGCGTAAGTGCACTTTCAATTAAGTGTACTTTCGCTGCAGTGAGCATTCCATGCACTATTTCGAATTAGTGAAAATTCGATCTAGTGTATGGAACCCATATATATATATATATATATATATATATATATATATATATATATAAGATGACATAAAATAATACTTTTTAAGTATGTTTTCAGTGGAGGCAAGCCCCCTCTCTACACCTCTCCATGTGGGAGGCAAGTCCCCCACACCCCCGAACTTATAAACTCCACATTTACGCTAACTCCAAGAAGATGTTAATTCCCACCAAAAAGGTCATCACTGTCTGTACAACTTGCAAACAGTTATTTCCTATGAAGGAGTACTGCTTATCGACAGGTTGAATTTTCTTCATCCACCTATAGGTAAACAACTTTGTGTGTGTGTGTGTGTGTGTGTGTGTGTGTGTGTGTGTGTGTGTGTGTGTGTGTGTGTGTGTGTGTGTGTTTGTGTGTAAAATGTTTGGGGTACAGGAGCTTGCATCCACATTGGATATTCCACAGAAGCCCCACCCCCCAATGAAATAGTTTTTGTGTTTTGCAACCGTTGGATTGTCACTCTTTTGACCACCAATGTTTTGGATGTTTTGGGGTTGAATAATCATGTGTATATTAAACAAGATATGTTTATTCCTAGCAAGCCCATATGCCAGGAGCATGTCTTATGTAGCCAAAGCTCAAAAACATCCACCTCAGCCTCCTGAGAGCATGAGAGTATAACCCTGCAGCTGGATACCTATACATTTCAGTATGTACTATACTACCCTATGGAGAGAATTTACAAGATTTGGAGCCCAGGAATTAGCACAGCACTGGTTATTACTGTACTGATGGATTTCTGCACAAGAAATTATAGTTTGTTTACTATATTCAGTACAGGGGCTATAGAATGTAAACAGATTGGAAAATGTTTAATGCTTCTGCTTCCTATTATTTTTAAATCATGTAATTTGTCTTTTCTATGCTGCCCCATGCTGCATCTAATTAATCTAATTATTTTCCTATGTTTCTTTATCTTATATTGTGTGTTTGCTTAATTTATTCTTTTATCTTTTTACAACTACAGACCAACATCAAAATGGAACATATCTCTATTATACTTAATGCTAGTTAATGTATGTGCACTGAATTGCCATTTTTGCTTTGACAGACCATGGATAAAATATCCATTGTGTTTCAGCACACTTTAACAGTCAAACAAAAGAAAATAAGTACACTTTTTACCTGCAGTTACTTATTACAGGAAGTTCGATATTTCCTTATGCCAGATGAAAATTTCTGCATACTAACTTATTTAGATTGCAGAGGACATTGCAGGTGTCTTGTTGAATGTCATTAGCTCCTAGCTACCCATTATTAACTCATAAATGGAATGTTTGCATATACATCTGTTTTATCTGTTCTTTGCGTATGAAATATTCATCAATCTGTATCCTTTCTTAATTCAAGTAATCTGACTTCACTGTCATGACAAAAACAACAAACGTGAGTGCTTAGTGTTTACCTATGGCGTGATTGTAATCTACAAGTGTGTATTGTAAGGAGAGAATTAGAAACGTACTTCTATCTCCTGCTTTATTTCTTGCACCCAAAGGCATGTTACTGCATTTTTTCTCAGTTAGCTTGTAAGTATATTTAAAAAAAATACTGGTATATGAGTATATCTGTTGCATTTCTTTAAAGAATGTGAACACAGGTGCCTGACATTTACTAGATTGTAATAGTGACATAAGTACTACCCTTGATGACCAGCCACCATCTCTAGTAATGTTTATTAAGTTTGTAGAGTGACTTTTTTAAGCACTGAGGCACTATTATTCCTCGTGCCATTTTTCAGACATGAAGGAGTCTAACAAATTCTTTACTTCTGCATACAGCTGTCATTTTCACATTTTGAGTTCTGGAGTAAATAAATGTTCTGCTGTAATAGAGTAACGCCTGCAGTGTTCACTTATTTTCCTTTATGTTCACATCAGGAGGTGTGAGGTACAAATCCCTGAATCATTTGATATCAAAAGGAAAATGCAATAATGTTTTGAAGTGTATATATCAGGGCAGTTACAGTGAATACACCATGAACTTCGATTCCATTATATATTAAGTCTGAAAATAGCAAATGTGATTTTTTTCCTTCTCTTGAGGATCTTTGCCTGGAAAGGCACATAGTCTTTCAACTAGCATAACAAATATCAAGATGTCAGGTTAAAATATTATTCAGAAATCAGCATTTTGAAGGAGAATTCAATCTTTTGGTACACATAGTTTTGGTACTATCAGCATGTTATTATATATAGGAGTAACATCATTTTGGTAGTATCAGCATGTTATTATATGTAGGAGTAACATCATTTTGGTTGTATCAGCATGTTATTATATATAGGAGCAACATCATTTTGGTAGTATCAGCATGTTATTATATATAGGAGTAACATCATTTTGGTTGTATCAGCATGTTATTATATATAGGAGCAACATCATTTTGGTAGTATCAGCATGTTATTATATATAGGAGTAACATCATGAAGTAAATAAAGTATAATAAATGTTTAGTCTAGAAGCCATCAGAGTAGAGGTCACCTATGTCTGTATTTATGAGGTCCATAATGATACGTTCCATGGCCTTACAGATGAGGCTGATCAGGGTTATGGGTCTGTAATTGCTCGGGTCTGTTGCTATGCCACATTTGTGGAGGGGAATAACCATTGCTTTTCTCTATTCCGCAGGAACAAAGCCTGTGGTCAGGCTATGATTGAAAAGGGTACTTAGTGGTGATGCTAGTTCATGTTTTAGCCTGTTTAGAAGACAGCTTGGGATGTCATCTGGTCCCATAGAGCTTGTGTTTTTTACCTTTGACAAGGCTTTGAGGACCTGCTCTTCAGATATGTGGGGGGGGAGGGGTTGAGGGAAGGTTTGTTGTAAGTTAGGAGGGGATAAGGGAGTGAATTTTTCACCAAACCTATCCACTAGTAGGTTTGCTACCTCTGTGGGGTCAATGTGTGTGATACATACTGTAGGCCACTAGTTCTGCACATGCTTGGGTCCTACCCTTTAGGTCACTTTTGTAGCTGTAAAAAGCCTTATGGTTATCCTTGGCTGTACTTGCTAAGTTTCACTCAAAGGAGACTTTGGAGGATTTGACAAGTTGTCTTATTTGCCTGTTGAGGCTAAGGGTGGTGCTTTTCCATTGTTGGGGCCTTGACTTTGTTTTCTTGGACAGCAACTTTCTGCACTTATTGTAGAGTTTGTTGATGCTGGATGTCCACCATGGCAGCGTGTTTTTACTTGGGGCTCTGGCTTTTATTCTTTCTGGTACAGTCGAGTTTATACACTTATGTGATTGTATAGGGCTTTAGTGTAAACTGCAGCATAGTTACCACTTCCAGCTTGGTTGGGTCTTGGAATGCATTTATACCTTCACCTAGGAGGGTATAATTTGCCTTGGTGAAGTTTTTTTGTCTGATTTCACACTTTGCGAGTTCTGGTGTTAGAGCCAGCTTGAAGGTGACTGATTTGGGGTCATTTATAACTAATAAGGGTCTGACAGTTGTGGCAGTGTATCTGTTTGACATGTCAGTGATGACCAGATCCAGAATGTTTGTTCTCCTTGTCGGGGTATGGGCAATTTGTTCCAGGGCATTTGAATTAACAAAGTCAAGGAACTTTTCTACTAGCGAGCTGGGCTAATGTAGGTTTCCCAGTTGATGGTGGGATAATTGAAAAGTTTGGCAGAATGTTTGTTGTAAGTTAGGAGGGGATAAGGGAGTGAAATGTTATAGTGTTTAGATTGTATAGATGTTAGATGTGGAAGCAAAACAAAAATGTTGTTTTTTGTTTCTACCCTAAGGACATAGATATGTTGCAAAACATGTTTTACTATAATCAGTGTGTTCAGTAAAATTTGGATTGTCTCCAGTTTGGTCAAGTAGGCTTTGTGGGCATCGTGCCCCATGGAGGGGGATCTATAACTGGCTATGACTTGAATGTGCATCTTATCCACTGTATCCTGGACTTGGAGTAACTCCATAGAGTTGTCCAATCTGACTAGATATGAGGTGAATTTATCTCTAATATAGATTGAAGGAAGTAGCTTTTCCTTCACACTGCAGTTAACTCCCACTGTCAGGTCACGCTGATTACAGCACCTATAAGAGGCATTTTCTTCACATAATGTAACAGTTATGTGACACCCTGCTAATCAACATTGAGCTGAAAAGCAGATCAACAACAGGCTAATCCATTGACAAATGTGATACTAATACTAATACTCTGACACAGATCATAAGCAAGGCAGAACATATCGATTTTATAGTTTTTAGATATAGAAGCAGAATAAAGATGCTGTTTTTGTTTCTACCCTAAGGACATGGATATGTTGTGAAACATGTTTTACTATAATCAATTTTTCCATTTGTCAGGGGGTTGAGGGCACTGCATACTGGAGTTTTTGTTTTCCTGCAGCCTACAACAGTCTCAGATCGGATAACTTATAATGTTGGGGACGGGGATTGCAGCCTGCTGTATGGTATAGAGGGAGCTTGGCCCTTCTACATTAAAATGCATGCGCATGTGAATGTGTGTGTGCGTGTGTGTGTGTGTGTGTGTGTGTGTGTGTGTGTGTGTGTGTGTGTGTGTGTGTGTGTGTGTGTGTTGTTTTTTTGCTCTTATAATGCCATTCTACAAGTATAGCTTTTTCACAATGTATCAGGTCTACTAAACTATCCAACAGAATGTCTCCAAAACTGATCTACTGATAAAAAATCCATCTAACACATTGATGTATTCTAATCACCTCTTTCTCCAAATGTGTCTGCCTCAAAGTGCTTATACAACTATAAGAACTAACAGAGGACATCACTAAGGCCACAACATTGCATAACTTATATTTCGACCACACATTATCATTTTTGCTCATGTCAATGGTAATTGCCTTCTCAGAGAGTGTTTTTGTGTAATAGCTGCTCCAGCTTACATTTAGACAGTTTCTCAGCAGCAGAAGAAGACATTGTAGCTAGTTTTAGGAAATGTATTGTTGCTGTTACTTAGTACGTCAATAGTCAATGCTAACAACTGTTGATTTTTTTCTGATTCTGCACTGTTGTTTACAGGCAATTACAGGAAACAGTCATACATCTGTTTTCCTTCTATGCAACTTAGTACTTATGTGTCATCTTCAAAAGTCATAAACGAAGGAAGAAATTGGGGAACTTAATGGATGGATAGCCACAAATTCCTCCCCTATTTAGCACCCTTCATGAATAAGGGAATCATGCACATCTTAACATATCCCTGTTCAACCTATCTAAGGGTTATTTGTAGGAAATAATTGAGAGTTTAAAACTGTCATGAGAATGTAAGACTGGGCTTCTTAATATCCTCACAAATCAATAGCCTAGTACATATAAATCTATGAACCTAGTGCATTAATTGCTGTTTGTCTTTTCCTCTGGGGAGCAGATGCATCTGACCTCCACCTTGAACAGGGAAGCTAGTGAGCTCAATAGGGATGAGATGAGTCCAGGGACCCACCACTTGTCAGGAGCCAAAGGGGATGTGGGAAGGAGGGGATTTTTGAGCTTACACTTGGATGCCAGTCCTAATTCCTTCAGTGGGAATGAATGGGCCAACTGGATAAATTTAGACAGTTACAGGACCCATTAGGAGGGGTCTAGCAGTCAGTAAAGAAAAAAAGAAGAAGGCGATGAAAGAAATATTTTCTCATGCCCAGATTAAATATGCTGACCTCCAGCTGCAGGCTATCCCATCCTTCCAAGCATATTTATTACAGTGTGCAAACCAAACATAACCCTTCTCTTATCGTATTGGACTTTTTTGAATATAGCATTTTTCCATATGTAAATTTTGTTTTTGGACATATTCCTAGTATGGCAGCTTTTCTCTGAATGACCTCCAGAATTGTGCACATTACTCCAGCAGTGCTCTTACCAGTAACTTGTGCACTAGGAGGTTCCCCACACTGCCCTTACAATTTATTCCTCAGGCTATACAGCCCAACATCTAATTGAATTTGGTTGCTGCCCTCACACCATGTCCTTAATCACTCACTTCTTCAAGGATAATTAACCACTGATGTGTTTCCTGATTTACTGATCTCCTACCCTCACTCAGGGTTGTAGTTTCTCAAGTGCAGCACTTTACATTTGTGAACAATCAACCTTAGCTTGTACCAGTCAGCCCAAAGGTCAAGTATCATTAAGATTATTTTAACTTAGCCCATCTCCTACCTCACAACTTGCTGTTTTATGCTAACTGAATAATGCTGATCTCCATTTTCACTCTTAATGTCTGTTGCAAAAATATTTCTGATCCCCATATCCACCCCTCTTACATACAACCCATTACTAGCTTCTTTTTGGACAGCTCTCCCCTTACCAATCATCCCCTTTGTGTCCTTCCCAGTAAGTTGTCAGATGCCTGCATAAATGTCATCCTTCTCCAACCACCCTTAACTTCCTCACAAATCTCTTAGGTATAGCCAAGTCAATGGCACTGCAAAAGTCCAGACAGTCATGGTTAATAAACTACCTCTAGTCATATACTATGTCATTAAGCTGTATACCGAGACTAGATTAGTCTGTTATAGCTACTTGTCCAAGAAGCCAAGTTGACTGCTGCTCTAAAGGTAATTATATTCCAGGTAGCTTGTCAGCCTTTCTAGTAGGATGATTTCTATTGTCTCATCAACCAAGTGAGATCACAGTCACCAAACTATAGTTACCTGTATGCTTAGCAGGGGACTTGCCTGTTGGAAGAGGAGGCATCATGATGCAAGAGTGAGTCATGTCAAATTTGAAGTGTGGTAGTATTTTTTTCTCCATTTTTTGCATACAAAATTCAATGTGTTAAGAAGATTCTTATCAACAGGCTAATCCATTGACAAATGTGATACTAATACTAATACTCTGACACAGATCATAAGCAAGGCAGAACATATCGATTTTATAGTTTTTAGATGTAGAAGCAGAATAAAGATGCTGTTTTTGTTTCTACCCTAAGGACATGGATATGTTGCGAAACATATTTTACTATAATCAATTTTTCCATTTGTCGGGGGGTTGAGGGCACTGCATACTGGAGTTTTTGTTTTCCTGCAGCCTACAACAGTCTCAGATCTGATAACTTATAATGTTGGGGACGGGGATTGCAGCCTACTGTATGGTATAGATGGAGCTTGGCCCTTCTACATTAAAATGCATGCGCATGTGAGTGTGTCTGTGTGTGTGTGTGTGTGTGTGTGTGTGTGTGTGTGTGTGTGTGTGTGTGTGTGTGTGTGTGTTGTTTTTTTGCTCTTATAATGCCGTTCTACAAGTATTGCTTTTTCACAATGTATCAGGTCTACTAAACTATCCAACAGAATGTCTCCAAAACTGATCTACTGATAAAAAATCCATCTAACACAGTGATGTATTCTAATCACCTCTTTCTCCAAATGTGTCTGCCTCAAAGTGCTTATACAACTATAAGAACTAACAGAGGACATCACTAAGGCCACAACATTGCATACCTTATATTTCGACCACACATTATCATTTTTGATCATGTCAATGGTAATTGCCTTCTCAGAGTGTTTTTGTGTAATAGCTGCTCCAGCTTACATTTAGACAGTTTCTCAGCAGCAGAAGAAGACATTGTAGCTAGTTTTAGGAAATGTATTGTTGCTGTTACTAACTACGTCAATAGTCAATGCTAACAACTGTTGATTTTTTTCTGATTCTGCACTGTTGTTTACAGGCAATTACAGGAAACAGTCATACATCTGTTTTCCTTCTATGCAACTTAGTACTTATGTGTCATCTTCAAAAGTCATAAACGAAGGAAGAAATTGGGGAACTTAATGGATGGATAGCCACAAATTCCTCCCCTGTTTAGCACCCTTCATGAATAGGGGAATCATGCACATCTTAACATATCCCTGTTCAACCTATCTAAGGGTTATTTGTAGGAAAAAATTGAGAGTTAAAAACTGTCATGAGAATGTAAGACTGGGCTTCTTAATATCCTCACAAATCAATAGCCTAGTACATATAAATCTATGAACCTAGTGCATTAATTGCTGTTTGTCTTTTCCCCTGGGGAGCAGATGCATCTGACCTCCACCTTGAACAGGGAAGCTAGTGAGCTCAATAGGGATGAGATGAGTCCAGGAACTCACCACTTGTCACGAGCCAAAGGGGATGTGGGAAGGTGGGGATTTTTGAGCTTACACTTGGATGCCAGTCCTAATTCCTTCAGTGGGAATGAATGGGCCAACTGGATAAATTTAGACAGTTACAGGACCCATTAGGAGGGGTCTAGCAGACAGTAAAGAAAAAAAGAAGAAGGCAATGAAAGAAATATTTTCTCATGCCCAGATTAAATATGCTGACCTCCAGCTGCAGGCTATCCCACCCTTCCAAGCATATTTATTACAGTGTGCAAACCAAACATAACCCTTCTCTTATCGTATTGGACTTTTTTGAATATAGCATTTTTCCATATGTGAATTTTGTTTTTGGACATATTCCTAGTATGGCAGCTTTTCTCTGAATGACCTCCAGAATTGTGCACATTACTCCAGCAGTGCTCTTACCAGTAACTTGTGCACTAGGAGGTTCCCCACACTGCCCTTACAATTTATTCCTCAGGCTATACAGCCCAACATCTAATTGAATTTGGTTGCTGCCCTCACACCATGTCCTTAATCACTCACTTCTTCAAGGATAATTAACCACTGATGTGTTTCCTGATTTACTGATCTCCTACCCTCACTCAGGGTTGTAGTTTCTCAAGTGCAGCACTGTACATTTGTGAACAATCAACCTTAGCTTGTACCAGTCAGCCCAAAGGTCAAGTATCATTAAGATTATTTTAACTTAGCCCATCCCCTACCCCACAACTTGCTGTTTAATGCTAACTAAATAATGCTGATCTCCATTTTCACTCAATGTCTGTTGCAAAAACATTTCTGATCCCCATATCCACCCCTCTTACATACAACCCATTACTAGCTTCTTTTTGGACAGCTCTCCCCTTACCCATCATCCCCTTTGTGTCCTTCCCAGTAAGTTGTCAGATGCCTGCATAAATGTCATCCTTCTCCAACCACCCTTAACTTCCTCACAAATCTCTTAGGTATAACCAAGTCAATGGCACTGCAATAGTCCAGACAGTCATAGTTAATAAACTACCTCTAGTCATATACTATGTCATTAAGCTATATACCGAGACTAGATTAGTCTGTTATAGCTACTTGTCCAAGAAGCCAAGTTGACTGCTGCTCTAAAGGTAATTATATTCCAGGTAGCTTGTCAGCCTTTCTAGTAGGATGATTTCTATTGTCTCATCAACCAAGTGAGATCACAGTCACCAAACTATAGTTACCTGTATGCTTAGCAGGGGACTTGCCTGTTGGAAGAGGAGGCATCATGATGCAAGAGTGAGTCATGTCAAATTTGAAGTGTGGTAGTATTTTTTTCTCCATTTTTTGCATACGAAATTCAATGTGTTAAGAAGATTCTTATCAAAATTAAAATAAAAAAAAAATATATACATATATATATATATATATATATATATATATATATATATATATATATATATATATATATATATATATAAAGTATACCCCCATTTTACTTAAGAATGAGTGGACAATGTAGCAAAGAAAGAAGCTTCAGTGTAAATCTTCCCAACAGACTTCTTCTCAGCACAAACACAGAAGGAAGCCAAAGGGTTGTCAGGAAGTAAGAGAGTAGGAAATATATCAGTGCTTGGATTCAGAACCATAGAGTGACATCTATAAACTGTTTCAACTGAGAAATGATCATGATAGACCCACCCTGGGATTCAATAAAATCTGTGCAGGAATAATGCTATTCCTGCATGGAGTGAACCATGTCCATTTCCCCTTAGCTTTAACAGCAGCTCTCCTTGCGTATTCATGAAGGCATGCTACTGCCTAGGCTAAATGGATATGAACACTACTGAGTTCAGGGGGCATGTTTAAGTAGTGCACGCACATCTAACATGACCCCTGCACTCAGAAAGTGCCATACGGCACTTATCAAATGCTTTTCAGTGTCCATGGAAACTGAAATGAAATAAAATAGTAAAACAGTGTCCGTGGACACTGACGTAGATAGGGGAGCAAGAACATAATGCAGGGGGTGTGTGACATGTTCTGTCATACACCCCCTGCATTGTCAAAGTGCCGTACGTCACTTTTCAAGTGCTTTTAGTGTCTGCGGACACTGAAAACAGCTACCCCAGTAGGAAGCAATGCAGGGTGTGTGTGACAGCAGCTACCCCAATAGGAAGCAATGCAGGGGGTGTGTGACAGGTACTGTCACACACCCCATGTATTCCAAAAGAGCAAAAGGCCATACCTCTCAACTGTACAGATTTTTGCAGAATGCCTAGATGCCTGCCTCACATACCTCTCGATCTCCTAGAGCAAGAAATCTGTACAAAGCCATAAATAATGAGGGGACAAAGGAGAACAAATAGGGACACTTGTTAAATATTGTTCATACAAACTTGAAAAGCTGATAGAATAACAGGACTTTCTGAAGAGTATGAAGTCTGAAACTCAAATGTCTGTCATTATCCCCTGATTTTAACCTTAAGTGATCTGCCAATGATTTGCTAGAAAATGACACTCATATGAGAAATAAACCATAAATATGAGGCATAAATCTGGGCATTATGCAGAAATCTGTACACTTGAGAGGTATTCTGCATCATATTTATGGTGTATTCACCCAAACATCTGTCCCTACCTGGCATATAGCAGAGGATGTGATTCATTAAATGATGACAAACATTTGAGTTTAAGACTCCACATCCATCTGAAAAGTCATGCTAATGCAAAAGATATTATTCTAACGATTTTCTAAATTTGTAAGAGCAATATTTAAAATATGTCCCTATGTGTTCCCTTACAAATTCCCTTATTGTGACTAACAAGGAGTACAGATACATGTAAATAAAGTGGGTTTATTATTTTTTTGTTTTTTTTACATTCTAAAGTATGTTTAAGCATAGCTGAGCAGGTGTGCACAGTAGGTCCCTCTGCTCAGCATTGCTTAAACATCTTATAGCAGCTAAATCAAAATGTATAGCCAAAATATTAATGATGGGATTGTGTAGTAGTTAGAGTCCTGGCTTTGCAAGCAGGCATTCACAGTTCGAGTACCAAAGCAGGCACTTTAGTTTTACATGGGAAAGCATTGCTAAAATTATTTTTTTATGTTAAATTATGTAGTACTTGATATATGTTACCCAGGGTAGTGTAGCAGGTCCAAAATGGAAGTGTGAGTGCATATAACTTGTGAAATCACCCATGTATACACAAGTCTCCCATACAGTATAGTCACACCTCAAGGTAATGTAATAAAAGCACATAGGGGGATGTCATGTAAAGTAAATTATATGCACTTAATAATATGTCAGTAATGATGAATGAATCCACAATCCTGATATTTTCTAAAATGAAATCTATGCAATGCTATGTACTTCTCAACTATGCTTAGCTGGTGTAAGCATTGCTTAAATGTGAATGTTAAGCAGCAGTTAGCTCAGCACACTTGTAAGCAGTGCTAAGCATTTACCCCTTTAAGCACTGTTCAACTCAGCTTAGCGGATTTGCTCACTGTTTAGGTGAGCTTAGCATTTTCAAAATGGTCCAATGACAGCAAAGGGCAGGAATATGGTCTTCTTTAAACTGCAGAAGTGGGAATATAGCCAGAACCTGTTGTAGTTGATCTGGGCAGGTGCTATGTCAGGCATTGGTGAAGGAGCATGCTTTCTGGTGCAGTGCTGGACTCCTTGTAGAAAAACATGACAAGAGACTGCTGCAGGGCTAGTACCAGGGCTCACAATACAAAACAGAGGCCTGGGACCATCTCACAAGTGATCTCACCAGTGCTACTGGCAGCTGCTGAAATTGTGAGTAGGTACAGCACCATTATGCCGACTTAAAGCAGAGGAAGGGGGCACTCTTGGCCCAGTGGATCCAAGATGCACAGGCATGGAATGCTGCAGTAGTGTGTAAGCATCAGTATCAAGTAGTTTGTACCAAAGTCTAGCCTGAGTATATGATAGACAGGTATGCACAATGTTTGTTTTTCTCCCCTACAGCTGCAGCAGAGAGGGCTAGCAACATCGAAGCCCATGTCAGCAGACTGTTAAAGCTGTGCTTATAAGGCTGGTGAGTACAAATCTATCTTGCAGTATATAGTGCAAATAACCAAGAAGAAGTACATTGATTGCTGCCAGTAGGTATACTGTTACTATGTTAATCGAATAAATAAAGTCTGCCCAACTAATATTGATCTACAGGATGTGTAGTACTAAAGCACTGTGTCATGTTACTGTAATAAAGATCAATACCAAAAACTGTTGTGTTTACTCTGGTGTGTTGTTGTAGAAATAGAATGCATACAGGTTATCCACAGCAAATATTGGTTTGACAGTATGCATTAACTGAGGTTATTCTGAGAACCAGTTGTTAAGAAAAACTGTAGATTGTGAAGCTGTAAAACAAGTTATAAATGAAATATGAAATATATTTTTTCAATCTAGATTTTATGCCAGAACAACTAATATAGTGTATATGGCAGAGTGCAAAGAATGCAGCTGTTTTTATATAGGCAAAACACAGAATGTATCAGCATATGTATGATGTGAGAGACAATAATAAATTGAATGCTTTAGCAAAACATATTAGAGAGTTTCCATCACATAAATTTAGGTTCAGAGTTATACAAATTGTTGTCAGTGATAAGAGGGGAGGTAACCTTAACAATCATATAGAACGCGTTGAGTTAAAGTGGATATTAAAGTTGCAAGCACACATACACCCTGGACTGAATAATTATGTATGTATTAAACTCGAGCTAGAAGCTCGCTCTTTTAAATAATTGTAACATTGGATAATTGATTAATTGATCCATTTTAGATGTTAAATTGATTTTTAAATGATGTGTTTAATTGATTTTAATTGATTGATTTTTGACTATAAAATGTTTAGGTATTTTGGTAGCTTTACTGATGACTTGAAAAAGCGTAGTTGTTCTACGTGAAAGCGATTGTCTAAACCTATTTTAAGCCATAGCGGTCATCTGGAATTTTTTTGTTGTAAATATGAAATATGAAATATATACTGCACTAAGCTTTCAGCCCAGAATAGTAATGTGTAATGTATCACAGTGTGTTCCATACAGCATT
>NC_056732.1:696680152-696862652 GCF_019279795.1 Protopterus annectens | reverse complement strand
CCATGCTGAGTGTCTGCCATAAGGTGATTCTGGATTAGGTGGTGCATGAGTTGTCTGTGAATACATTTTTCCATAATCTTTACAAGTGGAGTGAGTATAGCTATTGGCCTATAATTGGAGAATTCAGTAGAGCTGCCTCCTTTGTGAAGTGGGATTACATAGGATATTTTCCAGATGGTGGGAATTTTAGCTTCTACTATGGTTCGATTGATTAGTATTGAGACAGGGTAAGCAATAGCATCAGCTGATTTTTGTAGGTACTCGGCAGGGTGTTGATCAGCAGAAAGTGTAGTGGGTTTTAATTTTTTGATCAAAGTATGGATAAGTGAAGTGGCGACTGGTTGGAAGCTGAACGCGAGTAGGTTTCTAGGGGTACTACTTTCAGGACCAGGGGAGCTAGGAGGTAGTTGGCTAGCTAGGGCTTGAAGTGTCTCAGTAAAGAATTGGTTAAAACTATCAGAAACATCTTCAGGGTTTTATCAATAGTAGCAGCAGGGATTAGGGTTGAAGTTTGTCCAGGATGTAGTAGATTATTTAAACCTGCCCCAAACTTCTGAGGGTTATTTTGATTTACTGTCTGTAAATTACAGTAGTATTGTTATTTGCCTTGTAAAATTGATTTTTTGGTTTCGTTCCTGGATCACCCGTATTTAATGTGATCTTGAGGGTCTTTAGAAGAATGCCATAAAGCCCATGCTTTGTTTCTAAGGGTAATTTTGAGTTTAGACTCTTTAGAAAGCCATGGCGCAGTTTTTGCCTTGGTTCTCTTTGAATGAACAGGTGCATGCAAATCAAGGATCTCAAGGAATTTGTTGTTAAAATATGCTACTGCTTCCTCTAAGGGGAGGTGTTTTAGAATAGACCAATTACATGAGTTTAGTTCTTGTTGGAATTTGGCAGGGTCAAAGTTTTTATTGTTTCTAACCTTTCTGAGTAAGGGTTGTTGGGAATTAATGGTTTTGTGCTTAATTACATATGTGAGAACGTGATCGCTTAGGCCATCAAGGAGGGTACCAGAGGTGTACAGTTGGGTGTGACTATTTATGAGTACCCAGTCAAGTATACTTTCTTTTTGGTTGGGTTTACCTATCCTGATAGGGGTGGATATAATTTGTGTAAATGCATGCAAGTTAATATGGGTGGTTGGAGATTCTGAGGAACAGGTGCCCCAGTCTATGTTAAAGTCTCCAAGTAGTAGGGTTTCTTGGGGGTAGTGACATGATAGCCAGTGCAGGATATCTTCAAATGTAGATATATTGTTACCTGGGGGAATGTACATACAGATGATATTAATGCATTTATTTTTATTAAGTTGCAGTTTGGTGGCAAGAATCTCTGAGTTATTAATCTGAGGTGGTTGTATTACATCTATGGTGACATTCAACTCAGATTTATAGAGTACAGCTACCCCACCCCCCTTCCTCGAAGCACAATCCAGCCTGTGTATGTTGTACCCAGGTGGTAACACTTCATTGTCTTTAGTATTAGGTTTTAACCAGGTTTCAGATAAACAGAGAATCTCAGGGGAGTGGACATCCAGAAGTGCATGCAATTCATGTACCTTGTTATTAATGCTTCTAATATTGAGATGACAGACTAGGAGAGAGTTAGTTGGCCTATTAACTACTACGCAATCTTGGCAGTCTGTTAACAATGTCCAGACATACATAACTCTCAACTGTACAGATTTCCATAGACTCATCAGGGTGTGGGACCATATTTATGGCCACTGCCACATACCACTTCTGGGAGTCTGCTAAGTCACTGGGATGATATCAGGAGTAAAGTCACTAAATAATGATATACCATACCTCTGAACCTCTTGCTGCAAGACATCTGGACAAAACCTGACATACTTGGGGGACAGGGGGCTGAAAAGAGGGAGATATCTCACATAATGGTGTTACAAGCTGAAACAGTTGCTGGTGTAACAGGGTTTGTTGTAACATAACATCCCTGAAGGATATGATGTCTGAAACACTAATGGATGTCAAAATTTACTGACTACAAACCTCACATTATCCTACTGATTTCTCAAAAACAGAAATTGTCCAAGGAACAGACCAAACATAACAGGCAAACCTCTGGGCAGTTTGTGGACATCTGGACAGTAGAGAGATATGTCAGAGACATATCACTGTCAGATGTCAAGTCATGCAGAAAATGCATATCCAGACAAAGCCTGTTAATCTAGCAATCTTCTGTGTGTATAACAGCAATACTTATGATCTGTACCCAATTCTAGAGCTTTGTTCCCCTTGTTGTAGTGCTGTCTCCACATGTCTTGTTCTGCGAGGTATTTCCACTTACCATCTGTGAAGCTGTAGCCCCCACATCTCCATAATATCCTCCACACGGGCAAGGAAAAGGGGCAAGGCCTACATGAAGGACTTAATTATAGCACTGTGTTGCTATGGCATTGGCTAATGGAAAGACAAGAGAGCTACTCTGGATGCAAGTAGCAAGTGGGAGACACAGACTGGTGCACAGGCCATCACCTGCTCGTGAGCACTACCTACAAAAGTCAAGCAGCTGCCTATGCAATACAGGTCTGAACCCATCTACACAAAGACAGACTGTGACTATACAAACCTAAACATTTGCATTATTCTGAGGAAACTCTTCACCACTATAACAGCTATGTCAATCACTTAAGCTTGTAATGGAATGCAGAAGGGGGATGCAATAATGTGAAATAGGAAGTTAAACACTAGGTTGCAACAAGACCTGCTGGACTCACATGCAGCTGTCCGGCACCTATGGCCATTCCTGCTTGCCCTGTCTGCAGTGACATAGATCACAGCTCTGGCACCTGAGTCACCCCAGCAAAGGTCAGCTCATGTATGACTACTACTGGAGCGTCTGTTGTCCAATACTGACTGTGGCATTGCTAGGCTAGCTATCTGGAATGTTATAAATATTCATATGTCAACTGTGAATGCTACTATGATACATATTCTTGTCTTACAAATGTAAGAGACTTATATAGGGTGTGTGTATATAGTAAACAGCAGGCACACAAGTGTGTGTTGAACTGTATGTTATATACTGAGCCCATACCTGTCAACTGTCCAGAGTTTTGCAGAATGACCACATGTCTGCCTCATATTTGTAGGCAATGCCTCATACAGTTGTGTATTGCCTGGCAAATCATTGGTAACCCATTTAAGACTGAAGTCATAACCTAATAGCATACATTTGAATGTCAGATGTTATATCCTGCAGAGTAGACCTGTGAATGCGAAACCGTCTTTGCTGGCAACTACATGTGTTTCAGCTAGATTCATAAAGTGTCACTATTATCCAGCCTTTGCCCACCAGTGATGTGTGTCTTTGTGCAGATGTCTTGGTCTAACAGGAGCTAGGTGTCTTAGCATGAAACCCATGTCAATGCAAAAGTACCTTGTCCTGTAGGATGCCAACATTTGTGCAGTCACTGACACCTACTTTGCAGCTGTGGAGAGCACATTAACTTTGCCAGGTTACTCATCCTATCATAAGTTTAGACCCCAAATGGAGGGCTGCAAAGTCACAGGAGGTGGAGTTTTAAACATTATCATACAAATACACACCTCCAGGCTGGCCAAACAGTATGACGTATGGGAGACATCCCGAGTGCAGTTAACAAAACACCTACTCAAATCATAGCTAGCTACAGACCTCCAACCATGACTCTGGACACCCACTGCACCTATCGGGACTTGCTGGAATCTGTCAGGATTCAATCGTCCACCCTGCTCCTGGGTGACTTTAACTTCCCAACCATAGTGTGCATGACCTATGGCACCTGAACATGAATGCACAGAAATTCCTCATCTTTGCCAATGGCAATGCAGTGTATCAGTTGGTCAACACTCCTACAACAAGGGGACATATCCTGTACCTGGTCCTAACCAACATGAGTAGCCACTATAGCAATCCTACAGTGTCATCCTCCTTGGTATGATCTGACCACATAGCCATCACTGTTCAGGTCACCATCTCCCCTGCCCCCCCCCCTTGTCAGGGTTAGACAAAATAAACTTTACACAAATGACTATACATCTCCTCAGAGTAGCTAGACATAGCTTAAAAGCCACCGTCCCATCAGTTGGAACTAGCAGTAGTGTCCAAGCCCACACCACAATACTATGTGAGTGCCTACATAGCTGTACAGACTCAAAAATACCTGGCAGGACAACTTCATCTCCCTCAAGGTAGTGTAGACAGAAATAATTGCTGGACAGGGCCAAGATGGAGCAGGTGCCTTATTGGAAGCAATGTCACCTTGGTCTGAACAAGCAAATAAGGTCACAGGTGAATTACCCTAAGGCTATCTTTGAATGAAAATTGGACACATTCATCAAGGCCAATCACTAGGCCTTCCACACAAATGTCTGCAATCTCAGAGGCAACACCCATATCTGTTCTGTAGTGGTGGTCAGTAACACCACATACACATACGGCATAGATATAGCCTACCTGCTGCAGACAGGTGAAGTGTAAACATCACCCCCCGACCCCCCATCAGTACACATGTGGATGAACAGCACCTGACCCCACTCCTCATCATCAGGAAGCAGGTCTGTAATGCCTTGTCAAAGGCAACATACAGAAGTCTCCATAGGCCTGATACTATCCTTGGCTGCATCCTACATGAACTCAGGCATGAGCCCTCAGCTCCATTACACACTGTAGTCAATCAAAGCCTAAGCACCAGTGCCATCCCATCTGCACAGAGGACAGCCACTGCCATCCCTATACACAAAGGCAGAGCAATCCACTGACCCAGCCAATCATATGCACATCAGCCTAACTAGCCTGCTCTGCAAGGGCATGGAAGGCAATATCAAGGACATTATGAACAGGGACATCAGCAATATCAAAATGCCTGAGCCCACACAAATGCCTGAGCCCACACAGTGTGGTATTGTCAAAGGGAGATCAGGCCTGTTAAACCTGGTCAACTTCTCTGAAGTGGACAACAAACACAAGGACGAGGGGAAGATGGTAAATAATGCCCACCTTCACCTAAACAAATTCTCTCATAATAAGCCCCAGGAGGCCAGGATACATATGCCTACACAGCTAGGCATCAGTCTGTATGTTACCAGATGGGTAGCTAACTGGCTCAATGATAGAGCCCACTCAGTCAAAGCAGTGGATGGCACCTCTAGTAATAGAGTCTTCCAGAGTGGTGTACCCCAAGTATTGGTCTGAGGGTCTCTACTGTTTGAGACATACATATCTGAGTTACAAGACAAAAGCAGTGGTCTGTGGCTGAACAGGTTTACAGATACTTACAAGCTGGCCACTGTCTTACATTCCTCTACTGATGTGAGCATACTCCAAGAGGCCCTCCCCCAATTTAATGACTGGTGCAAGAAGCATGGCCACAAACTGAATGGCAGGAGATGCTTCATTCTCCCTGCTGTGACAGATGTCATCCACACTAATTATGACAGTAATAATGTACTAAGCATGCAATCAGGTGTGTGGTGACATGTGCACCAAGGTTAGCAGCAACCTGACAGTTTTCCACCATGTGGGCACCATTGTACGGAAGGCTGTCTACATGGTCCACCTTACAAATATGGGTATGTCATCCAGGAACCAGGAGGCCACAACATCCCTGTACTCCACCCTTATCAGATGCATTACCAAGTACAATGGCTCCTTTGGCATGTACCTTGCCAAGCAAATGCAACTGTTGCAGAGACCACAGAGGTTCTTGCCCAGGCAAATCCAGGGTCTGCAACACCTATCCTATACAGATAGGCTGAAAGCCCTGTCCCTCTACCCAGTCTCATATAGACTGATCATAGGCGACCTGTGTCTGGCATACAAGGCCATTTCCAAACCAGTCTTGATGGCATTTCTTCATATTTGTAAGACAAACCCTACTCATGCAATATGCATGTAAGGCCCTCACCTGGTCTGTGACAAGTATAGTACTTGTTGGTGGGATAGTGTAGTGTAGTGTCCCACACAATACACTGTCTGTAAAATACACTCCCTTCCCATGCCTAGCAGAGTATGTTTATAGCCCTCTTGAAGAAGAAGCTGGACAACTGGATGGGATATGGATGAGATACCCTTGGGATCCCACGTTTGTCCCAGCTGGACAGGGGAAATAGGTGCTGGCTTTGAGGAGACATAGGTGAAAGTCTGGGCCAGGTTTATGAGGGTATCATGGCCAATAGCCTGGTATCATCATATGAGGTTATGCACCTATTACTTTACATGTTTACTGTATTTATTGCAGACTGTCCTGCAATGTTGTCTGAAATGAATCCCTGTGAGTATGAACTGTGTAGGTACTGCAGTGATAATGTATAGTCTTGTTCCTTCATCAGTTATCATCACATATCATTACACCTTGTCATTGTTTATGATCTTTATAGCAGTACGTCAGCTCTTAACAGTACATGCATATGTACTTGGTGACACTGTATAGCTCACTCCAATAGTCTTGATCTTGGTCCCAATTACCATTCTGCTACTAGGCCCATCACACAGTAGGATTTGTCACCCTTTGTTGTGGGCCTTACAGTAGCTGTAAAAGAGATGGATTGTGGCAGGCAGAACTACCATAAGGTCTGCCCTGATGGGCCCATAGGTGTCAAAACTGTGCCAAAATGTACCAGGAGTGTGTGTGTGTATGTGTGTGTGTGTGTGTGTGTGTTTGTGTGTGTGTGTGTGTGTGTGTGTGTGTGTGTGTGTGTGTGTGTGTGTGTGTGTGTGTGTGTGTGTGTGTGTGTGTGTGTGTGTGTGTGTGTGTGTGTGTGTGTGTGTGTTTGTGTGTATCAGCAAACATTATACTGCAGGGTAATAATTTACTTATGTTGCCTTCCCCTCGCAAGTGAACATGGGGGTTGATGTCTCTCCCCCTGACAACCTGATGTCAGTGTCTTAGCGGACTCCCATGATGATGGTGGTCATAGTGAGGCACAGGTGGGGTTGTTGGTGCCTGCATCTGTGCCACTGTTTGGTATCCCACTTTCACCCACCATGCCCCCACACACAGTCAGTATGCCCACACATACCCAGTCCCCAGCAGCCACAGATAATAGACAGATTTGAGGGTGGTGGCATGGAACAGGCTAGTGTGTTGACAATGGCAAGTGTGAGTGTAGACAAAAGCCATAGCCAGAGAACAGGTGAGGTCACACACACAGGCAGATGGACAGTGGTGGTCGATGGAGGACTGCAGCCCATCAAGCTCCTGTCGCAAGTGCCACAGCAGGTGTTGCCAGACATATGTTACCGTCCATCATGAAGGCACAGACATGTACTGACCGCAACACCAGACAGATGCTCAGGGTCATGAATACAGCTCTACCTGCCATGCGTGACAACCTCTACAGCATTTGTGATGCCATACCTCATCTTGCCAATGTCGTGGATAGACAGTGGGGTGAGACATTGTCACTGCTTGACCATGCAATGTCTGTGTTTGAGCATGTGGTAGGAGTAGGGCATCGGGCAGGTGGACATAGGTCAGCAACATGATCCATTGAGAGCCCACATGGCAGTGCACATTCACAGTCCCGTAGTGGTAGTACCACCAACACTACTAAAGGGAGGGTGCTGTGCACACCACACCAAAGCATGACATAGGTATGTTGTCCTGGCCAGTCTTATCAGGGATGTGGAGCCAGCAGACAGCAGACACCATCTGGGAGTAGTGCTGCATCTTTCCTTAGGCCTGGTGGCGCCAGTGATACTTCTGGCAGAACCAGTTCCCATGTCCCTGCCAGGAGATGCTGAACCATACATCCTCCCATGTATGGTCCACAACTGTCCAACATAGCCCTGTGTCGGGCATCCACATGGCTTGATGGTGTGCAGATAAACACTGACACATCCCTATCACAGGCCGGTCACCACTAGACATCCACAGCTCTTCTGTATGGCCCAGTTGAATACCACCTGTCCAGACACACACACACACACACACACACACACACACACACACACACACACACACACACACACACACACACACACACACACACACACACACACACACACACACACACACACACACACACACACATGATGTCAGCCATATGGCCCAGCCTAGGCCTCTGCCAATCCAACAACACACCCTGTGCATGTGATGCACAAACATTCTCATATGGGTCTGATGCACAGGGTGACTATAGTACAGTATAGCAATGTCAAGCTGTGTAAGGTGCTGTCTGCAGGCAGTAGTTATGGGTACATATCGAGGTGTATGTACCTTGTTAGCCATGATGCACTACTGCTGTTAGTACTGCTGACTGACTATAGTGTTATGTACTGTATTCTGGTTGTGTTCCAGGTGTCTGTGTGTCTGCAGGCTGTGGGCCTGCTGACAGTAGCAATGATGAGTAAGCTGGAGTAGAAACACAGTGACCTTTTCATAGCCAAGGTACAGATGTATATGTACATGTTTACCAGGTTTACCATGAAACAGTGTGTGTGGGACAATTGTGGCAGACAGTGTGACCTTCCATGCATACCTTTGACACAGCCACCTAGCCTTCATACATGTAACCTGGGTATTCTGTAGGACCACAGGCTCACACATACAGAGGAGGTTACTTCAGTGCTGTCATTAGGTCCCTCCCAAGCTTAGCCATTACTTTAACTGCAACAGATTCAGATATCAGCACATGTTGCCCCTGCCATTTCTGACCCATTCACTCAACCATCATGCAGTTGATGAGGGTATGCATAATACTGTGTATGATAGGTTTAGAGTATGTATTCCTGACACAGGTCAGCCTGTGTTAGTCTAACCTGACAATCACCAGCATGTGTGTCTGCTATCTAATATGCATGTCTGTCCTCTCATGCTGGTAGTGCACACAGAGTCATTGTCCTATACATGGGGCAGCTAACGAAGGGCTGAGCACAGCCCCTACCTGCAAAGTCTTATGAACAATAGCACTAGATATATAACTATAGCACAGTGGTACTGTAGTGTGACAATGACTTCCACTACTATTGTAGTGGGTGACAATTGCAGGGGCTGTTAGGATTGCCAATGGTGGGTTCAGAGGCCCTTAACATGTTAGAGCTATCTGACACACACACACACACAAAAACACACACACGCACGCACACACGCACACACACACACACACACACACACTGCTGCATGGGGACATGCATTGAAACACACATGCACATAGAGATGACACTTCTCAGAGTAGATGACCTACCCATCTATTAATGTACAATACACAGTGATATGACCATTGCATGCACCACAGTGGCATAATGTTAGAAATTGTGTAACTGTGCTTGTACTGTGGATGACATCTGTATGGGCTGACACTAAGTTGGCAGTGGGGGATTTCACAGGGTGCAAGATGCACACAATATGATATAGCCATCACATACACACACTAAAGACAGCCACAGGGGCTGTGCATACAGAAACACATACACAGTTGCCAATAGACATATTAGTAACCCTACGTATCCACTTGTATGTACTATAGTGCTGCATACACATGACATGCTCCACATAGATTATATGCCTTGGATATAACGCACAACCTCTTACAACAGGTAATCCTGTGAATGCCTTCATAGATGGTGGGATAACCCACCAGACATAGCGATTGTTCTAGTCTACTGCTCCTACAAACCTGCAAAAGTGATAGAGTGACAGACTTTGTATCAGCATGATGTATCAGTCAGGTATGATGTCTGATGTTGGCATATGTGTCACTACGGTAACTGTGACATATTTGGCAATGATATCACAGGAATGCTCATTGTTAGGGGACACAGACCACATATAGGTTGCAAACGTGCATATCCCATGTACAACTGTACAGATGACTGGTATGGACTGTATAGTGTTACATGGTGCATGTGAGGCAGATGCCATTAACAGGGTCTTTAAAGTAATTTCATGGGTGGGGGGTCAACAGGCCTTAAAATACTATGACCTACACACAGAACATCCACAGGGGATATGCTTCACACACACTACTATAGTTGTCAGCATTGAGATTAGAACCCTTACCTATCTAATTATTTCCACTATAGTATTACACAGTTATTGCACACACCACGGAGCTTAGAGGGCTGATGAGTATATACAGGTACATCTAAGGTGAATGACATCAGCAGGCCTTGTAAAGTAGGGTAATGGAATGTGTACTGGGTGGTATACACACGCACACACACACACACACACACACACACACACACACACACACACACACACACACACACTTGCCAGTATTGGGTTTAGAACCCCTACCTATCTAGCTATGTGCATTACAGTGTTACACAGTTATCATACATGCTACGGAGCTTATAGGGTATAGCAGTGTCGCAAGGTATGTCTAAGGTGATTACATCCAGAGCCCTTGCAAAGTATGGCAATTGGAAATATACTGGGTGGGAAGGGCATCAAAATGCATTACCCTATGAACACCTTCACACACAATCACACACACACACACACACACACACACACACACACACACACACACACACACACACACACACACACACACACACACACACACACACACACATTTGCCACAACTGAGTTTAGAACCCCTGTCTATCTTGTTATCTGTACTATACTGTTAATTAGTTATTACACATGCCACAATGCTTGTATGACTGAGTGCTGTCCACAGGTACTTCTAAGGGCAATGATATCAGCAGGACTGCTAAAGTAGAGCACTAGGAAGTGTGGTGTTTGAGAATGGCCTAAACTGTTTCACCTACGAAGAAACACACACACACACTTAAATTTGCCAGGATTGGGATTAGAACCCCTACCTATCTAGTTATTTGTACTAGAGTGTTACACAGTTATCACACATGCTACATAGCTTATAGGGCTGACAAGTGCCCAAAGGTACTTCTAAGGTGAATGACATCAGCAGGACTGTTAAAGTAGGGCACTGGGAAGTGTACTGGGTGAGAAACTCCTCAAAATACTCCATCCTGCAAACATACACACTTCTACACACACACACACACACACACACACATTTGCCAGAACTGAGAATAGAACTCCTTCCGATCTAGGTATTTGTATTATAGTGTTACACAGTTATCACACGTGATCCAGAGATTACAAGTGCCCAAAGGTACTTCTAAGGTGAATGATATCAGCAGGACTGCAAAGTAGGGCACTGGGAGGTGCTGTATGTGAGAAAGTCCTCAAAATACTTCACCCTGCAAACATACAAGCACATTTGCCATAACTGGGAATAGAACACCTGCCTATCTAGTTATGTGTACTGTACTGTTACATAGTTATTGCACATGTCATGGAGCTTATAGGGCTGCGGTTGTGCAAAGGTACTTCTAAGGGGAAAGACTTCAGCAGGACTGCTAAAGTAGGGCACTGGGAAGTGTACTGGGTGGAATAACCCAGAACTGTTCCACCTCCAAACTAACAAATGCACGCACACACACACACACACACACACACACACACACACACACACACACACACACACACACACACACACACACACACACACACAGGCAGGTGATGTGATATTATAAGCCCCACCTCAGTACTATTACACAATGGAGCTCACTTTCATGCTGGCATGTGCGACTAATTGCTACTGGTATGTCACTGTCTGCAACAGGACATCACTCTATGCCATACAGGGTATCCCTGTGTATGACTCACTCTCTGTGTGTCCCCCTATGTCTCTCTCTCTATCACTGTCTGTCTCTCTCTTCCCCACATCTATGTGTGTGTATGCTTGACATATTGTTATATGTTGCCCATATATGTGTCTGTGTATCACATGCAACAGATGCAGATATATCACATATGGGCCACCTAAAGCTAGCTGAGGGTAGTCCTGTCTGGTGGGTATGTTTAGGGACAGTTGAGGTGTATATAGCTGTCTGTATGCAAAGACATATATGTACAATACAGTTATATAGTCTGATGTGGGTTCCAACATGGCATGTGATTCTTTAAGTGTAGAAGCATGTCCAGTATGACCTTCTATAGTGAGACTGGGACTCCATTCTAGAAATAATTGTACTCCAGTCTGGGGTTTTGTGTGCTACAGCCATACCTCTGAAAAGTAAACAGGACTTACCTAGAGGTACTGCGTTTGTTTTAGCAGACATTTTCTGACATATCTGAAGTCTGACACTGGAATGTATTGTGTAATTACCTAGTGACAGACATCCTCAAATCATCACAGTGCTTTACCAGAGGAATACAAGATGTATGATGCACAGACCAATATTATGAGCCTGACTATATACATTCTTGCCCAAAAAGGCCAGTTGAGAGGTGCGGCTACAGCCAGTTGACTGATGAAGCTGTGTAAACAGTCCAGCAACTTGGTGAAATACTGGTTGGAGATCTCCTGCTTGTGTAGTATTCTTCTTACCTGAGAAGTCATACCCTGGTGTGGCCATACCTCCGAACTGTAGATTTTTTGGCAGATTGTCCAGGTGTTTGTCTAGAAGTTTTGTCCAGTCTTCATAAACGTGTGTTTTTATGGCAAATTAGTTGCATATAATTGAAGACTAATGTTACAAAATAATTACAGACATTACTGTTTCAGACTTTATAACCTTCAAACAATTCCTGCTAATGCAAAACCTGTTATACTACCAACTTTCTCAGTATGTAAGGGCAATATTTACCACCTGTGCCTATCATTGGGCCTTTGCCCCACTTTTATTTATGACCTTGTCCAGATGTCTTGCTGTCAGAGGTTGAGAGGTATGGGTGTGGATACAGAATGCATTCTACTGTGCAGAAATATCCATTATATGTGTAGTATATTCCACATAACACTGTGACTTCCAGGTATGTTAGTGGCAGGGCAGTACAGAGTAATATGGTGAACTACTGACAGACAGTTGTGTTTAGGTTGATAGGTTGCTATGACATTAGTAGGGTATTGGCCCTGAAGCCCTTATAACCCACACAGATGAGAGTGCAGCCCATGTTATAACATGTCAGCACACAGAGTCTCTGTCCAATAGGGTCACAGGTAGAATCACAGGACTCTATTTTGTGTTTCCTGTGCACTTATACAGGGAGCACATCACGAGGGGTATTTAGGCACTTGGCTTGCTGTTGACAGGGAGTGTATTCCACAGATGGGGGAGTGTGTGGTACATATATCTGTTATATCAACAAGCTGTACTGATATCACAGCCCAGGTGAGTTCCAGATTTGCAACAGTCCCATCAAGGCAGGGTCTGGATTGCTTTGTATTCCAGACAGGGGTCACCTCAGTAGAATCTGTATGGAATGGGGTAGAGGGACAGTGCTGTTAGCCTATCTGTGTGGGGTAGGTGTTTGGGGTTTGGGGTAAGGCCTTAGTGTTTGAAAGACCCTGTTGTGTAGAGTCTACATGGTCTGTGGTGTGTAGGTTTGTGGAGTTCTCATGTGATTTTGCTTCTGTGATATCCATTGTTTGGGTTTATGTTTTGTTGCAGACCTCCACTTACATGGGTGTGTGTTGTGTATTTGCAGGTGATGTTTACTGACTCCATACACTGCATGGCACCTATGTTACTGCACAATTTGTTCTGGTGTGCACATTTTCCATTTGTCTGGCAAGTTGTTCCCCTTCCCCTTATGTGTGTCTCTTTGTCCTTCTGTAGTCCAGTCACAGGCTTTGGCCACAGTGGCTGCTGCTATGTATTTGTAATTCTGATGTGGGTGGGGTACGTGCCGTTACATCACACACAAGATTGTAGACTGCACACCTCTAAGTGTACCTATTTAGCAGGTTGTCCATCATTGCACCACTCCATTTGTTGCGGTCCTTAGACGGTTTGTGTTGCTATATGTTCTTATGAGGCTACATATGGGCCTAGCTGTCATACCATCACAGAATGACATCTGGACAGGCCCAAATATGACAGTCAGACAAAGGCCCACGCATAGAGACAGGGTGTTAATAATGTTCTGCCAAACATAAACAGTTGGGAGACTGATTTGATAATTGCTTGTTTGCTCTTATGGGTATGATGTCTGCTTTGCCACTGTCTGCCATTGCTGTTTTCACATGAGCCTTTCTTGTTTTGAAAATAGTTGGCAGGCAAATGCCATGTTAGGACAAGCAGAACAGATATACAAGACATACTTGTGCTCCTTCTGTGACAACTTTTGTCATTCCAGGGGTATGGCTGTTGGCCAGTGACATGTCAGTGCTGACACAGAAAGGTGACAGCTTTTTATAAAGTGGCAGTACACTGACCTTCAGGTATCTGCTGTTCCACTAGGCACCATACCTTTCAATGTCTGAGAGCCAGACATCTGGACAAAGCCATAAGTAATTGGGGGACAGAGGCCTAAATATAGGGACTATTTTTAAGTATTGTTCTTACAAACCTAGAAAGGTGATTCAATAACAGGTTTAGCATTACCATGTGTGTTTCTATAGGGTATCAAGTCTGACACTACAATCTCTAATTATTTTCTGACCTTAGTCTTATGTGATTTGCCAGTGAATTGCCAGACAACCAGTATTTCATGAAATACAGACCACAAATATGATGCAAACCTCTGGACATTCTGCAATAGGTCTGTACAGTTGAGAGGTAGGGTAGGCACTGTGTAGGTTACTCCAAGCTGTGTACTGTCCATATGTGTGTCCCCCTGTCCATAACCTGTCCAGCTTTCCTGCATTAACAAATATTGATGTTTGGACGGTGTGTACATCTCCTACTGTAGGTGTAGCTGCCATGCAGAATAGTTGGCACTGCAGTTCTTGGAACATGGCCCTGTCAACCCCAGCACTGTACCTTGGCCACTAGGACACAACAGCCGGGAGTAAGTGCTGGCCACATCCTGACAGTATTAACCACACATATACATAGCTCACTGACCCCTGCATATTGTGGACCTGCAACAAGTTATCATGTTGATTGGGACAGCCATGGCAATGTGTGCTCTGCTGATATTTCCCTACAAACATACATGTTACTGCATTTCTATGGGAATATGGGTGTGGGGGCACACCTGTCAACTGTACACATTTGCACAAACTGTGCTGATGATATTTGCTTTACATTTTGGCTCTATTTAGCATAGTATTGTGCCCTGTCTTGGAGACTAGAGGCATATCACTAAAGACCACAGGTCAGATTGTAATGACATACATTTGAGTTTCAGACTTCTTACCCTTCAGAGCCTTACTGCAACTGCAAGACCTGCTGTGCTATCACTGTGTAAGTCTCTAAGGGGATTTTTCATCATTGTCACCATTTGTGGGCCTTTGCCAGAAATTTCCTTATTTTTTTATGGGTGACTTGCCGGGTGAGGCTAAGGGATGAGTATGGGACCCCCACACTGACATCCATGCCTGTGACCTATGACCCCCCCAGTCAGTTGGCCCCCCACATATACTGCAGTGGTATTTGTCACCTTGGTTACTACGGGATAGTGTGGGGGAGCCAGTATTGGGCAAACATTTCCTGGTGTCCCACATAGCTATCAGTTGTCTGCTGATATCCCTGTAGGCCACCCCATTCCCTTGCATGCATGCAGCGATACCATAGATATGCTACCAGAACATACTACTCCATTCATTTATTGTTAAGAAGACAGACTTACCTTGTGCCTGCAGCAGTTGTGAGGATGGTGCTGAGGGGTGCCTATGTTGGATGCACTCAGTACACTGTCTATACATGGTAAGGTACAGGCAATGTGATGTGTGTGGCATCCATTTTACTGTGTGTGTGAGTTGGAGAGAGGTGCCAGTCCCTGGGTCCCTACAGTGTCAGTGTGTGTGCTATGTGTTGCCTCTTTGCCATGGCCAGGGCATACTGGGCATGCCTCCATCTACCTACAGGAGCTGGCTCAGGGGGTTCCTCCTCCAAGTCCCTCTGTGTCTGTGGGGACCTTGGCAATGGTGGGGGGCTGTGTGGCCCTTCCTCATGCTGTTCCTGCTGCAGCTCTTTCCGCAGGATCATATTGGGTAGCATGCACATGCTACAAATGTGTGTGCACATGTGGCTGGAGAGTACTGCAGGGCTTCACCAGATATGTCAAGGCAGTGTAACCATGACTTGATCATCCCAAACACACGCTCTATAATGATCCTGGTTTCTGCATGTGCCTCATTATGGCATTCTTGAGTGGGTGTGTGTGCATTTCTGATGCGTGTCATCATCCACAGCTCCAGTACATTGCGAGCATCCTTCACCAGATGGCCACCCCCTGGCAAATCTCTGGTATATCTGTGAGGAATGCCAGATGTGGGAGTTGTGATAGCTTCCAGGGCTTCCAGCACTGCACACAAACTGCCAGTTGATAGAGTGAAAGGCCTTCCAGTTTAGCTAGACCCTATCCTGTTCACCAGGTGGTACTTTGATGTGGATGTGCATGCAGTCTATGGCACCCAGTACCTCTGAGTAGTCTGCTACACAGTGGAAGAGGTGCATATTGCTGGTCCTCTCCTCATGGGTGCTGGAGAAGTAAATGTGCTCACCGACGTGTGGTAGCATGGCATCCAGGAACTGGTGGATTACCCTGGATGCAGATGCCTGTGAGACCCCCATGATGTCCCCAGTAGGTCTTTGGAAAGTATCTGTAGCTAGTATCCTTAAGGCTATACATACCTTGGTATCCACTGGGATGGGTTCCCCTCCATTGGCTCTGGGTCAGAGGTGAGGCTGGCACAGCTCAATGAGTTGATGAAGTATGTCCTTGTCCACTCTGTAGTGCTCTAGTATCTCCAGATCATGTAGCCCTAGTAGGTTACCCTGGGTCTGAACACTCTTCTCATCCTCCTCAGTCTGGGGCGGTTGCCAGCATTATCCTCCTCACCGCCCTCAGCCTCTAGCACATACTGATGTCTCAAAGTGACAGCAGCCCCTAACATTTTGTTGGTTAACATTCCCCTGAGTGTGTACACTAATGGTGCAGATTTTGTGAGAAAACCAGACTGAAAGGTGTTTGCATAGTTTATACTGTTGTGCTGCAGATGATACCTTTATGATCGGCTGACTATGATACATTCCACCTGCCAGCTATATTATTTGTCCTTGATTGCTTTTATTCTGCTATTTCCCATTTTTTCCTTCCCATTTCTGCCCTTTTTACACCCTGCCCCACTGCCCAAATGTAAACAGTTCTGCTATTTCCGGGGGGTTGTTTGTTTTTTTGTTTAAGACCAGGTGTGTGCTGCACAAATCCATTTAGCTAAAGTAAACATTTTTAAGCAGAAATGGCCCTCCACTGTACACAAACATGCTCCCCATTTCATGTAGTAAGTAAATACAGCCTCAGCCACTCCCTCTTGCTTAGATGTGCTTAGCTAAGCTCAAATGGAAGCTGTGGAGCTCCAAAGTGCTTACACCAAGCATGACCCACCCCCTTTTCATGTCAGCTGCTTCTCCTGCTTACACCACTGCCTTATAGCTCCTACATGGTTAGGTGCATCCAGACAATGGTCTCCCATTCTGGTATTCAGCAAACTTTGCTCATTTGCATACCCCACTGCCTTAGTCCCTTGTTACAGCTCTACACCAGAGCCTTTCTCCTTAGCAATCAGTATTACCTGTTATTCTTTTGATTCTGCATGCTATACACTCTAATGGCAAAATGCAGATTTCACTTAAAATTGTCTTTTCACAATTTTGTTTTAAATTTTCTGCACGTTCCTGTTTGGGGGCCACTGCGCTGCACTTAAATGGCTGAAATCAGCCAAAAACAACTTTGTTTTTTATAATTTTGCAATTCTTTTCCATGCCAGTGGTTATATTTTTGGCCATTGGCATGCCTAATGACCATAATACATGCTTTACTTTGAGCTGTCATACCCCCATTTTGATTTTTGAAGAAATGTACGTGGTCAGTAACCGAAGAAATTTCTGCAACTGACACTGCACTGGCATGGATGGTAAGCCTGCTTACTGATTCACTAATTCACCTCATTTGCATGTTTTTCACCAGCAAATGAGGCAATTAGCATTATTCAGTGATGTCCGTGCCAAAATAGTGCTGGTAGGCTCATGCACACCCCCAACCTTGTTTACTGAATCTCTCAGTGGCCATATTCCATGAAGAAGCTGCTGCACTATTCTGGCATGGAAAAAAACACTTTATTGAATCCCAGGGGCAATCTATTCCAGAGAAAGATTTTTCAATATTTATCAGCAATGGATTTAGAATTATCTGCTTTCTTTGCAAGAGAAAAAAAAAACAGATGTTTCTGAGGTAATCCCAGATATGGAATTTATAGACAGTGTTTCAGGCATGCATTGAGAAAGTTGTTCTGTTTCTTTGTTTAGCGACTCACCTAAGAAATTACCAGGTATGTTAAATCATTAAATGCATTCCGCTATAACTGGAGTTTCAGATAATATTAATGACTGAGCTTCATTAGCTGCTAATAATGTTTCAGAAACCAAGAGTCCAAGTTGGGTGCAGGCTAGTATGTGGAAGACATATAACCTAAACAAGAAGATCAAATCACTGCCTAAAATGTTAGAAGAGTTGAATCAAATAAAATAATAATTAACCCTGCAAACATAAGAAAGTTTATCATCTTAGTGATTCATAAATGCAAAAATGGAAGTTGAGTTTTTGGAACTGACAATTAAATGTGATTCAATTAAAACTGGCAACAGTAATTTTCAGAGTGTTATGTCAACTTTGTAAAATACATTTCTTGAGTTGGAATTCAGATCAAAGAAATTAAACATTAAAGGTATTGAGGTTCTGGTGCACTTAGGTAAAACAAGTCAATTTTACAGGTTCTAGGCAGAGAAATAAGAAGAGTCAAAGAGTTACTAAGTGAGTATTGATATCATTCATAGAGTTTTTCACCCAAGACATAGGTATAATGAACCAATTTTGGTTAATTTTCTGTCTCTGATGGATCATAACATCTTGTTTGCAACAGAAATAAAAGATTAATTTTACTTTTTTCAAAGTGTGATCAGATTTTTCAATTACTTTCTTCCAAAGATTTTACCAAAAACAAGGAATTTTGTAGCTGGTTGTAAATCCATTTGAGCCAAAGAGATCCCTATTATGTTCATGCTACCATTCAGTTCAACTTTAAAGATATTACTTTTAAATCATAGTTTCTTTATTAGTTGAGTCTATTGAGGAGATATAGGTCATCAATGTGATGCTGTAGCTCAAAGACAAGAGGTCCTTCAAAGGAATGCACTTCTATCAGGATTTTAAATAAATGTATTTATTTATTTGTCTTAGTGGGAGATTGTGTTTTTCCAGTTTATTTTTCATTTTATTGCAAAATGCATAATTGTACCCTTTGGGAAATCAGTCACCCCTAAGAGTCAACCCAGTGGTCAGGGGTATGGGGTACGCATGTAGCCTTACCTTCAGCCGTCATGTGGCCACAGTTGTGAGGAAATCCTTTTGTATTGCACAACTTATAAGTAAGTGCATGGCATTTAGGTCCAAAGAGGTCAATATCCCACTGTATTCCACCCTTATCAGACCAATCATAGAGTACAATGCAACCTTTGGTATGTACCTAACCAGGCATATGTAGTAACTAGAGCAACCACAAAGGTTCCTTACAAAAAGATTGCAAGGCATAACAAACCTGCCTTATGTAGAGCACCTCAAAGCCCTTTCTCTCTACTTAGTCTCCTGTAAATTGCTGAGGGGTGATCTATGCCTGGCTTACAAGCCATCCACAAACCCCACACTTATGAATCTCTTACATACTCGTAAGTCAAAAAGTACCAGAAATACAAGGTCTAGGGATCTGAATTTTGTCTGTGACATAAACAAAACATGCTAGAGAGATAGATAATTGTCTCAGAGACTGACCCTCCTATGGAACAGGCTTCCCATCCATGTGAAGCTAAGTTCTACTATTATCCAGTTTAAGCACAACATAAACAAGTGGATGGGGAATAGGAAATTTACACCAGGCCTGGCACCCATGTTCCTTATGGACAGAGGTAGCTTATAAATACCTGAACCTCAATATCCTGTTTGGATGCAGGCCATCATTATTCTTTTGGGAAAACTTGGCTTGGCTTAGAAAGGCCCTTTGGGTCATTAGCCAAGTAACAGGCAAGGAATCTATGAATCTATGATATATTTAATTCTAGTTGTGAATATTCATATTAAGGAGAATGAGAACAGTTATATTAAATGTAAATGATATTAATACCCCTATCAAAAGGATAAATTTAAATTTTGAAAACAAGATGCTTACAAGCGGTTCATTTAGCACACAATACTGTATGTTTTTTGTTAAAAAAGTAAATAAATATATTTTTAATTCAACAGACACTACATCTTTTGGTGTGGCAATATTTTTGCACTGTGATATGCTCAAGTTTATTAATCTTTTTTTCTGTGCTAATACTAGAATTTTATTTATTAAATTGCAATTAGGAAATTATCAGTTATTTGTTTGTTATGAAGTATTCTTACAAGTACTAGCACAATATTTTTTCTGAATGCAACATCAATCAATTTGGTAGGAGATTTCAAAGCAGATTTGGATAAATTACATAAAGGTGTTAATGGTAAAAATCAAAATTATTTACTTCCTGTCTTATTTCTGGCATTGTACAAATCCCGCTTTAGAGGGTTTCATATTCTGTTATCCAACATGTAAAAGGAGCTCAAGATTGCAAGTTTCTTTCTTTATTCCTCTCAAAATTTAACTCAGTTTACTTATGCAGTGGAAGTCCTACCAGGGTATATATCAGATCACTCACCACTAATGTTGATGTTAAATAATTTAGGTAGGAAGACAAGATCAATATGAAATTTTATTAGACATTCCTTTTTGGATAAATAATCAGTTAACAAATCATTTTCATGGTTTATGAGCACCCATTATAGTTTATATTGTCAGTTTCCCTTTTTAATTAACACTAAGTTTGAAAGAAAATAAAGAAAGGGAAACTGGCTCACTTTTAAAACAACTGTCGGTTTTAGATAAATTATGGGAAGTTTAAACCAAATAAGTACATAGAAGAGAGAGTACAAAAATTAATTAGTTTGACAAACTGTTTCAGGATTTAGGCAAAGGGCTTTGCTTATGGATGAAATAGAAAGCTATAGACAAGATGACTTAACATGTATCTCTCTTCTAAAGTGGAATTCTTTCAGCAATTAGGAATTAGTTGTTATTGTTTGTCTTTCAGCTTTTTCCCAGTAAGGGGTTGCCACAGCGGAACTCTGGTCTGCTAATGACTGGCAGTAGATTTTTACGAAACGCCGAGGTGCCAGCTCGACGCCCAGCCTTCAACGAAGGCACTCCCATTTACGCACGCATGTCTTTCGAATGCTACCCAACCATGGGAATTAGGAATTAGTGCTATCAGTAAATTTAAAATAAGAAAAAGGTCCTGCAAGATCCATGATGAATCAAACAATAAGATAATTAGTTCTAAGCATGCGATATGATAATATAGACCCGGTTATATGATATAGCAACATATGTAAAGTATAATGTTTGGAAATGTGAACTTGTTAATACAGTTTGATTACTTTATATAGATGTAAATTTGCCAGTGTCACAAGTGATAATTTAATAAAGGTGTTAAAAAAATCTGCAAGAACTGTGATGAAGTTTTATACACTCTGAACTACCATGTGTACAGAGAATTATGATGCTTTTTTGCTGGGAATCTGTGATAATGGCATTATTCCATCTTAGAGAATCTATCTTATTTCTTATTTGGATTTGTGCTGTGTAGTGCTGTAGTAGTTTAATGTCGTGGCCTTCATTATCTGACAACTTCTGTTCTGACTTAAACTAGGTGTTTGTTGTAAGAGGAGGGAGTTGTTGATGACTGTTAAGGAAGGAGAATTGTATGCATGTGTCTTTAGAAACATGTTGGCAGTGCCGGTAGTTTGGAATTGCTCCAGTAAAATAATATACTCTATGTCTACTTTATGCATAACAGTATATATTATTCATATCTGTAGATATCTTGAAAAGCTTGCCTCATTGTTAATACTGTACTTTCACAACCAGTTGAGAGGACAGACCAAACAACCAATGGAGTGAGATGTTTCCCAAAGTACTGCTACAGGAGTTAACCACTTTCTCTTTATTTCAGCCTCTCTCAAGTCTGCTAAACTACAGAAGGCTCAATGTGAGAAAATGGAGATGCTAAACAGTTAAACACTTAACAGAGACATCTGTGGCTAAACCACGAGTTTAAAACAGGAATCACAATAATTGAAGGAAAATAACAGGCAAAATTACAAAAGCTATTGAGGGCACTGCTGTTATTAATCAGATTATCAGTTGCATCAGCAACATCCGGAACTGTCTGTAGCTCACATTACTTTTATGGAGTTGTCCTCAGAAATACAAATATGTCAGACACAGAAATGTATGGCTAAACTTTCCAATCATGATCAGTGTCTTAGAGAGTACAAGCAGAAGATGAATATTTGAAAATTGTTCATTGCAGAAATACAAACAGAAATATTGCTAAACTTGTATCTGCTCTCTTTCTTGATCTATCCAATGCTTTCAACACTGTCTCCTACCCTATACTCCTAGAAAAACTCTCCAATCTAGGCCCTGACAATTCCACTCTATCATGGTTTTCTAGTTACTACTCTAACAGATCCCAGACAGTAAAATAGCTGACTGACATCTTATCCTTTCTCCCTGTTGCAGTTGTGGTCCCACAAGGATCCATACAGGGACATGTCCTATTCAGCATCTTCATTATCCAGCCAGTAAGAATATTTCTTCTGTCAGCACACTGATAATGTTACCATGTGCTGCTCAGTACCATGATTCTTTAGAAAAAAATTACCCAGAATCCCTCACATCTATAGAAAACTGTCTGACTACCCCCCAGCTATTACTAAATCTAAACAAAACAAAACTAATTATCTTCATTCCTAAACATCTCACAATAAAATAGAACTTGTCACATTCAAAATACAGTGAAAAAGAAACATGCGAAAAGGTAAGCACCCTGTATAGGGCAAAACCACCTATATGTATGTATGTAACACTGCAGGATGTCATATCACCCCTATCTCCTACTGCCTGTTCTCTTCTACTCAGCACCAATACTGACTGATAAGCAACTAACTTAACTAAACAAACTCAAGTAGTGCTGCAGTATGGTCAAAAGATCTGTAACCAACCTCCCCCATACAACATATCACTGTCTGGCCCTCAGAAACCTCCAGTGCCTTAAAGTACCTCATCAACTCACATACTCCCAACTCCCTGTTATCTACAATCTAATAAACAAACCAAATGACTGTCCATCTCTAGGCAGACTTATATAACCCACCCAGAAGCTTGAGCTGCTCTGACAAAGACCTTCTACATATATCAAAACCTAAAAACTCTTCAGGCCGTTGCCTTTACTCCATTCAAGTGTCAAAAACCTGGAACTTAATCTCCCTTACAGTAAGACATTTCGACTTGCTAAAGTCATTTAAAATACAACTAAAGTCTCCTTACTCAATTCTTAGCTCTGCAAATATGCTGCACCAGATTAGCAAATCACTCCTCTTCAGTCTCATCACTGCTCATCTTCCTCCATAACCTTCTCCTACCTGTACTGTAACTCACTGTCTGCCCCCCTTTTGTTGTACTCCTTCACCTTCAACTATCCGTGTCTTCTGTTTCTTAACTCTAGCTCTCTCAGCACTATACACCTTGGATGGCATATTACTTTTTGTTGAAGATAGCAGCAATATGTATGTCTGAATACTTTAACACATTTGAAATGCAGTACCCCCTCTTTTGAAAATTTTTGTAAAGACTCTTGTGTATTGTTGCTTTCAAATGTTAGGGTCAATGTGTCTATTACTGCTGTTTGTACACTGGAGCCTTCTTCCCTGGGTTTCTACTGAAAATGGGTCCTGTGCCAGTTGGACTTTTTAACAAAAACAATAAATAAATAAATAACTGGGCTGCTAATCATTTAAAAACTAAAGATTCTATGCTTCTTTCTAGAGGAGGAACTTATTAAAGCAATGTAACTAGATCCTTCGACACCCATAGCAACCGAAGGGCAAGACTGTCTGGTCCAAAAGCAAACCCTTCAACTTCTTTGCTTAAAAATTCTGATGAAAGTCAAAGATAATGGAGATGGGGAGCAATGGCCCAATATCAGGGACATTTTTGTATTATTCTAATTTACTTTAAATGTTAATAAAACATCAGGTGTTGTATCAGCATGCATTTTTGAAATAATAAAAAGTATGAAACTCTTAATGTCTGTCATTGTTAACTGCAGTCTTCAGTGATTTACCTAAAATCAGACATTTTATGAGAGACCAAACAAAAAACCAAAAAAAAAAAAAAAAAAAATCATGGGTATTCTGCAAAATCAGGAACAGCTGAGAGATATGTCCAGAAGGCTTCAGACCAAGACCAGACATTTTCAAGTTATTAGACTGCAGGGACAAGGAGTGCTTAATCTCTGCAGCTAGAGAAAGAAAGTTATGCTCAATGGGCATTAGGTCTCTTTCCTTCAGGTCTTGGCAATTTCAACACTGCATAAAAGAAAGGCTTTTAGAACTGGATGTGATCTGTGCTACAGAAATGTTCTGGTAATTTCTTTTAAGTATTTTGCTACTCTGGTAGTTAAGATCATTGGAGGAATCCTATTAGTTTTTGCAGAAGAAGCTAAGGACATAATTTGTTTATAATTATGAAATTAGGTGTCTTTGTTAAGGTCGAAAATAACATCATGTAAAACAGTTCAACAATGGAGAATGGTTTTCTTTATTGTAAGAGAACAGTATGAATGTGAGAGACCAAGCAATCAATGTCTTGTCTCTCTGAACACAGCAACTGTGATCATTTTTATACTTTAAAAGATTCTCAGCAAACAATGTTATCAATCAGACTATAGTCACTGATCAATTAAAACCAAACACATCTATGTTATTTTGCTAACTAAAGAATTTGCAGACTTCTTATCTGTATCTTTCCTTATTAGGCACAAGTTCCAATGTTCCACACTGGCACTATTCGTGTTGGCACTACCATGGTGACACATGGGAAGTATCAAGGCAGCACAAAAACTTCAGGACAGGCCTAAGCTGTCAGGAAAACAATATGAATTCAGTTTCTAAAGAAAGAATATTATATAAAACGCTAAATGTTTTCCCTTCTTACACTTCTCCCTTCTCACATAAGATAAAGAGTGCTGGAATAATAATTTACCAGACCTAAATAGGGAGAGATTAAGGAAGGAAGCAGGGAGTGGTAAATTCACTGCCATGTCCTCCTCAGCTGCCATCCACATAAGAACAGAGCCACTGTGGCCCGAAACTTTGGTATTTGTGCGAGGAAAGGAGAGCTGATATTTGGGAAGATGAAAGCAAGACAGTTGTTTGTAGAAAGGGTCTTGACCTCTGTTAGACGAGATATACAGGTGAAAAAGATGTAATCAGATATGGATAGTAAATCAACCGAGTAAAAACAGACCTAGAAGGATGTTCCTAAAATGGAGGGGGGGGGGTGAATGCACAGCTGGGGCACACTTCAGTGTCCTCATTCAGTTAAAACATATAAGGTTAGAGTTGTACAAAAAGGAAAACCTAGAAAAAGTGTCTAACAGCACCTGTTGAAGGACACGAAGGTGAGACATTTCCAGTGACTTAATGTATAGTGGCTTTCTTAGCTGGAGTTTCGTATACTAAATACCCATTACTTACTCCTGGCAGTAAAACATGGTGAGATGCTGTCCCAACACTTCTCAACCTGCACACATTAAAAACAGGAACAAAGGCCCTTGAAAAAAAGTAGTTATGTCCAGCCAAAAATGTGTCTATCTAATTAGCATAAACATTGAATACCAAATAGCACATACTTCTGTCCACCTCTAGTAGGAATGTGGAATACAACTCAGTAACATGTTTTAACAAAAACAGGGAATGACTAAAAGGATGGAAAACCTGAAGCACATTATCAAAGAGACAATGTAAAATCCGTAGACTTTAATGAAGTGTTTTGTCAAATTCTAACATGCAAGGTCACTTATTTTTTATTCAGGAAAAGGGAGCTGTAAGATGTATGCCCCTTTTCTTTAAATTATCATTGTCACTAGTATGCTGGTCATGGAGTGAGGTCTAGTGTATGCTTAAAAAAATCACATGTGATAAGAGAGATTCATAAGATTGTGTAAAGGGGTAAATCAAGATAGGGACATACATCCAAAAATAGGGACATCCTGTGTAGGATAAATCAGACCTGAAAATATGAACATTCCTGCAAAATAGGGACAGTTGAGAGGTTTGACCAATACACAGAAGCCATCATACTAGGTCAAGGCATCTTATATATAACAACTCCATGGTCGCAATATAGTGAAAGAAAGGGAAAAGAAAAGGAAAAAGTTCTGGAAACATACCATCATCTCATATAATACAGCACACTGTATTAAAGCAAACTGCAATATTACTTACATGTCTAGGAAAAAAATAACTCCAGTGATCAACAAATCATTTTATACTGTATAAAAAAATTTGTTCTGTTTTTTTTTTTCTTTCAGTTTTCAAGGTTTAAATAAGTTGAGTTTATTGAGTTTAGATAAGATGAGATTCAGTAAGACGAGTTTTCATAAAAAGACATATACCCATTAATGTATATCCAGACTTGAAATAAATGTTATATTATTCAGTGGTTATTATTGTGCTAACTTATTGGTTCATATTACTGAGTTCTGTCAAGTCATTGGTCCCACTGTTGGCTGATATATTGGGGAACCCTGCATTTAGAGTTTATTCTGACCAAGACCTGGTCTCTGTTCTTAATTTGTCATCATCAGGCAGATTTCTACCACCACCAGGTGTTTTCATTGCTTCTTGTTGGTTACACACTCCTGCTGCAGTAGATCCCTTTAGTGTAAGTACCTCTTCCACTTTCTGTTACCAAACTGTCGTCCCTCTTTAAGTAATGGCTGCTAGCTCACTTAATCCTTGGTCCCTCCTTGTCCCCTGCCCACCCCTCATTTCGCTCCCATTCTTGTTTTCTAGACTGCCTTCTCTCTGTCTGGAATCCTCTCTCTCTGTCCAATGATCCAGGTCATCTCTTCCCTGAATCCTACTGTCTCCTTATTCTTCTGCTGGTTCACGGTTCTTCCTCTTTTTTCCTTTTCTTCCGATCCTTTTCTGCTCAGTGCTTTCAAGATAGCCTTTTCACATTTTTTGCACTGCCTGTTTAATTGACATCCTACTAGTTTCACTTCCTTTGCTTCCCTCTCCAGTCTTTATATCCTCAGTATATTCCGCCTCTAGGTCTCTATGCCAAACTGCCACTGTCCTTTTTTTCATGTATTACCTGTCTCCCTCTTTGGTTCCATTGTGTCAATTCCTTTGTGATCACCTAACAAGACTGCAACGACAAACTAATGACTCCACAGAAATGCAAACGCCATTCATAATCAAAACGTTACAACTACAGTAGTGTCAAATGGATGCACACATACATCTCAACCTCTTAATACAAGAAATCTGGACAAACCCGAAAATAACAGGAGGACAAAGGCCCCAAAATAGGGAAGACTGTCATATGTTGTTCTTACATACTTAGAATGCTGCTAACATAACAGCATTTTTTTAGCATTATTTTTTCTGAATGATATGAAGTCTGAAACTCAAATGTATGTCGTTATTTAGTGACTTAAATCATTAATGAATACCTATGGAACTAATGAGTGCTTGGAATTGTAAGATGTGGGAATAGTGGAGTCCACTGCATGCTGGTGTACATAGCTGGTGCTACTGCTGAAGTGGCCATTACTCTCGCCAAGCTGTGCCCAACATGCTGTCATAATGCAAATAAGGTGAGGCGAACCTTCTCTGCAATGCAGAGAATTTACATTCCTCAGCCTGAAACTTGTTTTACATCTTAGCCTGGTGCTTTAATATCATTCAGCAGATAAATAAAGAATTACAACAGTTAGAATACCTGAAACAAAATTCAAAGTGCTTAGTTCTTTAGTCACCAGAAGCACAGATCTAAAATAAAACTTGTTTCCTTCAACAGAACTCTAAAATTTATTCAGCTTAAACAACAGTTTTAACACTGTTTCAAGAAAATATGTCTTGCCTATAGAACAAACAGTGATGCAGTTAGGCTCTAGCCTATATCAGTGTAACAGTTTATTTTCTAATATAATGCTAGTAGATAAATATCTGTTCCAACTCTTTAAGAGATGAAACAAAAGAAAAATATTGTATGCTGATACTGTTTTACCAAAAACTAATACATGAACAAATGTTGTGGCTTAACTATTGGTTAACCTACTTGTTAAATACCAGATGCACTTCCATACAAATACTGGGAATAAACCATTGTGATGTATGAAAGCCAAGCTGAAAAAAAGAGGTGTGACCTCCAAACCTAGAAAGGAGCTACTTATTTATAATTATTTTCATTGTATAGCCTATATTCTGGGGTCTCTATTAGAACCATGAAAAGTCAGTTCAGCGAATGGCTTTTACCTCAAAAATGCTGTTCGTCGAACTCGCTACAGGCCCCCACACCCATCTGCTAATTATATATACCAACTTTGAGATCACACTACAGTGAGTTAAGGGCAAATTTTCTGATCTTCACTGTACCGCAATCTCACTATAACAGTTCGTTGAATGGCATTTTCGATGGATCTAATATAGACCCTATATTCTGTGATTTGCCTGAATTAAATCTTAGAATAAAGGGTATAATGATACAGTGCTTTCACATTGTAAAATGTTTACTCTAATTTACTAAGTGCTCTTATGAAAAATGAGATGTACTAAAAGCTTGTCACCAAAACAAATTAAATTTGGTTCTTCAGTGACATTTATTATTTTTAACATGATTAGAGTAGATGAAACTTTATACTGTGAAAAACATTTATCAGCAATGTGGCCAGCCAGAGACTACAAATTAATGCTAGTAACCTACAATTAATACAAGCTTACTTTGTGCTTCTTTATAGGAAACCAGGAAAACAACAGAACCTAATTCATAATTAAGCTATAATCCATGAATGTGTAAGGGTATATTTGTATAAGGGCACTTCAGTCTTCTTCCATGTTGTCTTCTCTAAACTGTGCATGTGTATGGGACTTACGTTCCTACACTTACATAGTATATCAGTGCACGAGAAGCAATAGAGAAAACATAATCTCTGTTGCTATTTTTTACTTTTAAAAATAGAGATTTACAAGGTGCAGCATAGACATATAAGGAAAATCAGGAAGATTTCTCTTTGATTAGTTTTGCGGAATGCACCTGACTTTTCTTATATTTTGCTCTGTCCCTCAGCATATGCCAATAAAAGGTCTGGCTGCTCAATGGTACTTCCGTAACTGGACTTTTTTGTATTGGTATATGCTCAATTTACATCACTCTCTCTTGCTCAAGTTCTTTAATATCACATTCCTGTCTGAGATTGAGCTACAGCTTCTTTAATATCAGGCATGATGGCAGGGCTGTCCAATCAGTGTGCTCATTTTTGAATAGTAATGAGCATTTATTGTATAATCTTCAATACTTAAAGAACATGTTGTATATTTTGTATCTGTTGTCATTGCCAGTTTCTTATTTTAACTGCCCAAATATATAATTGTCATGACTGTATCTTACTTTCCCATCACTGTAAAAAGCAAAACAAAATGTCACAAATCTGTATTCTGTTCCTGTCTGCATTATTGTCTTATGGCTTATAGCAGCACTTAACAGATCTATTGTCACAAGGTTTATTACTGCAAAGCAAAATGTCATATGGCCACTGAGTAAAATTGTTCACCATCTCTGTCTGCATTAACATCTTATTGTACCCAATGACAACTACTTTCCTTACTACCTATTTGCAAACATAAAGTATTTCAAGGATATTTGGCATGTTTTCCATGACTGCACATCTAGTATTCATGAAATATTATTTCTGAAGCCATCCCCTATTCCTACTACTGCTTTCTTGTCAGCAACACAGCACTACTACTGTACCCCAACAAAGAGCATCCACAAATTCTTCTTAATCTTATAAGCCATGTTTTCTTCCTATTTTAGTGCAGCCCAATCCTTTCTTTTCTTGCTTTCATTCCTTAACTGGGATTTTTCTAGACTTCACAATCACTGCACTGTTTTGTACACATTTACCTTGCTAAGGATTCTTTACTTTACCTGAAGGTCAGAGGAATAACAAGCTGCCGCACCTTGTCAATTGAGGCAAACACTCTCTAATGTCTCACCGTTTTTTCATTGTGTTTAAAACATAGTTTTATCACTGATAAATATCGCACCTGTGTGCTTCTGTTTCTGCTTCTTGACTTCTGGTTCCTGGTCCTAACCTTGCCTTCCTTGTGGGCTGTGAATCTGTCTTACACAACCAGGTTGCTCTTTTCTTCTAGCACTTTGCTACATGATCTTTCCTTTTTCTCCATCAGTTCATAACTGTCATTATGCCTGTCCATCACTATTCTTTAAACTGGAAGACTTGGACATTTCACCCAAGGTGTACAGCAGTATAACATACTCAGAACCATGTTGGTCGGGCCCAATATGATGTTTATATAAAATGCTTTAACTTTATCCCATAACAAAATGGTGCACATAACATAGTGCTGATGGACATGACTGCAGTTTACATCTTCACACCTTTGCTTTAAAAGCTTGGGAAAATTTGTCTTGACAACTCCCCAGTCACACAAGGGTCTGAATAGAGAGATGATAAAATCAGCAAGCAAATGAGTCCCCAAAGTAAAACAATGAGTCAAAAAAAGTATAACAGTGAGTCCCCACGTAAGGGGAAAAAGGAAGAGTGGCAGACATATGAAGAAGGAATATGGACATGGGAAAGAAAAAGTGATTTAAAACATGTGCAATATTTATGAAAAGGAGAATGCAAAACTAATCAATACAAACAAGCAGCATCAAAGATATTTGAAAAGAAATACAGACAAAGTCATCCAGATGTGAAAAATTTACAATAAAAAATAAGAAAACAAAGGGGAAAGTAGAATAGAAGATTAGCAATGGAGAAGTTAAAGAAATAGAAACTAAAGTTATGGATTACTTGAAAATTAAGGATTTAGTGTAGAAAATCTAACTACTCTAATAACATCACAGCATGAAATAAAATAAAGAAAAACTCCTAATTAGAAAACCCCAGGCCCAGATGCTGTACTTAACTTCTGGCTAAATTATTAACACCTTTACATTAAGATTTAGCCATGAGTAAGAACTATTTATATGCACACCCCAAACAGATGCCAACCTGGTTAACAATAGAAAAAATTACACTACTCTTCAAGTGTGAACCTGCAATATATCCTAAAAATTATAGGCCAATAACTTGCCTTTCAGCGATGATGACAAGAGATTATAGATAATTTGCTGTTAAATAAAGTCATAATGGAGAATTGTAAAAAGGGGAAGAATTTAAGTATGGCATGGATAGACTACAAAAAAGCATTTGACAGCATCCCACATTCATGGATAAAAGAGTGGTTATAAATGTATAAGATACACCCTACCTTGATCAGTTATGTTACAGAGACCATGAAACAGTGGCAAACCACTTTGCAGTAAAGCCATGACAAAGGACAAATTATTATCCTGGGGATAAAAATTCAAAGGGGGAATATTCCAGGGTGACTCTTTGTCACCACTGCTCTTTTGTCTTGCCCTTAACCCATTAAGCTGTCTACTTAATATATTAGGTCATGGCTACAATTTGGCTCCCAGAAAACAACAAAGTGTAAAGGCTTCTCATCTTCTCTTTGTGAATGATTTAAAACTGTACAGTTCATCAGATGAGGAACCGAAATCACAACTGCAAGTGGTCAAAACTTTCTCAGATGATATGAGAATGTCATTTGGACTTGATAAATGTGCAAAGGCAGTCTTTAAATCAGGAAACGTACAGCACCAAGAAAATATCAGTCTCAGACAGGAATGTGATATTAAAGTACTTGATCAAGAGGGAATATGTAAATATTTGAGAACTGATGAAGAATCAACAATAAAACATGAATAAATGCAAATAAAACTGAATAAGAAATGTTTTAGAAGACTAAAATTAATACTTAAAACAGCTCTGACATCTAGGAACAAATTCCAAGCTATAAACCAATTTGCTCTTCCTGTTCTAACTTAGAGTTTTGGGGTGATTGGCTCCAAAGGTATTAGATCAGCTGGACAAGAAAACAAGAGAAATGCTTCATGTTTAGCAAGTGATTTATAAAAGTCAGTATATACCAAGAGTATATATTCCCCATTCTGAAGGAGGTGCGATACTCCTCGAGAATGATTATATGTATAGATCTGCAATCGTAGGACTGCACACATATTTGCTGATGTCACAAGTTCCAAACATAATGAAGATTTTAAAACATCAATTCCAATGCCCTGGACCAGCTCATTCTTACCTCCACTAGAGGAAGCAAAATCCTTGACCTTGTTATTACTAACATGGGCAACCGTTGCTCTACACCAATAGTCAATTCCTCCTGGTTAGATCTGACCACAAACTAATCACCATGGAAATCCACATCTCACCCACACCCCTGCAAAGGTCACCACCATGAAAAACTTCTCCAAAGCTGACTTTGGGCTCCTAAAAACAGAGGTGGCTAACTTCATGGCACCCATGTCAATGGAAAATAGCAATGCAATGTACAAACATGTACATAAATGCATGGAACTAGCCATACTCAACAGAACCAAGATGCTTTTCTACAAAAAAGGAAGCCAATCTGGTGGTCCCCTGCCATTAATAAATTCTACAACAGAAAGAAGAAACTGTTGCAGAAAAAGGTGAAGTCCCAAGGCTGGAAAAACTCCCTTATTCTTCTCAACAAAAAGTTGAGATCCCTCATCAAAACCTCCAAAGCCAGCTATGAAGGCAGAATTGTGGCATACACTAAAAACAACCACAAAGCCTTCTATAGTTATATCAAGAATCTCCATGGCAATATCCAGGTTTGCTCTGAGTTATTGAACAATGGTACCTCCTATACTGAGCCGACAGATATTGCCAACTTTACCCTTCTCTCCCCCCCTAAAGGACCAATCACAATACTGGAGGAATGCCAGGCATCCAGCATTACTGCAGTACAGTTTAAAGCTGCGTTGTCCAAGACCAAGAATACAGCTTCCATGGGACCTGCCAATATCCCTGGATGTGTTCTACATGAACTACAAAGTGAACTGGCACCACATCTGTGTGCCCTGTTCAATCACAGCCTCACCTCAGGCTTTGTCTCTACCAAATGGCACACTGCTAAAGTCATCCCTCTCCATAAAGGGGGAATGACTACAGACCCTGGGAATTATTGCCCCATTACCCTGACGAGTCTGATATATAAGGCTATGGAGCACATCATCATGGACCTAATTAACAAGGATATAGGGAATACTCTAGATCCCATGCAATTTGGTTTTGTGAAAGGTAGATCATGCTTGGTCAACCTGGTTGACTTCTTTAAGTCAGTCACTAGAGCTGTGGATGAGGGCAAGGCAGTTCATACAGCCTACCTTGATCTGGTCAAGGCCTTTGATACCATTCCCCACTCAGGAATTATTGATAAACTCACCAAACTAGGCATCAACCCTTATATCACTAGGTGGGTTGCAAATTGGCTCACAGATAGAACACACAGTGTGAAAGTAGCGGACTCCAAGTCAGACTGCCAACCAGTCATGAGTGGAGTCCCACATGGATCGATCCTGGGTCCTCTCCTGTTTGGCATCTACTTCTCAGAAGTCCAGGCCAACACAGAGGGACTCTGTCTGACCAAGTTTACAAATGACTGCAAACTGGGAGCCATTATTAACTCCCCAAGTGATGTAGACATCCTACAGAAAGGCCTCACTGAAACCAATGACTGGTGTCGAAACCATGGCCTTAAGCTTAATGCCAAAAAATGCATCGTCATCCTCTTTGGAAAAAACTCAGTTCCCACTAATTACCACATTGATGGAAGCTCACTGAACACTGAAGGCATTATAAGAGATCTGGGGACACAGGTTGACAGCAACCTCTCCTTCAACCACCACATTGCCACTGTGGTCAGAAAGTCCTTCTATGTGGCACATCTCATTACCAAGGGTTTTGCGTCCAGGAAAAAAGAGGTCATCATCTCTCACTACTCTTCTCTCATTAGGCCAGTCATCGAATATAATGCCCCATTTGGCATGTACCTCACTAGACACATGTAACAGCTGGAAAGGCCACAAAAGTACCTCACAAAGAGGATCCTAAGCCTTAAACACATGTCCTACATGGACAGACTCAAAAAACTCCAGCTATTCTCTGTCTCATATCGTCCACTAAGAGGTGATCTCTGCTTGACGTACAAAGCCATGTCTGATCCAGCTCTGTTAGAAATGCTACATCTAAAGAAATCCCAACCTCTCCTCACCACATGCTCCAGAGAACTCAACCTCATTACCACAATCAGCAGAACATGCTGGAGGGACAGCTTCATAACCGAGATACTGCCCATGCTTTGGAATAGACTTCCCATACATATCAAGCAGAGCACCTCACTGGGCCTCTTCAAGAGAAATCTTGACGAGTGGATGGGAAATAGAAAGTTCACCCTGGGGATCATGCCAGTGGCTCTACTTGATAAAGGCACTGGGAACTAACATTGGGTGGCACGATGCCAGGGCACTTCTATGGGCTAGGCTTGTAAAGGCTCCAGGGACATTAGCCTAGTACACACCTATGAACCTATGAGGAGAATAAGTCTAAAATGACTTCCCTGTTTAGGTTAGCAGAAGAATATCAGTGTCAAGTGAGAATAGAAATCAAACCAGAAGTAGATAAAAATCAGGCAGCAATTAATGTGTAAAAAAACAAAAGAAAGAAAGAATATAAGTTGAAGAATCAAATGAGAAGGCAAGAAACGTGGAAAATGGATTAATATAGTTGCAAGTACAGAAAACTCCTGGAACAACCTCATGTCAATCACAAAGTCATAAAATACCAGGATTTGCAGGCAGAAACAAGCACAGTGTGGAAGAAGGATACCCAGACAGTTCCAAGAATAGTAGGAACAATGGGTCTCATAAAAAAGAATTTACAGTTGTATTTAGATATTTTACCGATACATGTAACTCCATATGAACTGCAGGAGTCAATTTTGGGAACATTGTGGGTGCTGTGAAGAGCACTTCTGGCTAACATCAAAGACTGGAACAATATTAATTTTATGAACTTTAATCGTACTTTGACTTAGGAATAGGGTCCATTCTCATCATGGTATTGGAAACACAAAAGACTTGGAGAAATTAAACCAAGTGAAACTAAACAGACTTGCAGGACTTCTGTCTGTAGAAATAGGGTTCTGTAAGAAATTACCAAACAGACTGCTCTTACACCTCTCTCAGTGTCTACTCCCTTGCACCCAGCTAATTGAAGCTAAAGAGTCTCACAGAACTCTTCTCTGCACAAATAAAATATGTAATCTAGAACGATTCGCTTACTTTTGTGTGTTGTGCACTCTTTTCAAATCTTAATAAATCAGACTCCTCAATAAGGTTACAGTTGCAGTTTAGTGTTTTGGCTATTAAAGTTATCATGGCTGAAGGTAACAGAGATAGTAAGCTAATAACTTCCAATTGTGGTTCCAGATGCTGGTGCCATAAAGTGCTTCCCCTGCTTTGTCCTGACATCTTCAAGTCTTCAACACAACTGCTCGAAAGTATGGTGGTCCCCATGAACCCCTTCATTCTTTACAGCTATTCCTACCTGTACCCCTGTTCTTTTCACTCTACTTCTCAGACAATTTAAATCAGTCAATAATGCCAGACTTTAAGAGTTTTCTACTTCTTATACTTCTCAGAATACCTCTTTGTGCAAGCCCTTTCAGTTAGCAGAAAGGACTAAAGCTCTGAGTTATGAATAAGCTGTTGCTTTCCACTTGGGTACAGAGTTCAAATATTTTCCCCTTTTTCATTTTAACATTCTTTCAGTGACAATGCAATGGTTAAGAAGGATCTCTGGTGTCTAGTGGTAATGCAGAGGACTAAAACTGCTGGTGAACTGCTTGTTGTACTGAGTGAAGCAGGTTCAGGGTTTTATCCTGTTTCTTTTAATCCCTGGTGCTTAGTGGTCTCCCCCCCACCACCACCACCACCAATACATCTGTGGCACTGCAAAACATGTTTTTGTCCTTGCTCTTATAAATCAAGGATCATTACACTCCGTCAATAATGTCAGACATTTGCATTTCATACTTCTTATAGTTTAAAAATTATACTGCAAAACAGCCCCTACTCAGTTAGCATAGAGGGCCAAGGATTTGGTTTGTTAACACACTCCTTTCTGTGCCAAAATTGCAATATTCGAACTCCCCTTCTATTTTTTTCAATATCTTAAGCTAATATGTTAGAGGTATCCCTGGTGTCTTCTGGTAGCACAGAGGGCTACAACTCTACTAGGTAGCTGTTGGTGGATACAGGGTTCAATTATTTTTGTGGCTTACTCTTACATCCCTGGTGTCTAGAGTTTCACTATAGGTCTTTTGTTCTCTTAAGTTTTCAGTATCCTTCAGTGATGCAGTTGTGCAGTGGTTACCATTGTCACCTCACAGCAGCAGGTTCTCCAGTTCAATTCTTGTCTGGGGTGCCTGCTGTGTGGTGTCTTCATGTCCTTCCTGTGTTTGTGTGGATTTCTTACATGTGCTCTGATTTCCTCCCATCATTCCAAAGACATTTGTCTGGAGCATTTCTCCTGGGCTTCCACTAAAAATGGGCTCTGTCCTAGTCAGACTTTACTGATAAACAAATAATAAATAAATAGTGTACTCCTGTCACTCAAATTTACAGAACTTGCTCTTTAGTCTCATGGGTTTTAGTTGTATACTGCTACACCCCCCTACACACACATACATGCATGCATGCATGCACAGCCCCTCACAGACAAACTACCCCATTCATCTATGCACGCACACACACCCCTACCCCACCTATCCCCTAACTAAGCCTATACTGCAACCACACAGGCAGGCTCACAATCACACACACACACTCACCTGAAACCACTCATCCCTCTGCATGGATACACAAACACACACACACACACACACACACACACACACACACACACACACACACACACACACACACACACACACACACACACACACACACACAGACACACACACACACACACACACACACACACACACACACACACCACCGAGACCTTTCCACTAAATTTCCCTACACATTCCTCTTTCATGACCTCACCCATTGAATGTAATAGGTTAATGTGAACTTCTGACCATGGTCATTAGCACAGCCAACCAAGCTATCTAAAAAAGCTAAGCAGTTCTCTGAATTTCTTGGCTACATAAATGTCTTACCATAGACATTTTCAGGGTAGACACATGACTAACTAGCACAGGCTGCCCCCTTGCAAGGTCTTATTAACAATTGTGGTAGGCCACAGAAACAGAACATCATGGGGCTTTTCCTGTTTGTGGCATAGCATTGCAGTAGGGTTGTCTCTGAATTGGAAATGGTTACTGCAAACAGAATACCTGTGCGAATGCCCATGTTTGCCACTTTAACCAACATTTCTGAATTTCTCCCCATGTTACTCTCACTAATCTTACCATTAACATTTCTGAATCTTTCCCTATGTTACTTTCATTACACTTATTATTACTTTGTCTTTCACAATATTATTGCTCCATGATGCATCCTCACTTCAGTACTACCAATAAAGGATCTCAACATTTCTCTGACCATTACATAATGTTCAGTAGCCCAAAACAAAATAATTAACCAAACTACTGCATCTCCATGTATCTCTCCATTGTTAAATTTTCATAAAAAAATATTATTGCTGTTAACCATGACTACATTTATTACTATGTGGTGATATTAAATGTAATATTGGGCCTACCTTTTATAATTTGCAAATCTGTATTACCTCTCATCCCACTCATGGAATATGCATATTTTGTATGAGTATTCAGAAAATCAACAAACAATTACCAAGATCCATAGCTGGATCCATCACTGAGACTGGTTAAAACCAAACACATCACACTAAGAGATACTCTCATAGGATACAGCATTATTAGAGCAGATAGAACTACTAAAAGATGTGAAAGGATATATATTCAAACCAACTCAAACATCTTAAGTCTGACTTAACTATACCATCATTTAACTCTTCCAAAAAATAGCTACACTCATCTTAATATACCATTCACTTATACCCTGCAGACCCAAACAATAAGAATGTTTCTACTCTTGGTATTTTATCCTGTTTCTCTATTAACTCCAAACACCATACCCTTATATTAAGTGATTTAAACATACATTGGTCCACTAACCACAGTAGTGTATACTCTATAGCAAACATTAACCTCTTCTGTTGCACACAAATACTAACCAACACTAGTAAAAGTAATGGAATAGATAAACAGCAATAGCAAGGAAAATGTAATTGCTTGGATAACAACTCAATCTAGTCACATTCTGTCTTTGGACACCTTTACCACACTCCCTTAATGATATCATTTGACCTCTATTATCTGCAGTCAGCAAAAAGTCAACAAAAATACATTTCAAATGGGTACAATCCAAAAGGCATTTCTATTAGTATAGAATCAATGGGTTACTAAAACAATGCTAATGGCGCACAGTAAAATTTCCACCTCTAGATGACGCTGTCAACTACTTTACGCATACCTCCCTAACAATCCTCAACCCAGATGGAAAGGTATAAGGACATTATGAAAGAGACAGTATAAAATCTGTACACTTTAAAGAACTGATCCCAAAAGTGTACCACACAAATTCATTTCTTTTAGCTTCAGAAAAAAGGAACTTGTAAGATGTGTCACCCTTTCTTTAAATTATCATTGCCACTAGTATATTGGCCATATAGTGTGGCTTTCTGGGTACTTCATAGCTTCAAAAATCACAAGTGATGAGGGGGAGTCAAAAAGCTGTGTGAAGGGATAAATTAAGCCTGAAAATAGGGACATATCTGCAAAAATAAGGATATTTATTCAGGCCTGAAAATAAGAATGTTCCTCAAAAGTAGGTATAGTTGAGAGGTCTGCTTGGAAATTAGGTTAAATAAATTACTAGTAAAAGTATGCATTCTTTTTGAACCAATAACTACTCCAGTATTAAGATAATCCCAAACAGTACTGGGAAAACATTAACAAACTTTTTAAGCTAGGGTGAGAAACACACCCAGTCATTTCCTCAGTGAAACTGAAATTAGCATTGTTTCCAATTTAAACATGTATTTCATTGACATATCTAACTCTTTTATGCAAAACACTAACTTCATACCAAGCAGCAATGACTCCTGTAACTTTCCTGGTACACTCATCTTCCAGCAAATAAGTGTCACTCAAATACAAGGATTACTACAAAAGCTAAAACTTAGCCTTCTTTCATTTGAACAGCTTCAAACATCAGTCAATACTATAGCCTATCCTTTTGCAATACTTATAATAACAGAATCTAATGTTCCAGTCCTATGAAAGCAATGTTATATAACACCTCTTCATAAAAGAGGAACTAACAATTCCTTTGGAATTCTAGACCTGTTGCCATACTATCATCCATCTCTAAAATACTTGAATAATGTATACAAAAGCAGCTGTTACCTCACCTTATCAATAAAAAAATGATCAGCTGCACAACATGTTTTTGACTTGGATTCAGCAATGAAGCCACTCTTTTATCCTTATTTAATATTATTCAAAGGTGCTATTGTCTTAGACTTATCTAAGGCTTGTGATACTGTCTCTCACACTTTCATTTTCCAAAGGCTGGTTAATATGGATCTGACAGACAACACATTAGAATGGGTCAAATGTTATTTATCTAATCAACAACAAAGAATGAAATGGTCCCAGGCAGTTTCTACTTTTCTACCCAATACTATGTGTTCCACAAGGTTCAGTACTTGGACCCATACCTCTCAACTGTTCAAATTTTTGCAGAATGGCAAGAGTTTTGCCTTATATTTTTGTTCTGTTCCTCATAAAGTCTGAATTTTCTGGCATATCACTGAAGTTTGAAGTCATTAAATAATGGCAGACATATGAGTTTCAAACTTCATATCTTTCAGAAAATACATGCTAAGACAAACCCTGCTGTTCTAGTAATTTTCTAAGTTTCTAAGAGCAATATTTAAAATCTGTCCCTATTTTTGGGCCTTTGTTCCCCATTATTTTTGGCTGTGTCCAGATTTCTTGCACTAGGAAGTTGAGAGGTTTGCTTGGACTGATTTTGTTCAGTATCTTTGTAAATTATATGCCTGCCATGATTACTGGTGCCACATTACACAATATGATGATGACTCCTTTGTTATCTGTACTGCTATCTCCCTCAGTCAGTCAGTGTAGCATGCTACACAACCTAACCTTCAAAGGCAAGAACATTGACTTATAGACTCAACTCTTTTATTAAATGCTAATAAAACAAAACTACATGTATTCGGCTCTAGTGAAATCTTAGTTACTTTACAAAAAACACACCAAATGAACAAGTTTTTCATGCCAAACTTTTAGTCATATTCTTATATTATAAATTATTCTTCAAGAAACATATTGAATATGTACCCTCAAAAACCCACAAAAAGTTGGGTATGTTATGCTAATTGAAACCACACCTAACAGAAACAGCAAAACTAAATGCACACCAAACTCTGCTACAAATTATTTATTGCTAATATTGTAAAAAATCACATACATAATCTAGAACAAACATATGATAATGCACCCAACAAAACTAATAATTGTAAAGCACTTTATAAGGTTACCTGGCTAGAGCTAAAACACATTTTAACATTCTGCAAGTTAAAAACCACACAGAAAATTCTATATGAACCTAACATCCATCTCTAATTAACTTCCAAAATATATGCCTACCAGAGATTAAAGATCTCAGACCTAGCACCTCCTAGACATTGTCAAATCAAACAACTACTTTAGCAACTGTCTATACTCTGTTCATGTAGCCAAGCTCAGGAATTTCATTCCAAAGATGACATGACAGTAAACGTAAAGCATTTTTCTTTTTTTTTTCCATAATAAATTTTTATTGAAATATATTTTCCAAAAACATTACAAAAATACAATAAACATCACACACATAATACACCATAACTACTACAAACCATTTATACAATATCTACATGAAATGCTTCCTATATTTAATATATTCCTAAAATCAGTATCATGCTAATATAATATTGAAGACCTTTTCCCATATTTTTGGGTTATTAATATTTTTGTTAGTTTGTTTCAGAAGTAATTTATGTGCTAGTATATGTTTTATAGCTACAAGCTTAAAATTATTCCATGATGTCTTATGTGGTTCTAGCCAATTTGTGGCTATATAGAGTTTCATCAGCAAAAAAATATTCATATAAATAATAGTTTGCAATCTGGAAAGCTCTCTTGGAGGAATGTGTAGAATCATAAATTCCCTTGACAGTGTAGAACTTTGATAACCCATCTTTTGCAGTTGTACTTTAAGAGAGTTCCAAAGTTTATATACGCATTTACAACTCCAGAACATATGAAGAAGATCCGCTGTTTGATCTGCACCGTATGGACAAATTGGAGAATTCCTAGGGTTAAATTTATGTAATTTAAGATGTGTGTAATATGCATTGTTCCAAATCATCAATTGCGTGTACATCAGTTTTTGAAAAGAAACTAATAATTTATGTAATTTAAGATGTGTGTAATATGCATTGTTCCAAATCATCAATTGCGTGTACATTAGTTTTTGAAAAGAAACTAATTTCCTAGTTATATCAATTGCTTTTAATATCTGATTGTCTGTTACTGTTACTTTGTTTATCCAATACTCTGAAAGCAAAATGTTGTCCTGAAATTTCAAATCCTTAATTAATTTGTATGCAGTTGCTATTAAATTTAGTGTCTTGTTGGATAGCTTGCCACAATTCAGAGCACTTATCCACAAATCCGGCTTCAGGTTTAAAGTTCCTAAAATAGCTCAAGGCAAATTCTTTAACTTGTCTCATTATAACAATGTAACTTCTAGGTAGATTCATTTCCTGTCTAATTTGTAAAGCCGATAAGTCAAGTTTATTAAAAACATCAAATAGAGTCAGATTAACTATTAATGGAAATTTGCTGAGATCGATCAGCTGATTATTTAGTTTAAAATTAGGATTCCTGTGGAAAGGTTGAAGAACCATCATATATTGCAATAAATCTACTGACTGAAATAAAGTTTGCAAAGATGAGACACAGGTTATTATGTGGTCCATGACCCCATATTTTATCAGACTAATTTTGTCCATAAAGGGTAATGCTTTAGGATTTATTTTCCTATCAAAATATGCTTATGATTCAAGACCACCCAAGTTGGTATCCATTTTGTATTCATTACATCATAATTAGCAATTCTTAAAATTTGATTAGCGTTTACAATCAAATAATATGCTTCAAAGTTTGGTAGCTCAAGTCCCCTCTTGTTTTAGGGGTCATTAATTTCTCATAAGATATTCTAGTTCTTTTGGGTTCGGATAAATTTAGCTAGATCTTTATGCATTTGTTTAAAACTGTTTTGAAATTGATAATTGGGCATACCTAAATATGTATAACATTGGTAGTATATTCATTTTCACTATTGATACTTTTGCTAATACCGGTAGTTTTAAATTCTTCCATCTGTCACAATCAGCTATTATGTGTTCCCATACGTTTAACATTATTGTTATAAAAGTCCTTATTATCCGTAGAGAAGTTGATACCCAAATATAATATTTTACATCTTAACTTCCACATCAGGGCCATTAATGAAAAATGTTTTGGGGTTCTTAATTTCTGTAAGTTAATTTTATAATTAGAATGCATTACAGTCATGATAAAAGTGTATTAGGTGATTGCCCTGTTTGTGTCATTATTGCTTAACCATGCCCTCTACTGATTACCATCACCCCTCCATTACAGTACACAACAATCCCACAAGTGTAGGCACAGTAATGAATGCATTTAACCATAGAACTGTACTCTGAAAAATACTATCAATTTCTGAAGTCTCAAAACCCAATCTACCCAGATCAGGAAAGCTCATTTTTTACACTTGCACATTGCAGCTAATTTGGAGGCCTGCACCTTTCAGGGATGTGGCCTTTGGTGGTCAGAACTGTCACACCACACACACCATACACATTAACAGAGTAGTGTGGAATTGCATGATTGCTCAGGACATTGTCCATTTGTGACATGAACCTCATATATACTGACAGTGCAGCCCCATGATGTGCTGTCCTTTGGGAAAAGGGTCTACGCAGAGCAGGACAACTTTTCATGATTCCAGTGTATGTATAGATGCATTTGCCTGAAATATTCTTGTGGGATTGCTGTCATACATACCCATTTCCAGAGATAATGGGATGCACACCAAAAAATGAATGTAGGGGAGTACAGTGGTGGATGTGTGTTAATGCTAACATGGATTTAACCCAACAGTAGTATTACTTATATACAAAAAAGACAGGCACCTAAAGGATTTATTGGGAAAAAAAATTCGATCTAGAGGGATGTTTAGGTGAGGGATGTGTGTTCAGTTTAAATACATTAGCCATGGCTGCATGCAGATTATCATTAGGAAAAAAGCAATACATGGTTCAAGGAGTGTTTACATTTGCCCAGTTTTCTGATTACTGTGGAAGATGCAACACATGTCTAGTATTCTATATAGGTAGAACTGCTGTTTAGGTATTCAAAACTACTGATGGTGATGTGATTTTTTTTTTTTATTGAAGGGCATGTAATAGTACCATGTGATTTTTCCACAGTATTTAAGTATGTGTCTTTCAAAGTAATCTCACAGTCTGGAAAATTCTGGAAGGAAAAGCATTTACTTTAAGCCAATAAACTTATATGGCTTTTCAAGCTGTTGCTTTCTGTATTATTTGTTTTTCAGCCTTGAGTTTAAGGAAAGACAGAGTTGTGTTGTTGGAGACATTTTTGGATGTCTAGGAGATCAATATGGCAGTTATGCAAGTTGTACAATCACTGCATTTGCATACAACCTATGATGCTTTGCATCATTCCAGTGCCAAGTAATGATGTACAGTATCCCAGTATTCTGTGAGGGTACAGTTATTTGAAGGGAACCAGTGGTTAGACCACTATCCTGAGTAATGTGGGTGTACATTTTTGCATTCCACAGTAGGTCACATCCACCCACCTCAGGTGAAATGAGTACCATGTGTTCACATACACTTAATGTTCCACATGCTCAAGTTATCTGTATGCGGGGCTAGGTCCTATTTATATATTGTGATGTACTTCATAGATGCTTTATGTAGGACAGTCTTTGTGGCTGTAACAGATCTGTGTATGTGCATCTCTGTGAACAGTGTTTTCTATACAGTAGTAATGTCTATGTAGTGATTATTATGGGCTGTATGCAGAATGTCAGACTGCAATGCCTACCAGGTGCTTCTGTCATTTAGAGGCAACAGAGATGAAAATATCACATGTTGTTAGTCACAATTCTTCGGCTATGCATATGGCATTGTCTGTTCCATATATGGGCTGTGTATATTTACAAGTGCCCCTGTACAGCAACACTCATGTGTTGACTAAAGCCAATCTTACCTGCAGAGCCCAACACATCCTTTTCAGATGCAGTAGCAAAAAACAAAAAAAAAGTGTTTATGATGCTTACCTATAAACGTTCATGTATGTGTGTGTGTGTGTGTGTGTGTGTGTGTGTGTGTGTGTGTGTGTGTGTGTGTTTCAGTGTTCACCTGTGAGTTGTACTGTATGTGGGTACCTGCTTACTGTGCAGTAATATGTACACACATGCAAACAGTAGCTGCCATATTTATTCTGCAATAACAAGTGTGGTCCAACTTTAACCCTCTGTATTTCATATTATAGATATGTGAGTAATAGTTTTATTTATTTTTTTTATTTTTACCATTTGTTTACCTTGTAAATGAGATGGTATAGTGACACTTTTCAGTCATGAACTGAGTATAAGATACCACAAAGTTAAAGCATACAGTACAAATCAAACAATCTACAAACATATGTAAAGTCGAAGCAATTCAGAGTTTGTGTTTATCTACACACTATATACAGGGAGTGCAAATATTAATTTTATACATAAATATGCACATTTTATAAAATGAGATACAGATCAGTATGGTGCTGGGCAAATCCATTGTGAATGAATAAGAAGAATATTTAATATTTTCTTTACATGTTAACTTCCCCATCAGGGCCATTAATGAAAAAGGTTTTGGGGTTCTTAACGGGAAGATATTAGTTTTCTGTAAGTTAATTTTATAATTAGAAACTACTGAAAATTCGTTTATGAGCTTTAATATCTTTTCACTGTCCGAAATTGGGGTTGTACAATAAATAATAAGATCATCGGCGAATGCTGACATTAATATTTTATTCCTATAAATTATTGGTGCATTATGATACAAATTTTGCTTGATATATAAAAATAGGGGTTCTAGATATAGGTTAAACAATAAGGGGGACATGGGACAACCCTGACGAGTATCATTTTTAATCTGTATTCTGTTAGAATAAGTCCTATTGATGTATAGCGTAGTGTATGGATTACTATATAATATTTGTAGTATCTGAATGAATTCTTGGGGCAAGTTAAAATAGGGTAACACATCAAACAAAAACTTTATGTCTACTCTATCAAATGCTTTCTGGGCATCTATTATAAGAGCATAGATATTAAAGTTGTTTTGTTTAGCATTCGTCATCATATTATGCAGTGTAAGTGTGTTATCGCTAGTTTGTCTAGTTGCCATAAATCCAGCTTGTTCCTTAGAAATTAGATATATCAAAACCATCTATAGTCTTGATGCTATAATTGATGTTAAAATTTTCATATCCACATTCATTAGTGCTATTGGTCTGTAATTATCTGGGTTAAGGGGATCTGAATTGGTTTTATGTATGAAAATTGTTTTTGACGCATTGAGGTGGGGATCACTAATTTTATTTTAGTTATATAATTAAATACATGAGACAATTCTTTTCCCAAACTATCAGCAAACTCTTTGTAAAATTCAGCTGTAATACCATCAGGCCCTGGCGACTTATGTGCTTTCATATGTTGAATTGTATATACTATTTCTTCTTTAGAAATAGGTTTAATCAGGTCACTTTGCAGGCTCTCTTCTAATTCTGGAAAGTTAATTTTTGCAGAAAACTTTTATTCTGGTTATGTAGAGACCTATCAGTTTGCCCCTCATACACCTTAGTATAGATTTTCCAAAAACATCAACAATATCCTCAGTTTTAGAATATATTGTGTCGTTATACTGTATTTCGAAATATATCCAGTTGTTTTTGATTAATTTATAATCCTTGCCAGTGCTTTTGATGGTATTTGAACATTATTAGCATATTTCACTAAACACCTATGTTCTTGAAGTGTTAATTTATTATTATGAAGCAAAAAGAGATCCCTTTGAAGCTTCAACATTTCCTCCTCAGTTTGAGCATTAAAATTCTGAATCAGCTCATTATCAAGTTGTTTTATTCTTATTTCTAGTTTTTGAATATCACTATTATGAATTTTCTTATAATATGAGGCTTTTTGTATAAGAAATCCTCTAATTTGAGCTTTAGCTGTCGCCCATTCAATGTCAGGAGTATGTTTTTGGAGCTTCAAGCTATCTGTAAATTCTTTCAAATATTTTATAATTCCGTCTGTTATCTCTTTTTTACTTAAAAGATTTGGGTTGAGTGACCAATTATAACCCCTATGCCTTCTTGTGTCTTTTAAATCTTTAGAAAATTTTAACAAAATTTTTGAGTGAGTGATCTGATAGATGACGAGTATGTATAACCACCACTGGTTCTAAATTTGTTAGTGCTTTAGATATCAAAAAGTAATCTATTCTAGCCCACATTTTGTGGCATGGTGAATAGAAGGTGTATTTATTTGCATTATTAATATCTTGTGAATAAGAAAAGGGATCATATAATTGAAAATCTTCCTTAAAATCATTTAATGCTATCCCGGCCTGCTTATTAAATGCTCTTTGTGGACAAGACCTATCCAACTTTGGATTTTGATAGGTATTCCAGTCCCCACCCACAACAAAATAATAACCATCATATTGTGTTAATATTGGATATAATGATGCTATGAAACTGTGTTGATCATTACATGGGGCATATATATTCAAAAGTAAGATAGGTTTATCAAATGCATTATCCAATAAAATCACATAACACCATCGCCCATTTGGATCCACTTTGGAGTCTAAAATCCTATATTTGTATTGGGTTTTGATAATTATAGCCACTCCCGCACTGTTTGTCTTACCTTCTGATGTCACTAGCTCTCTAATCCAGTTCTTTTTTCTAATACCATTCCATTGTTCATTCATCAAATGTGTTTCCTGTAGAAATACAAACAGTGCTTTGTCCTGTAATAATATGTGTAGCAACAGTTTTCTCTTCTTCAAGTTTTGGAGCCCTTTAACATTCCATGAGTTCAACTCCCACATTCGCAGATCTTGATATCAAATAACAATATAAGGGGAATTATCAAATTGACATGTATTGACTGTACACTATATCTAATCTGGAAGCATTTCCTACATCCCGTCCCTAACCAGTGCTTACCCACTTTACCCCTGGACCAGGATTTATATAGGTCTTGTATAAGAGAAAACATAAACAAGGTTAAACACACCAACACATTGAAAAACTTCAGGAAATAACATTTAAAACATTTCCTTAACTTACAACCTATATATTCTAGCATATCTACATCAAAGTCTAAACTACACATTCCCTACCAAACACCGCTACTTAACTACAGCTTTGGTTTAACTATTAGTTAAACAAATCTCATTTCTAAGGTTATTACTGTGTAAAGGAAAGTTTTAGTAGATTGGGTACTTATTTTTTCCTACCTTAAGTATCTGTTTTGTTGCAATCATTATGTACATAAACTTTTTTACAGAAGAGAGGAGAGAGAGAAAAAAAAAATGCATCCTACATTTTAAATCTGTACCCTACACAGTGCCTGCCACTCACTGCATATAGTAAAAACGATTTTGGTTCACACCTATAAAAGAAGAAAAATAGTAAAAGTACATGTTATTATGTGCTTTAAGTACATACTGTAATGTTATTTCGTTAAAAAAGAACATTAACATATTATTTTCAGTTCTCTTTGTCTTCTCAAGCCAGGAAACCATCAGAAATACTCACGACGGGGGACCTCTTTCACAGCAGGACCACAGGAAGTGTTACATCCAAATCAACACTCTCAGTTGAAATCCAGGCATTTCCTGTTTACCACACAATGGAAATAGACCTTGGAGGTCATAAAAGTCTGGAAACCAGACAGCAGACCCTCAGATTAGCATAAACAAACAGTTTTATTGCTTTTTCAGAGGCCTGAACAGTTTAGTGAAGAAACAAAGGATTAGAAAAGCCTTGAGGTAAAATACATGCTGGATCTGACTACAGGAACATGCCAGTCTCAATGGAAGTTCTTTTCAGCCCTCTGATGCAGGTAGAACTTTAAAACTTTCAGAAACACTTCTTTTGCCTGATTTTTATTGGAAACAGAATATTTAGTGCCATCCACCATAAATGTAAGCATATTGGGGTATTTCATCTGGAATTTAATTTGTTTATTAATCAGAAATTTACAGTAAGCAGATAAAGACTGTCTAGCCTGCCTTACTTGTAATGGTAAATCTTGAGCCAGAAATATTTTAACATTTTTCCACATAACATAGCCACCATTTTTTTTGCAGTAAACAGTATTTTGCTAACATCTTGAAAGTTCAATATCTTAACATATACAGGTCTAGGCATAGTAGAATCTTGGACCTCTCTCAGTGCTCTGTGTGCCCTTTCTATTACAATCTGTTTCACCCCATCAGCATCATTTAACAGGATTTCAAATATTTGTGTTATGGCTGGTATTAGCTCTGCATACTGGATGTTTTCAGGGATTCCTCTTATAATAATATTATTTCTTCTAGATCTTGCTTCTAAATCAATAAGTTTATTTTGCATGGCTTGTACATCCACATCACATACCTTTGATTTTTTTCTCCAGCATGTCAATTTTGTCCTCTGTTTCAGAAATTCTGGTCTCAGTTTTGTCCATTCTCTGAAGCAATTGATTGCATAAAACTCCAAATGTTTGTATTTGTGAGGTCAAGTCCTTTAGAGCTTCCTGTATAGGTAGTAAAGTGTGTTTGATATTCTCCATGTTTAGTGGCTGATCAGTCCTGGATCTAGTTTCTGGTTTCTGTTGTTCCTGCTGTCTAGTAATCCTTTGTTTTTTCGCAGTTCCATCCTTTACTGGTGACTGTAGTTCTGACAACTTTGTCTTAGTAGTAGTTGTTTCCATGGTTCTTCCTTGTTGCAAGATTTTTCTTTCCCCAAGCAGAAAGGCAGAATAAAGAAAGCACACGGTCCTTTGTTTGTTTCTCTCTTCAGAGCAAAGTAATCACTTGTAATCCTGATGGATAAATACTTTTTTTTCCCACTTTTTTAACTGATTTTAGATTAGGTAAGTATAAATGCAACTTTTTATCGTCAATTTGATGTTTAAACCTCCTGATACCCACTCAGATCAGAGATTTTCCTCGGGTTAATTGAAGAGCTGCAGTTTAGCAGTGTTTACAGCATGTCAGCCATCTTTGAAATGTAAAGCATTTTTCTGCAATCTAAAAATCTACTCCATCCATCCTGTCTCCATCTTCTAGCCATCCTAGTTTTGCCCTCTCTTCCTCTAAGTCCTTTAACCAATACACGGTCTGTATTCTTAAACTTTATATTCAGTTGTTGGTATACACTGTTGCTGTATTACTGATGTGTTCTATTTATGTGCATGAATATTTTGCAATTGTTTTGCATATGCATTAGAAAATATCTACATACAGATAATTTCAATTGAAAATTGTCTTTCAGCTTAGTCAGATTATTCACAGTCAAAAAATGGAAATAAATAAGTAAATAAATATGATAACTAAAATGACGCAGATTTTTCTACTGCCTAAGCCTCAAATGTACCAAATTTTGTAGGATGTCTGCAGTTCTGTCAAATTATACTTGGCCTGTGCAATGCATTGTTACATAACTGTGTTACAGCAAAGAGTACACCAGTAAACTAATTGTGCTAGCATGTCTTGTTGCTTACGTGCTCATTATTTATTTTATTTATTTATTTTATGTTTGTTGACCGGGAAAGTCCGACTGGAACACAGTCCTTTTTCAGCAGAGGCCCGGGGAGAAAAGCTCCACATGTAACACATATTAATAAAGTACAATTTCACAGGCACATAATCATAGCACTATAACATTTTACATCTAATCACATCAAGATAAAAATGTTGATTCAATTTCTGTAACAGATATGAGTAAATGCATTACAGTCATGATAAAAGTGTATTAGGTGATTGCCCTGTTTGTGTCATTATTGCTTAACCATGCCCTCTACTGATTACCATCACCCCTCCATTACAGTACGCAACAATCCCACAAGTGTAGGCACAGTAATGAATGCATTTAACCATACTATCAATTTCTGAAGTCTCAAAACCCAATCTACCCAGATCAGGAAAGCTCATTTTTTACACTTGCACATTGCAGCTAATTTGGAGGCCTGCACCTTTCAGGGATGTGGCCTTTGGTGGTCAGAACTGTCACACCACACACACCATACACATTAACAGAGTAGTGTGGAATTGCATGATTGGTCAGGACATTGTCCATTTGTGACATGAACCTCATATATACTGACAGTGCAGCCCCATGATGTGCTGTCCTTTGGGAAAAGGGTCTATGCAGAGCGGGACAACTTTTCATGATTCCAGTGTATGTATAGATGCATTTGTCTGCAATATTCTTGTGGGATTGCTGTCATACATACCCATTTCCAGTGATAATGGGATGCACACCAAAAAATGAATGTAGGGGAGTGCAGTGGTGGATGTGTGCTAATGCTAACATGGATTTGACCCAACAGTAGCATTACTTATATACAAGAAAGACAGGCACCTAAAGGATTTATTGGAAAAAAAAAATTCAATCTAGAGGGATGTTTAGGTGAGGGATGTGTGTTCAGTTTAAATACATTAGCCATGGCTGCATGCAGATTATCATTAGGAAAAAGCAATACATGGTTCAAGGAGTGTTTACATTTGCCCAGTTTTCTGATTTCTGTGGAAGATGCAACACATGTCTAGTATTCTATATAGGTAGAACTGCTGTTTAGGTATTCAAAAGTACTGATGGTGATGTGATTTTTTTTTTTTTATTGAAGGGCATGTAATAGTACCATGTGATTTTTCCACAGTATTTAAGTATGTGTCTTTCAAAGTAATCTCACAGTCTGGAAAAGTCTGGAAGGAAAAGCATTTACTTTAAGCCAATAAACTTATATGGCTTTTCAAGCTGCTGTTTTCTGTATTATTTGTTTTTCAGTCTTGAGTTTAAGGAAAGACAGAGTTGTGTTGTTGGAAACATTTTTGGATGTCTAGGAGATCAATATGGCAGTTATGCAAGTTGTACAATCACTGCATTTGCATACAACCTATGATGCTTTGCATCATTCCAGTGTCCAAATAATGATGTACAGTATCCCAGTATTCTATGAGGGTACAGTTATTTGAAGGGAACCAGTGGTTAGACCACTATCCTGAGTAATGTGGGTGTAAATTTTTGCATTCCACAGTAGGTCACATCCACCCACCTCAGGTGAAATGAGTACCATGTGTTCACATACACTTAATGTTCCACATGCTCACATTATCTGTATGCAGGGCAAGGTCCTATTTATATATTATGATGTACTTCATAGATGCTTTATGTAGGACAGTCTTTGTAGCTGTAACAGATCTGTGTATGTGCATCTCTGTGAACAGTGTTTTCTATACAGCAGCAATGTCTATGTAGTGATTATTATGGGCTGTATGCAGAATGTCAGTCTGCAATGCCTACCAGGTGCTTCTGTCATTTAGAGGCAACAGAGTTGAAAATATTGCATGTTCTTAGTCACAATTCTTCGGCTATGCATACGGCATTGTCTGTTCCATATATGGGCTGTGTATATTTACAAGTGCCCCTGTACAGCAACACTCATGTGTTGACTAATGCCATTCTTACCTACAGACCCCAACACATCTTTTTCAGACTGCTTTTACCTGTTGAGGCTACACACTCAAGTGCACTAGCCTGTGTTACATATTTATTGCATTTTCCTGCCATTTGTTGCAAAAAAAAAAATATCCTTGTTTCCCATCTTTCCTGACCTAGAGTAGTCCAAATACAGGGTTTGCTGTATTCTGGACTTTTGGAAAGTTCCTGTGTTGCCCATTTCCTTTCTTGGATAAAGGGAGGCTTCTTTGTTCACCAGTGGCAGTGGGGAGCTTGGAACAGCCTATCTATCCCTGGAGGAGTGTACCCAGCACAAGAATATGGTAGTCTATTGGCCATTTTGGGCCAATTTTTAGCTCTTTCAAGTCCCCCTGTATAAAACCCGCTTTAGCTGCTTTGCGGCGATTTTATGCGCATAGCGCAGCATCGGGCAGCGCCGCTTAATTAGGTTTAAACCATTCTCGGCTCCACAAAGTCTGCTCTTCACTTTTTCCCTTAGAACTGATCTAGTTCTCATAATAAACACCCTATTCCCACTCTAAAGCCTGGCACTTGCTCACTAAAGTAATTATATAAGTCAGCACTAAAAAATTAAAAGCACTACACCCTCACAAACTCCCCTTGAGTACTTTGTTCCCCATTGGCCCTTTTTTTCAATTATAAAGGAATTCCCAATACTATTCTAGCATGTCCAAAGGTCAGTTGTCAATCTCCTCTCCGGTCCAGCTGGTGAATCTGGGAATCTTGAGGCAATGTTACAACTACCTCATGTACACAGACAACCCTCTCCTCCTCCCAACAAATTCCAACACATGTGAGATATGCAACCATATAGCCAAACTGGAGGCTAAGCTCTCTCAACTCAGTACTGGCGTAACCAGTCAGGAGGAGAAGGAAACCACACTCACTACAATTCCAGTCTCACATAGACCTACCACAACAGCAAACCAAGCACATAAACACACAAAAACATACTCGGATGCTCTAAATAAAAATCTGCTTAAGCAGCAGAGACCTCCAAAGTAGACACCCAAGCAACCGCTACCCCAAAACAAAACATGTGCAACACATAGCTCACAAAGCCAGTGTGCCAAACAGTCACAGCCCTTAAGGCTAAACATCACACCTGATACACTTGTAATAGGTGACTATCATCAGGCACACTGACGTCCCGCTCACCAGGCTGAACAAGGAGAAGGTCACAGTGAGCTGCCTGTCTGGTGCTAGGATCCGCCACATAGCACAAGCACTTAGGTCACTCCAAGGCAAGTACAAATATGACTCAGTCATTGTCCATGCTGGTGTGAATGACCTGAGATGTACCTCCCTGGACTACATGAAAAGAATGAAAGAAAACAAAAGCTGGATAAACGCCTAGTATACACCTCAAGCGAAAAAAATGAAAAGACCAATGGTTAGACCACAGCTGAAGATAAAAATGGAATAATCCACACCAGGAAATAAATCACTTGCAGCTTCACAGTAGTGCCCTTTATAAAGCCAAAAATTGTAACTGAGATTTAGTAATCAAGGTAGGAAACAGTTTCATACCAATTGCCCTTTATTGAACAAGAGTAAGCGTTTTTGCGATCTAAGTCAGCTGATCGCTTCTTCAGACTCATAAAAATAGTTAAAACATTAGTATTTAAAATATGGTTCAACCAATGAAAACACATATATAACTATGACATAGACTAATTAAAATTGCATACATCAGTATATCAATTTGCCTTATATTCTACATAAGATAAAATAAAGTATGCATATAACAGACACATTTTATGTAATAATCCATATTACTTAATGTTTTCGTGGTCTGGATTTTAAAAAAGGTTTCAAGGAAACAGCATTGTTCAATCCAGGAGACCTATCTGCCTTAAAGTAATAAAATCCATCTTTGTTCTGCTTCCTCTACCTTATTCCTTATATCATCTCCCCTCTTATTTTTATTTATTATTTCTAAAACCATGAAATTAAAAATATGCTTCCTGTCTTCTTCTTCCACATGTTTTGCTAAAGCACTTGTGTCTTTTTTATTTCTTATATCTCTAAGTTGTTCAAGGATACGTTCCTTTAGACACCTATTGGTTTTGCCTATACAAAAGGCATGACAGACAGTGCAGAAGCTGAAATAAACCAAATTTTGTGTTCTGCAGTCAGCATAAAAATCTATATCAATTATAAATCCTAGCATAGGATGGTTATATGTAGATTTATTATATAAATAGTCACATGCGGTACAATTTCTGCAAGGAAAAGTCCCCTGCCTATCAGATTGTATCATTCTTTCATTGTTTCTAAATTTATAACAGAGTTGCCTTTTTAAGGACCTCTTATTTCTAAACGAAAAGCTGGGTCTATCTTCTAACAATTCACTCAAGTCAGGATCCGACAATAAAACATTCCAATTCTTCTCAAAAATATTACAGAACCTTCTGATGTCACTTGAATAAGTTATAGGGAATCTAACTTTAAAATCATGACCTTCCTTGCTTTTAACATCTTCTATAGTATTTGAGAAGAGCGGTTTACATGTAACAAGTGACATCAGAAGGTTCTGTAATATTTTTGAGAAGAATTCGAATGTTTTATTGTTGGATCCTGACTGAGAGAATTGTTAGAAGATAGACCCAGCTTTTCGTTTAGAAATAAGAGGTCCTTAAAACGGCAACTCTGTTATAAATTTAGAAACAATGAAAGAATGATACAATCTGATAGGCAGGGGACTTTTCCTTGTAGAAATTGTACAGCATGTGACTATTTATATAATAAATCTACATATAAACATCCTATGCTAGGATTTATAATTGATATAGATTTTTATGCTGACTGCAGAACACAAAATTTGGTTTATTTCAGCTTCTGCACTGTCTGTCACATCTTTTATATAGGCAAAACCAATAGATGTCTAAAGGAACGTATCCTTGAACACCTTAGAGATATAAGAAATAAAAAAGACACAAGTGCTTTAGCAAAACATGTGGAAGAAGAAGACAGGAAGCATATTTTTAATTTCATGGTTTTAGAAATAATAAATACAAGTAAGAGGGGAGGTGATATAAGGAATAAGGTAGAGGAAGCAGAACAAAGATGGATTTTATTACTTCAGGCAGATAGGTCTCCTGGATTGAACAATGCTGTTTCCTTCAAACCTTTTTTTAAAATCCAGACAACTAAAACATTAAGTAATATGGATTATTACATAAAATGTGTCTGTTATATGCATACTTTATTTTATCTTATGTAGAATATAAGGCAAATTGATATACTGATGTATGCAATTTTAATTAGTCTATGTCATAGTTCTATATGTGTTTTCATTGGTTGAACCATATTTTAAATACTAATGTTTTAACTGTTTTTATGAGTCTGAAGAAGCGATCAGCTGACTTAGATCGCGAAAGCGCTTACTCTTGTTTAATAAAGGGCAATTGGTGTGAAACTGCTAGTGAACTGTTTCCTACCTTGACTACTACATCTCAGTTACAATTTTTGGCTTTATAAGGGGCACTACTGTGAAGCTGCAAGTGATTTATTTCCTGGCGTGGATTATTCCATTTTTATCTTCAGCTGTGGTCTAACCATTGGTCGTTGCATTTTTTTTTTACATGAAAAGAGACATAGAGGAGCTCGCTGAGCATGTAGCCCAGGCTGGTATGACCCTGACCTTGAGTAGCATCTTACCCTCACCAAGAATGATGCCACAATATGAAGACAAGATGATCAATTTTAACAATTGGTGTCATTCAAAGGGGATCCAATGCCTGTCTGCCTGGGATGACATGCTAGACAAGCCACGATGCTTCGCTAGGGACGGCTTGCACCTGTCACCCTTGGGCTTTCGGATATTGGCAAAGGCTCTTGCCACCCTCATAGTGCCTTTTTTAGGCAAGGCTCAAAAGACAAACCCACCTCCATAGGTATCACAAGGGATAAGAAACTAAGAGTAATGCTACTCAACGCCAGAAGTCTAAACTTCAAGATGCACGCACTCAAAATTCTCCTTAGCGTGGAGAACATCGATATCTGTGCAGTAACAGAAACCTGGTTCAAGGCTCCCGAGAGCACCCCAGCACTACCAGGTTATACCTCATACCATGTTTTTCTGCCCCAAAACTTGGACCGAACCACAAAAGGAGGGGGAGTATCAATATCTGTCAAAGATACCCACACCTCCAGGTTGGTGGCACAGCACGAAGCATCAGAGACTATCCATGTGCAACTAACAGTGGGTAAAACTGCCTTCCAGTTTATAGCCTGCTACAGACCACCCTCCCAAACCCAGGAACCCCACTCGGCCTTCCTGAGAACACTGGAAATTATGAAGGTCTCTCCAAACACCATTATATTGGGAGACTTCAACTACCCTAACATAGACTGGGAGCATTACTCTAGCTCCAACACCCTAGCCAAAAGGTTCCTAGAATTTATAAACTCAAATGCTATGGAACAACTTGTTGCCGCTCCCACAAGAGGGGAAAACATACTGGACCTGATCATCACCAACATGGGGACTCTATGCTCCAGACCAGAATTTTATCCCTCACTGGTAAGATCAGACCATAAACTAATCTCACTAGATATTCACATCCCGACCCCAACCCCTGCCCAGAAAACCCACAGTGAAAAACTTCTCTAAAGCAAATTTCACACTCCTCAAAACCGAGGTGGAATCCTTCAAAGCCCCCGGGCCTGTGGAAAATACGGCCCAGACCGCAGAATCCTTTATAAACGCATTCTATGAACACCTTCAGGAATGCATGGATCATGCAATCCCAAATAAAACCAAGACCCAGTCCTCCAAAGTTAGGCGTCCTGTCTGGTGGTCCCCAGCCATAAACAAACTATACAATAGAAGGAGGAAGCTACTACATGATAGAGAAAAATCCCAAAAAGGGAAGGCATCTCTGATCAGTATTAGCAAAAAACTATGGGCACTCATAAAATCGTCTAAGGCCAGCTTCGAGAGAAAAATTGCACAGGACACTAAGGATAATCACAAGGCTTTCTTTAGTTATGTTAGGAACCTGGGTGGGAATACCCAGATATGCTCAGAATTAGTCCAAAATGACAAAAAAATACATCGAACCCACAGACATTGCCAACATCCTAGCTGACAGGTTCAGCGCAAACTTCTCCCCCCCTTCCCCACCAAAAGGGCAAATATCTATCCCAGCAGAGTGCTGCCCCCCTGATATCTCAGATTCTCAGGTAAGAGCTGCCCTCTCCAAAGCAAAAAACACAGCATCAATGGGACCAGACGGTGTCCCGAGCTGCGTCCTACATGAACTCCAAGAAGAACTAAACCCAAACATAAAACTACTGTTCAATCTCAGCCTTACTACAGGATATGTACCCAAAGAGTGGCGTACAGCAACAGTGGTCCCTCTCCACAAAGGTGGTGCCTCAATGGATCCTGGAAACTATCGCCCCATAAGCTTGACTAGCTTGGTCTGCAAAGCTATGGAAAGGATCATCATGGACCTCATAAATAAAGATATTGGGGACCTACAGACACTGGAACCTACCCAGTTTGGCTTTGTTAAGGGCAGATCCTGCCTCTTAAACCTGGTTGATTTCTTTGAAACAGTCACCAAGGCCATTGACGAGGGAAGGTGGTCCACACAGCCTACCTGGACCTTGCAAAAGCCTTCGATACAATACCCCACTTGGGCATTATAGATAAGCTCACCAGCTTAAATATAAACCCCTATGTCACTAGATGGGTTGAAAACTGGCTCAAGGACAGAACCCACATGGTTAGAATTGCTGGAGCCATGTCAGACTCCAAACTAGTTACAAGTGGCATCCCACAAGGCTCAGTCCTGGGACCTCTCTTGTTCGGTATATATTTCTTGGAGGTACAGGCTAACACGGAGGGACTGTGGCTGACCAAGTTCGCAGATGACTGCAAACTGGGTGTCATAATAGACTCTCCAGCCGACACAAGCATCCTACAAAAGGGCCTCATAGAAACAGACAACTTGTGCCAGAGCCATGGCCTCAAGCTAAACGCCAAAAAGTGTATAGTCATCCCCTTTGGCAAAAACAAAGTGCCCACAAATTACCACATAGGTGGTAATCCATTAAGTACGGAAGAAGTAATTAGGGACCTGGGGACCCAAGTTGATAGCAATCTCTCATTTGACAACCACGTGGCCAAAGTGGTTAGAAAAACATTTTATATAGCCCACCTAATCATGAAGGGATTCACATCTAGATCAGGGGAGATCATCGTGCCTCTTTACTCACCCCTCATCAGGCCCATAATTGAGTACAATTCCCCTTTTGGGATGTACCTTACCAGACACCTGCAGCAACTGGAAAGACCCCAAAAGTACCTCACCAAGAGGATCAAAGGGCTCAAACAGATGACATATGCTGCCCGGTTAAAGAAACTCCAGCTCTACTCAGTGGCATACCGCCTGCTCAGAGGCGATCTGTGCCTGACATATAAAGCCATGTCCAACCCGGAATTAATGGACATGCTGCACCTCAGAAAATCCAAATCCCATCGAGCTACGCGCTTGAGAGACTCGAACCTCAGCACTGAAATAAATAGGACATGCTGGAGGGACAGATTCATAACCCAGAGGCTCCCTTCACTCTGGAATAAAATCCCAGTCCAGGTTAGGCAGACTCCCTCATTGACTCTCTTCAAGAGGAATCTTGATGAGTGGATGGGAGATAGTAGGTTTACCCCGGGTATCACTTCTGTGTCACTGTTAGACAGAGGCACAGTATACTAACATCTAAAAAGGGCATAGCAAAATTCATTTAAAATGGGTGGCGAAAGACAAACACACTCTGGCTAGGCTTATAAATGCCCTAGGGCAGATAGCCTAGTATGAACCTATGAACCTATGAACCTAAGTAGCAAAAAAACAAAAAAAAAAGTGTTTATGATGCTTACCTATAAACTTTCATGTATGTGTGTGTGTGTGTGTGTGTGTGTGTGTGTGTGTGTGTGTGTGTGTGTGTGTGTGTGTGTGTGTGTGTGTGTGTGTTTCAGTGTTCACCTGTGAGTTGTACTGTATGTGGATACCTGCTTAGTGTGCAGTAATATGTACGCACATGCAAACAGTAGCTGCCATATTTATTCTGCAATAACAAGTGTGGTCCAACTTTAACTCTCTGTATTTCATATTATAGATATGTGAGTAATAGTTTTATTTTTTTTTTATTTTTACCATTTGTTTACCTTGTAAATGAGATGGTCTAGTGACACTTTTCACTCACGAACTGAGTATAAGATACCACAAAGTTAAAGCATACAGTACAAATCAAACAATCTACAAACATATGTAAAGTAGAAGCAATTGAGAGTTTGTTTTTATCTACACACTATATACAGGGAGTGCAAATATTAATTTTATACATAAATATGCACATTTTATAAAATGAGATACAGATCAGTATGGTGCTGGGCAAATCCATTGTGAATGAATAAGAAGAATTAGCTTGATGAAAATTGTGGTCCAGCGGTTAGCATTGTTGCCTTCCAGCAAGAAGTTCTCTGGTTCGATACTCGACTGGGGTGCCTTCTGTGTGAAGTCTGCATGTTCTCCCTGTGGTCGTGTGTGTTTCCTCGCACATCCCAAAGACATGCTGTATGTGGATTGGACACTTTAAATTGGACCTAAGCATGAGTGTGTGTGTGTGTGTGTGTGTGCCTTCTGTGGAAGGTTGGGTGCCGGGCTGGCAACTCAACACCATAAAACTCCACTACCAGTCATGAGCAGACAGGTGATGTGCTGTGGTGACCCCTAACCAGGAAAAGCTGAAAGAAGAAGAAGCTTGATAACAAAAATCACTCCGCCAGTATTTTGGAAGCAAGAGAAACTGACATCTTTAATAAGGCATTCTTTTAGTGTTTTTTTTTTTTTTAATGTATAGGGTATCATTATAGTTTACCTCACTTGAAAAAGGGTTCTAAAGAAAAGAACCTGTTCTGGAAAATGTTTTTTTTTGTCAATAGCTTGTTTGAATCTTGGTCTGCATAGTACAAGAATATAGTTTTGGTTACTGTTTTGGTCCCTGAATAGGAGCTTTCTTTCATAGGCAGACAGTAATACAAGTGAAGAATTTTAAATACTAGGGTAATTAGAAGAAGAGTATTAGCTATACATTGAGCCGGTAGATTTTGACAAGAAAGTTACACTATTTATCAGGCAAGGAAAACAAAACAAACCTAAATATTTTTAATTCAGTTATTTATTTATTTTTTTTTTTGATGGCTGTAAGCTTTGTTCATGCTTATTTGTAGAAAGACATAGTCAAGCTTTGGAAATATATTTCAGTTAAGGCTTATTGAGGTAGTGGAGTGGATGGTGGGAGATATGATAAAATTATATCAGTTGGCAGAGTACTTCTGAAGTGATGCTGTTATTTGGGTTGAGAAGTTAAAGAGATGATCCAAAGTTAGTCCTAGTACTTTTGTTTATTAACGTTAGGAATGATGTTGCCTTTTAGGTTGTAAAACAGCAAGCTTGGTGAGGATGCGAATTTCTTTGCACTTGAGCATAACATTACTTTAGCATTAGTAGTGCTGACTAAAAGTAAATTTTCCCTGAAGCCACTTTCAGTGGGATGAGAATTTTGTTTGTAGGTTAGTCATAAGACTCGATATTTTACTAGATTCCAGCATTACAATATCATCTGCATACATTATAATATTCTGATGTTGGACATCCAGAGTCATGTCACTTATGAAGCAAAGAAAACAGTAAAGGGCATAAAGCAGAACCTTGTGGAACACCATTATTAAGTTTCGAAGGATTAACTAATAATCCACAATGCACAAAGCAATGAGTTAAAATTCTCATGTCATATATATTTATCTCAGACACTTTGTTATCCTCCAGTTTTGGTGAAGTTCCCACTGTGACAAAAAAGCACTTAACTGAAGTTAAACTGTTTTAACAGATTTTTGATGTGCAGTGTTGGTTATTTACTACCACATTCTCTTGGTGGAGAGATTGCTGCTTTGTGAGTTATTGATTATTAGTTGATCATTTGCACAATAGAAGTTACTTTTTTGTAGCAGGGTTATGTAAAGTAAAATTAGAGAAGAATTGAAAGGTTCAATCTTTAGTTAGTTTAGGAACCAGGTTATTATTATTTTCACCAAAGTTAAGCTTTTTAAGTTGATGAAGAAGAAGGCTATGGTTTACTGCCTAGAGCTTGTGGGACTGGCTGTTGGGATATAGCCCACCCCAACTAAAAACAAAACATAAAAATGTATTAAATTAATTCAGAGCATCAACTATTATTTTTAAAAAAAGTTGACTTTCTTATTTTGTTTCGTTGTTGCTTCTCAGAACTCCTTGCATGCACACATTTCCGAGGAAACTGGAAACAAGAAAAAAAAAGAAAAAATCCAAAATTGGCTTAATCAGTTTGCCAGGCTGTTTTGAAAACAAACAAAAAATATCAAAGAACCACAATGAACAAAGGATGATCTGACAAAAACAGTACACAATGTGTAATGCAAACCTAAGCATTTGTCAACTTATAATTCCATTTAATTTTACACACTCAGTCCTAGTTGCACCATTGCATCCTCTCAAACTAAACTGCGACAATCGTAAAACTTGTAATTGTTGTTGTGCTTGTAAATATGTCTTTATGTGTGCACCCTGATACTGGATGTGTTTATCATTTTAGCTTTTATGCTGATTGTAAGAGTTCTGCTCTAGTTTATTTAGCCATCTGCACTGTTTTCTCATCTTTTTATGTGGGCAAAACTAATCATTCTTTTAAATACTGTATTCTTGATTATCAGAATGATGTAATAAAGAATAAGCCCTCCAGTGTGTTAGCTAAACATGTGAGCCTCCTTATAGACATATTTTTAAGTATTTTGTTTTACAATTGTTGAACTTTAGTTTGAGAAGAGGAGATGGTACAACTAGGACTGAATGTGTAGAATTAAAATAGATCTTGGAACTACAAGCTAACAACGGCTTAGGTTTAAATGATGCTGTTTCTTTAAAACCGGTACTCAAATCACATGATTTATTTAGATAATGATTTGAATTGAAGGATGTTGTATTTAAAGGTGTTCTAAGTGTTGGTGATTTATATGGTTTGAGGAAGCACCATCCTGGTGTGAAAGCAAAGTTATTATTCAGTTTTAACTCATGGTCTTGTTGGATAGTCTTTATTTTTACATTCTGGTTTGAAGACAGTTAGGAATATGGCTAGAATTATTAGGTTTGATCCATGCCAACTGGCACCAACAAGAGCATCGTCCTAACCAGGCTGTAACATGAAGCTGGAAGGAGCCATTCCTGTTGACTCAGGCTGCCTCAGGTAGCTGAGACAGCCTAAGGAAGGAATAAGGAAGTGGTTAATGAGGGAAAAAGGCATAGGAAAGTCAAATGTGGGAATACCTTTTAATTTATTCATTATTCTTTAAAATATGTATATAATTTTTTCAAGCACTCTACCTGCTACTATCAGCATGTAGGAAGATAAGGTAAGTACTTAAAGTGTGTGTGTGTGTGTGTGTGTGTGTGTGTGTGTGTGTGTGTGTGTGTGTGTGTGTGTGTGTGTGTGTGTGTGTGTGTGTGTACATGAATGTATGACTGTATGTATGTATGAGTGCATGAATGGTGTTATGTAAGCACCAAAATGTCCCCTATACTATATTGCATCATGTCCAGATTTTGCCTCATATTTTTAATCTGTTCTTCATAAAATGTGTAGCTTTCTGGCAAATCACTGGTGATTGAACTCAGTAAATAATGATACATGTTTGAGTTGCAGACTTCAAAATATTCGGAAAATACATGCTGATGCTGAACTGCTCTGTTAATTTTGGTTCTTTGTCCCTTCATTACTGTTGGATTTGTTGTGGGGTGGATCATAGAAGGTCTCAATTGTCTCTGATTTTTGCCTTATATGTTGGTCTATGTTCTTGCAAAATATGTGGTGTTCTGACAAATTAGTGAGAACTGCAGCTACTAAATAATGAAAGACATTTGAGTTTCAGACTTGATAGCCCTCAAAAAAAGCATGCTGCTGCAAAGGAAGCCTGTTATTCTAGCAACTATCTAAATATATAGAGGCAATATCTGTCCCTGGTTTTGGTTCTTCGGCCTTCTGTATTTTTTAGATTGATGATTCCATTGAGAGGTATTTGGTAGCCGTGACTCAAACACAATATTCTGACAGTAGTGACTTAAGAAGAATTTATGTGTCGCAGTTATATATATATATATTTATTCATTAATTTTATTACAACCAAGCATCTGAGATTCACAGTGAAAGTCATACAAGTGGTTGTAACTGAAGGTTGCATGTGTGTAAGTGTTTCTGTGTGTGCTTGTGTGTGTCTGTGTACATATGTATATATATCTGTACAAGTGTAGCAGTGTAGATGCTGCCAACTACCCATGGTTTTGCAGAACTTTTTGATTTTTTTGGCTAATATTTTGGTCACTTCCTCATAAAATGTCTGTTTCTATTCTTGCAAATCAATAAGGACTGCAGTCACTAAACAATGATGACAGATGTTTGAGTTCCAAAGTTAATAGCCTTCTAAAATGTATGACAATGCAAAGCTTGTTTTTTATGCTAGAACATTTCTAAGTATACAAAGGCAATAGCTGTCCCTGATAGTGGTCCTTTGTATTATTTTTAGCTTTCTTCTATGATTCTTGAGCTAAGATATTGAGATATATTGGGTGCTTAGGTAGGGGTGGATGGGGGGGGCTAGCAATGGATTGCCCACTTTATTCTGCCAGCAGTGAACTGAGAAAATACTTGTGTGGCAGTTATGTATTTATTCATTCATTTAATCACAATCAGACATCTATAATCACAGCCATGGAAGTGGCTGTAATTGATTGTCATTTGTGGGGGATATAGGAGGGTTAAAATTACTGTAGACAGTCAATGTTCTTCATATTTATCACTGCTGCGATAGCCTTACCTATGTGGGTTATATTCTCCAAGGATATAACAGCTGGCCAACTTCCAAAGCTTCAGGACATCTTCCACATACTGAAACTGTTAAGCAACTCAAGATAAACTGACTAAAATACAAGTTTGGGCAAGAAGCCCTTCAGAGCTTTATTGCCTCCAAAAAGTACGTTCCACTGAGGCTTTCAAGGATCAACAGACAACTTGTACTTTCTTTTGCTGGGCTGATAAGTTATTTTTGGGGGAAAAAATTCCATTTTCTTATATTTACTAACATTTTGTTACTTTTCTCCTCAGCGATGTTATTATAAGGCTAGGAGTGCTGTGTTTTAGCAGACTGTCTTGAGACTGTAACATAATTTTAAAAGGAACACTTGTTTTTTTCTGTCAGGTTTAAAGTAGTGTAGACTAACTGATATATTTTCTGTGGAGAAATTCTGTTTAATTTTCCACTGGGTGGTTGCCATAGTATTTGAAAGTGCTTTTTACTGTGTTTTTTTTGTCAAAAAAGTAATCTGTGGATGAGTAGTTTACCTGAGAATGAGGCACCATTTTTGACATGACCATGGAATAGTTTGTTGGTCCCACAGTCAGTCCTTCTTCCAGCCAGAAAAATAAAAAGTTAAACAAACAACCTTTGCCACCACAGCAAGCTAGTAATTTGCCTCAACTGCAGGTGGGTGACTCTACTGTGGCCATTTGTTGTACCTCAAACCATTCATCTTTTACCGTAAATCCCTCTGGTGTAGCACCTACAGACACTATGGATTGGGGGTCAGCCATATCCTCTGTGGCTGTTGGTGTCCTCTCAGTGGGCAAGAGAGAGCCACTCTTGTCAGTCCTGGGAGAAAAGTTTCCCTGTAATGTCAGAATGCTGTGCCCATCCTTGAGGAAGCAGTGACTGCTGTTAGTAACATGGTTGGCCCCATTTTCCTGTCAAAAAGAAACAGAAAACCAAACATGTATCTCCTCTTCAAACTTCTTTGGATAGGAGTAGTTTACTGGGACTAGCTCAGGGTTTAATTCAGGCTATTGACCCTTCTTGTAGAGTAGTTTCTGATAAAAGAGGGAGGTTTCTTTTCCTGCAGAGATTCAAGATTCTGTATCTGAACAGGAATCTGCAGGGCTTGATTTAGGGTATTGCCCTCAGATTTCTCATTCAGACTAAGAGCAGAGTTCAGTTTCTGATTCTCCCTGAGGGGGTTTCTCTTTCTCTGAGACTATTGCTAGAAGGTCTCAGCATTTTCAGAGGGAAAACTCTGAGGTTTCTAAGACCTACACAAAATACTATGAGTTGTTACAGAAAGATTTTTGCAGAACCTATACCCACTCCTCCTGTTCTGTCAGCTTTAGATGATGTATGTCTTACTGTCTGCAGTTTTCCAGATAGTCAGCAAGTTGTTCCTTAAAAGGCAGATAGGATGTCTAAAGTTCCTCAGTCTTTTAAATTTTTATATACTATTCCCAAACCTGACCAAGCAGCTATAGCCTTAGTTGACTCCACTGCTGCTAAGTACTTAATTAATTTCAATCCTACTTTTTCTAATAGGGATGGGAAAATTATTAATATGTATGGGGGAAAGTGTATACTTCTGCAATTCTGATTTTCAGAATTTTAAATTGTCAGGCTTATATGTTAAAGTTTGTTCTGGCATATTGTGAAAGGATGAGGAGTGTTTAAGCTACAGTTTATTTTTGTGAAGGAAAAAAAACAGCTTTAAATAACTTAGTTTGTTTTGATGCACGGGTCACTACTCATTGTTCAAAGTGTGTACATAATTCTTCTGATACAGTGCTATAGCCACTGATACTGTTTTAAGGAGGTTTGCTTAACTGCATTCTCATAGCTTCCCAGATGCTTTTAAAAAATGAGATTTTAAATTATTTCTTAGACAAAGATTTAGTGTTTGGCCCCTCTGATGCAGAGGTAACCAAAAAGTGTGATGGAAGGGGCAAGGTGATCCAGGGAATCCTTAAGATTTTTCAGCTTCCTTTTCCAAATTGTCCAAGGGATTTTCTTTCTCCTTGTTTAGTTTTGGCAAAAAAAACCAGAATAAACCATCTCAACAGAATTGAAGTAAACAGACATTTAAGAAGAATTAGCAAGGGGGTTCCAAAAAGAAGTGTCAAACTTCCCAAAACCAATGACAGTCCAACAAGTCTGAATGACTATTCAAGAGACCTTGTAACCCCCTCCCACCCTGGCCCCTATTAATTTCCATAAAGACTGAATCTCCATTTTTTCTTTGGCCACAAATTGTTTCAGACAAATTGGTTCTGAAAATCATTCAACAGGATTACAGACGGCAGTGCGAGGAAATTGTTCATTTCCAGGCGCCATTCCTCATTCAGAAGATCAGGCTGTTTTGTTTCCTTCTGTTCTTACTCACATACTGTTACAATGAGTGATAGAACCAGTTCTTCCCTCCCAGGTGAGGAAAGGGTTTTATTCAAGGATGTTCCTAGTTCCAAAAAAAGCAAAGACAATGTTCTAGAATTAAACGATGCTTATCATCACATTCCTATTCATCCAGACTTCAGGTGTGTCTTAAGGCTTTGTGTGTCTGGATCACATTATCAGTTCTCTACCGTACCCTTTGGACATTCTACTGCACCAAAACTACTCACAAAGTGTCTATCTCCAGTTATAGCTGATTGCGGGGTACAGTGTATCCACAATTTTCCATATTTAGAAGACTTGCTTATCTTTGCAGAGGCTTTTTCAAAATGTCACGAGTCCCTATCTTGGATGAGAGACCCCTTCACAAGCTGGGATTCCAAGAACATTCAAAATCTTTCATTTTTTTTTGTTGTGAAAACAGCTTTATTAATTTTACATAAAATCAAGCAATCTCAATAAATTTAACAAGAACTCTTTTCAGAACATATTAATATAATAACTATGTAGGAGGGCCAGTTTGAAGCAGATTGGAGACTGTAAAATGGTGACCGGGAAAAGTGTAGTTAGGCAGCATAGGATGGTGGTTTGTAGGATGATGCTGGTGATCAAGAAGAGGAGGAGGAGTGTAAGGGCAGCACCAAGGATTAAATGGTGGAAATTGAAAAAGGGTAATTGTGAGGTGGAGTTCAGGGAAGAGTTAAGGCAGGCACTGGGTAGCAGTGAAGAGTCACCAAATAGCTGGGTAACTACAGCAGAGCTAGTAAGGGAGATGGCTAGAAAGGTGCTTGGTATGACATCTGGACAGAGGAAGGACAACAAGGAGACATGGTGGTGAAATGAGGAAGTACAGGAGAGTATACAGAGAAAGAGGTTGGCAAAGAAGAAGTGGGATTGTCAGAGAGATGAAGAAAGTAGACAGGAGTATAAGGAGATGAGGTGCATGGCAAAGAGAGAGGTGGCAAAGGCTAAGGATAAGGCATATGAAGAGTTGTATGAAAGGTTGGACACTAAGGTGGGAGAAAAGGACCTGTACCGATTGGCTAGACAGAAGGACCGAGCTAGGAAAGATGTGCAGCAGGTAAAGGTGATAAAGGATAATGAGGGAAACATACTCACAAGTGAGGAGAGTGTGTTGAGCAGATGGAAAGAATACTTTGAGGGGTTGAATGAAGGGAATGAGAGGGAGAGAAGGCTGGATGATGTGGGGATAGTGAATCATGAAGTGCAATGGATTAGCAAGGAGGAAGTAAGGATAGCTATGAGGAGGATGAAGAATGGAAAGGCTGTTGGTCCAGATGACATACCTGTGGAAACATGGGTGTGTTTAGGTGAAATGGCAGTGGAGTTTTTAACCAGATTGTTTAATGAAATCTTGGAAAGTGAGAGGATGCTTGAAGAATGGAACAAAAGTGTTTTGGTACCGATTTTTAGGAATAAGGGTGATGTGCAGAGCTGTAGTAACTACAGAGGGATTAAATTGATCAGTTACAGCATGAACACTGTAGCGCTGTTTTCCATGCTTAATAGAATAGATTTTTTAGGAGTAATACAGCTATTTTATCTATACCTGACTGTTAGACAGCAAAGTGTATGATTTACTCTGTGCATGCTAGCGTTAAGTTGTTATAGTTGTTTTTTTTTTACATGCCTGCTACACTCTGAACTGTTACAACTGCATCCTCTATCACTCCTGTTTCCTTTTCTCCCAAACAAGTCCTACTTCTCCTGGCCTAGTCTGCTCTCTTCCCCAACTGTTCTTTACTTTCCTCCCCTAGTCTTCACCTATACACAGCTCCTCTTCCGCATCCTTGTCCCTCCTGCTTTCTCTCCTCTTATTTCCACATTGTATTCCAGTGATTTTAATCTATTTTCCCCCGTCTGTTCTTTTACAGCTTGGACACAAAAGCGATGATACTCAGGCTGTCTCCCCATTTGTTATACCATCCTACTCAGGAATTATCCTGTCCACTTCCATAACTCTCTGGACAAGCGGACGGGCCCTCTAAAGCCTCACAGTGTAGGTGGCAACCTGCAGTTTTTAATTTTGACTACCCATTTATTGGCTTCTCTATCTTACTTCTAAGCCTGTTCGGTTACCTTAATTGGTGTTACCTACATATGCCACTAGATGGCAGTAGAGTACCGAACACAGTTTTTGGCTCACAGCTAAGGTTTTGATACGGCTGATAACATATTTTAGCCAGGTAACAGTCCACCCTTTCTGCTGTACAAGAACAGCATAACCTCCCTGAGCATTATGGGAGCAGAAGTCACTCTCAACAAAGTAACTATTTTGTTCTCCCACTTACCAATGTTTGATTTCTGCCAGTTAAGCTAAAACTCACCTGAAAAGAACTGTCCCAGTATGATTTACTGATTGGTTCTATTTGTTGTTTCACTTTCTTGCTGGCTGGCTCATTCTGCTTCATTTGCCCTGCCGGCTCACTCTGCTCCCTTACCCTACCCCCAAATCTCACCCACCCCCAGAGGCCCTAAACTTATACATCTTGGCCACACCTTCCTCTACATCCAATGAACCAGATAATCCCACCACCCTGCATAAGCAATACCACACCCCTTACTCCACTTAACCAATCACAGCTCTCGCTACCTAGTATTGTATCTTCTTAGACCCTCCTACGTACCACTAGATAGTACCTTTCAACAATTGTATTTACCATGCCTTCCACAACTACCTCAACACTAACTAAAGTACTATTCACTACCACAATAGTATCTGTTATAACCTCAGCCTACCAATTAACCTCCTTTGAACACCTATACTACGCCCAGTTCCACTACCCACCTAAACAAACATCTACACAAACCCTCACTATCTCCCACAAAAGCATAAATATAATATCTGCAACTACTTACATACTTGCAAAGTTCCACAGGTTGTCCCACATCAAATACTATAATAACTCAACCAAGAAAGCTCAGTTTCTACTAAGTAATCTACATTACAAATTACACGTTATAAAAATACATTCCTTACACAATGGTGACATCCATCCTAATCCAGGCACAGCCAATGTCCTACCTTCTGATCTTCCTATCACCAATCCCGCTATCACACTCAGCCTTAATAAAATCCCCAACTCACTCCTAATAGCACATCTCAATATCCAAAGCGTCAATAATAAAGTTCCTCATCTCCATTCTCTCTTACACATATACTCTTTTGACATTTTATCCCTCACAGAGACTTGGTTAAAGTCACAAACTCAAGATAATGACATTATCCAACCAGGATATAATATATTGAGACACAATTGTCAAAACAAAAAAGGAGGGGGAGTAGCTATTCTTTTCAAGGATGGGCTACAAGTTATCACCTTATCCTATAACCCACCTAAAGATAGTAATGCAGAAATCCTCATTTCAAAGATTCAACTAAATTCCAGTAAATCCATAAATATCATATGTATCTATCTACCACCTTGAAATAACATTAACTCCTTGGAAGATATTCTTAGCTGGGTCTCAGCAACTTTCCCACAAGAAACTATAATCCCTGGTGATGTCAATATTGACTGGAAATGTATCAATACTGAGCATCCTACTTCACACATTAACCTTCAAGGCTTCTCTCAGACCATCACCTCCCCAACCAGAATTAACAAATCAAACCAAAAAGAAAGCACCTTAGATTGGATACTCATTAATAATCATCACCAAACTTATAGAGTAGGCATTTTCCCTAACGATATAAGTGACCACTGCTTGACTTATATAATCAGGCAAAGAATAGATATCTCTCACCCAACAGCATGCAGAACTATAAATTCCAACAAACAATTTAACCAAACTCTATTCCAAAGCGAACGTAGTGTCTGTGATTGGACTAATCTAAAAACTCTCCCATTAGAAGAGGCTATCCAATACTTTAACTCTAAATTCTTAACTATCCTAGACCAGCATGCACCCAAACGTAAAATAAGAATCAGGGCAAAACCAGCCCCATAGCTCTCCAAAGATACCAGGCAAAAAAAATCCTACTCCGAAATAAAACCTGGACTAAGTGGCGAACTACTAAAAGCACATCTGATCAACAAACATTTAGACAACTGAGAAACGCAGCTAAAAAAATCTATACTTTTAGACAAAAAAAATCTTTTACTGTAAAATACAGAAAACACACCAACATAACCCTCAATGATTCTGGGCAAGTATTAATAAACTTCTTTACCCAGGACACTCCAGTACACCAACCCCTATAGGATCTAATTATGACACTCCCTTCCAAACTGCAAATAACTTTAACTCCTTCTTCACAGAAACCATCCAATCTCTAGCCAGTCAGCTACCCCCTGACACGTCCAGCCTACAAACCCCTATGACTAGCACACTTCCTACCTTCCTACTACAACCCATCTCTACTTATTTCATTTTCAAACTCCTAGCTAAACTTAAGCCTTGTACCCCTTCTGCTGACCAGATTCCTGCTGAATATCTGCAAAATGCAGCTAAAGCAGTAGCTTATCCTATTGCCATCCTTATACATAGAAACATTAAGGAAGGTTCCATCCCTGCCATCTGGAAAATATCACACATCATCCCCCTACACAAAGGTGGTAACTCTAATGACTATTCAAACTATCTGCCCATAGCCCTTCTATCCCCCCTAGCAAAAATAATGGAAAAATGCATTCATCATCAACTCATAGGCCACCTCACTCAACACAACATACTAGCCAAATGCCAACATGGCTTTAGGCCATATCATAGTACCACTACTGCCCTCTTATCCTTTACTGACACCATTAATAGATTCCGCAATAACAACAAACTTTCTTCAGCTCTTTTCGTTGATCTTTCAAAGGCTTTTGATATGGTAAACCATTCATTGCTTATTTATCTTCTCAAATCACTTTCCCTAGATTCTCTATCTGTAAAATGGTTCACTTCCTACCTGAGCAACAGGCAACAGGCAGTGCTCTGGGAAAATAAACTATCATCTCACCTGCCAGTTACACTGGGTGTACTCCAGGGATCCATTCTAGGTCCTCTATTATTTTCAATTTTCATTAATGATCTCTACTTAGCTATTCTCAATACAACTTGTATTCAATATGCAGATGATTTGACATTAATCTGTACAGCCAAATCTGCATCTGAACTGCAATCCCAAACCCAGAAGGTATTTAACATAGTTGAGACATGGTTTTTGAAGTGGTGCCTCCTTTTGAATCCCCAAAAAACTAAACTCCTGCTCTTTACTCCTACTCGCAGGTCAGTACCAATAGATTTCTCAGTAATCTCCAGTAATGGCACCCTCATATCACCAGACTCTACTACCAAACTCCTAGGGATTACAATAGACAACAACCTTAACTTTGATACCCATATTAACAACATTATAAAATCAGTTAACAGAAAAATGGGCTCCCTGTATAAAATTAAACCCTTCTTAACACCATCAGCAAGAACTACTATTGCCCACTCCTATCTAATCTCTATTCTTCTCTATGCCTCACCAATATATATCAACCTTTCCAAAAACAATCTTCTCAAACTAGCTACCTCCTATAGCAGCATAGCCAGATTTGCCACTGGTAAACCTTTCAGAACCCATCACTGTCATAATCTCAAACAGCTCGGGTGGCTTGAACTACAAAATCCGCTTCAAATCAACCAACTTACTACTGCCCATAAGATCCTTAATCAACCTAACAATAGTCCAATACTCCTAGACCTCATAACCCCTTATAGAAATCTTAACGCCTTGCGTTCATCAAATAAACTACTAATTAACATCAATAAGGCTAACAACATAGCAGGAGACTCTCTGTTCTCAAATGCAGTTGGGAAAACGTGGAACCTTCTACCTAGTGAACTTACTTCCCTTCCTTCCTTATCACTCTTTAAACAAAAAATTAAAATCTGCCTGAAAACACACTGGCTTTGTCCTTGTAGTAACCCTGACTAAACAATCATTACTGCTCCTAATATCTTTACTAATTCCACTCACTATTCTAATTACTGTGCTTTAGTGCAACATGACAGTACATATGCAGAAATTTAAAGCTGTATTAGCTACTAGTATATGTAAATAATTAGCTCTAAATATTGTAAATAGTTTTTATGAAATGTGTAGTAATATTTCATCTATGTCTTTTTTTTTGTAACATTATTGATCTTGTCTGTTCATGTCTGTCTTGGAGCTTATCTCCCCGGGCCTCTACTGAAAATGGACATACATCCAGTTAGACTAGCCCAGTCAACAAATGTAAAATAAAAAAAAATAAATAAATGAAGTTATGGGAAAGAGTAGTGGAAGCTAGGTTAAGAAGGGACGTGATGATTAGTGATCAGCAGTATGGTTTCATACTGGGAAAGAGCTCTACAGATGCGATGTTTGCTTTGAGAATTTTGATGTAGAAGTACAGAGAAGGTCAGAAGAAGTTGCATTGTGTTTTTATAGACTTAGAGAAAGCATAATCTGTCGAGTAGAGCCACTGAAGTGATCCCCAGGGTGAATTTTCTATTTCCCATCCACTCATCAAGATTTTTTTGAAGAGGGCCAGTCAGATGCTCTGTTTGGCATGTATGGGAAGTCTATTCCATAGCATGGGCAGTCTCCCTCCAGCTTCTTCTGTTGATTGTGGTAATGAGGTTGTGGTCCCTGAAGCATGTGGTGTAGAGGGATTGGGATTTCTTTAGATGTAGCATTTCTAACAGAGCTGGGTCAGACATGGCTTTGAGGGTCAAGCAGAGATCGCCTCTAAGTAGGCGATATGAGATGAGAATAGTTGGAGTTTTTTGAGTCTGTCCATACAGGACAAGTGTTTAAGGTGTAGGATCCTCTTTGTGGGATACTTTTGTGGCCTCTCCAGTTGTTGCAGGTGTCTAGTGAGGTACATGCCAAATGGGGCATTGTACTCGATGATTGGCCTAATGAGGGAAGAGTAGAGGGAGACAAAGACCTCTTTCTTCCTGGATACAAAACCCTTAGTAATGAGATGTGCCACATAGAAGGACTTTCTGACCACAGTGGCAATGTGGTGGTCAAAAGTGAGGTTGCTGTCAACCTGTGTTCCCAGAGCTCTTGTAACGCCTTCTGTATTCAGTGGACTACCATCGATGTGATAATTCATAGAAACTGGGTTTTTCCCAAAGGGGATAATGACATTTTTTGGCATTGAGCTTAAAGCCATGGTTCCGACTCCAATCGGACTCAGTGAGGCCTTTCTGTAGGATGTCAACATCACTTGGGGAGTTAATAATAGCTCCCAACTTGCAATCATCTGCAAACGTTGTCAGCTAGAGTCCCTTCATGTTGACCTGGACGTCAGAGAACAAGATACCAAACAGGAGTGGACCAAGGACCGAATCCTTTGAGACTCCACTCGTCACTGGTCAGCAGTCTGACTTGGAGTCCGTTACCTTCACATTGTGGACTCTGCAAGCCAGTTTGCAATCCACCTAGTGATATAGGGGTTGCTGCCTAGCTTAGTGAGGTTTTTCTATGATTCCTGAGTGTGGAATAGTATCAAAGGCCTTGGCCAGATCTAGGTAGGCTGTATGAACCACCTTGTCTTTATCCACAGCTCTGGTGACTGACTCAAAGAAGTCGACCAGGTTGAGCAGGCATGATCTACCCTTCATAAAACCAAACTGTGTGGGATCCAGAGTTTGGAGATTCCCTATATCCTTGTTTATTAGGTCCATGATGATGCGTTCCATAGCTTTGTATATCAGACTTGTCAGGCTAATGGGGCGATAGTTTCTAGGGTCTGTAGTCACTCCTCCTTTGTGGAGAGGGATGACTGTAACAGTGTGTCATTCGATAGGGACAAAGCCAGAGGTGAGGCTGTGATTGAACAGGGCACACAGGCGAGGTGCCAGTTCACTCTGTATTTCATGTGGAACACAGACAGGGATATTGTCAGGTCCCATAGAAGTTGTATTCTTGGCCTTGAAGAGTGCTGTTTTAACCTGTGCAGCAGTAATACTGGGTGCCTGGCAATCTATGGTATTGTGATTGGTCCTTTGGTGGGGGAGAGAGGGGTAAAGCTGGCACTGAATCTGTTGGCCAGTATATTGGCAATATCTTTTGGCTCAGTATAGGAGATACCATTGTGCAGTAGCTCAGAGCAAATCTGGGTATTGCTGTAGAGATTCTTTACATAACTATAGAAGGCCTTGTGGTTGTCTTTACTATCTGCTGCAGTTCTCTTTTCATAGCTAGCTTTATAGGATTTGATGGGGGATCTCAACCTTTTGTTGAGACTGCTAAGGGAGGTTTTTCCAGTCTTGGGACTTCACCTTATTCTGCATCAGTTTCCTCTTTCTGTTGTAGAGTTTGTTTATGGCAGGAGACCACTAGATTGGCTTCCTTTTTTGGAGGAGAGCATCTTGGTTCTCTTCGGTATGGCAAGATCCATGCATTTATGTACATGTTCGTACAGTGCATTGGTGTATGATTCAGCAGTCATGCAACTATTCTCCATTTGCATGGGTGCCGTGGTTAGCCACCTCTGTTTTTAGGAGCCCAAAGTTAGCTTTGGAGAAGTTTTTCATGGTGGTTACCTTTGCAGGGGGGGGGTGGGAGGAATGTGGATTTCCAAGGTGATTTGTTTGTGGTCGGATCTAACCAGGGAGAAGCTGACTATTGGTGTAGAGCAGTGGTCACCCATGTTAGTAATGACCAGGTCAAGGATGTTGCTACCTCTAGTGGGGGTATGAACAAGCTGGTCAAGGGCATTGGAATTAATGAATTCCAGGAAACGTTGGGCAAGTGTATTGGGACATGAGTAGTTTTCCTAGTTAATGGAGGGATAGTTGAAGTCACCCAGTATGAGAGTGTTAGGTTGTACCCTAATATTCTCCAGGGTGCTTAGAAACATGGAGTGTGAGTCTTGGGACATGGTTGGGGACCTATAGCAGGCTACGACCTGAATCGCTGTCTTGCCCAATGTTAGCTGCACCTGAAGTATCTCTGATGCGTTATGTTGGGCTACCAGTCTGGAGGTGCACATTCATTATGAATATGTAAACACTATTGTCTTTGGAGCTTCAGTCCAAGTTCTGGGGTTGAAAGGTGTGGAATGAGTTATAGCCTGGTAGTGCAGGGGTTCTTTCTGCTGCCTTGAACCAGGTCTCTGTTACAGCACAAATGTCATTGTTCTCCATTGTAAGGAGTGCTTTGAGCAAGTGCATTTTGAGATTTAGACTTCTAGCTTTGAGCAGCATGGCCCTGAGATTGCATTTGTTTGTAGCTGTTACAGTGGTAAATCATTCCCATTTGAGGTTATAAGTACATCGTCAGCAAAAAGCCGAATTTTGGACGATGTTTCTGTGTAAATTTCCAATCCTTCTATGTTTTTATTTTTCCTTATTTCATTAGCCCATGGTTCCATTATCAGGGTAAATAGTAAAGGAGAAAGCGGGCAACCTTGTTTGCTTCCTTTTACGATAGGAATATTAGGTGATATAGATGTACCAATTTTAATGTATGCTAATGTCCCCTTAAATAAGTGTTCTAATAAGTCTATACAATTTTTTGAGAAGCTTAGACATTCAAGTAATACAAACAGATAATCCTAATTTACTGAACTGAATACAGAATTTATGTCCAAGCTTATTAAATTCAGATCTTTTTTCTTCTTTGAAAATAATCAATTAATGCTAAAGTTCTTTTAATATTGTCGAATGTATTTCTGTTAACTATAGGGCCAGTTAGGTCTTCTTCTATTAAATATGGTAGGAATTTTCTCAATCTTTCAGTATAAATGTTCATGAACATTTTATAATCCACGCTCAATAATGAGATAGGGCTATAGGAAGAGCAGTACATTGGGTCTTTATTGGATTTCAAAATAGGTGATATAAATGTATATTTCTAGGATGGGGGTATTATAGATTCATTCTGGCCTTTTGAAAATACATTATAAAGAAGGGTTAGAGCACTTTTAGGTATTATTTTATATACTTCTAGTATGATACCATTGTTACCTGGTGCTTTATTTTGTTTAAGTTTACTAATTTGAATTTGGAGTTCTGAATATGTTATTTGTTTATCTATAATTTATGCTTGTTGTTTGTTAAGTTTACTATTGATGTTTTTTATTAATATATTCTGTAACTTTATCTTTAGGTTCAGTTTGACTGTATTTTGATTAATTTTAAGAAAATGATCTCTGAATTCGTCTGTTATATCATGTAACTTAAAGACTTTTGTTTTTTTCATTACTGAGTATATCTCTTTGATATCATTATGTTTATTCAGTCTTTTTGTCGTGTTTTTAAGATTACTTAGATGTTCGGAGCTCAATGAAAAAGGAAGAAATGTATATTTTTCTAAGTAAATCATTATCTTGTGGTGTGATATTTCTCTATATTCATTGTTCAGTTTGTTTTCTTCCCTAACATTCTTTTTGATGAGTATGTCTTTATTATTAAGTTGCAACAGCTCTAGTTTGTCTTGTATTTCTTTTAAGTCTTTATCCCAAGTTTTTCTTTTTAGAATACTATCTATTGGTTTGTCCATATAAATGTGCTGTTAAAGCATCCCATGTAAATATGTATAAGATGTCAGGAGAAGAGTTTGTAGTTATTAAGTTTTGAATTTCTTGATTTAAGAATTCTTTGAACTCTTTTAGTTGTGTCAGGTAGGCAGGAATTCTTCTGATTTGCACATTAAATGTTACATTAATAAAAACTTTAAAAACGATTGCATTGTTGTCAGATAACGGGCATGCTATGATCTTAGATTTAATTAAGTCATTAGTTATTTGACTGGAGAATAAAATTCTGTCTACCCAAAATAGGAATTATGTCTATTACAAAAAAATGTATATTGTAATGATTTTGGGTCAGTGTGATCATATATGTCTTTTAAATTATATGAACCAATAAAATGTATTCATTGTTTGGCCTGAGAGGTTATTTTCCTTTTCCCTAAGGTACCGGATTCATTTTCTTTTAGAATCCCCTGCAATAATGATATTTCCCTTTGACTGGAAAACTACCTGGTTTTGATGTTGCTTAATTGTATTAATGCCTATGCCCGGCATCCATTATATGTTGATCAGTGTGAATTTTTTTTATTTATCTGTACTACAACCAGAGAAAACATCCCTTTATCATCTTGATAAGTCTTAATTATTCTAGGTGAAGGGGAAGGTAAAGATTTATTCCAAAGAATTGCTACTCCTCTTTTTTATTTTTTATTTTTTTGTATGCTCTGAACTTACTAAGACTATATATTTATTAGTGTTTAATGATTTTATGTTTTCCCTCAATAGGTGTGTTTCTTGTAAGAAAATCAGGTTACATTTATGTAAAGCTAGATATCTGAATAAACTACCTCTTTTACTTGGGTTAGATAAGCCATTAATATTAATTGATATACCTTTCAATGAAACCATACTAAATGTAAGAGATTGTTAGATAAATATATGTCATGTCAAATTCAAATAGGTTTCATGTATTTTCCCCTCCTATATATGATATATTAGGTCAACCTTTCTTAATTAGTGATTTATTCTGGGTATGGTATGTTTTGAGATTTTTTTGAATTGTGAACTTGTAAGTATTTAATATAGGGGATGTCAGCTGTGAATGTTCAATAGAATTAAGAATATGGTGCCAATTTTTCAAAAAATATTTATTTATTTATTTTACATTTGTTGACCAGGATAGTGTGTCTGGGTGTAAACACATTTTCAGCAGAGGCCTGTGGAGAAAAGCTCCAACAAAATAAGAACAATATTGACAGGTACAATGTTGGTTTTACATAGAATTTAACAGAAATATCAAGAGACAATAAAGAAAGTACAATATACAATAGACACTTTAGTGAAAAGGAGAAAGTTATTACAATATATTAAAGTTATATATATATATATATATATATATATATATATATATATATATATATATAAGATATCTGCGGTGGTGCAGCGGTAGCATTGTTGCCTCACAGCAAGAGGTTCTCCCGTTCGATTCTCAGCTGGAGTGCAGGGAGTGCCTTCTGTGTGGAGTCTGCATGTCCTCCCCGCGGTTGGGTGTGTGTTCGAAAGACATGCGTAAATGGGCGTGCCTTCATTGAAGGTTGAACGTCAAGCTGGCACCTCGGCGTTCGTCAAAATCTACTGCCAATCATTAGTGGACCGGAGTTCCGCTGTGGCGACCCCTGACCGGGAAAAGCCGAAAGACAACAACATATTTATATATATATATATATATATATATATATATATATATATATATATATATTTTTTTTTTTTTTTTTTTGAGAGCAGGGGTCCATCTTTAGTTGATCATTTGAGTATACTTTAATATGTGTACATATGTATACCCTTACAAAAGAAAAGAAATTATCAAATTATACTCTTATTGTAGATAGCTGATAGGTGGTGTTAACAAGTGAGAGTGGGGTATATATGATGACTATAAAATTTAGAGGATGAAATTTGATGTGGGCTTATGTGGTATTAGCCTGGCTTGGTGCAGGGGCAGAGCCAGTTGTTGGTGAGTTGGTCTTTGAGCAGAGTTTTGAATTGGTGTAGATTGGTAGCATTTAGGATGTGTTGAGGGATTGAGTTCCAAAGTTTAGAAATGTGGTGGGAGAAGAGGGCGTCTCCGGCTTTGTTGTTGCTTTTGGATACTTGGAGGAGTGTTTTGTGTGAGGATTGGAGTTGCCGAGTGTTGGCATATGGTTGGAGTAATTGTTGTAGGGCTGGGGTTCTGTTTGGCTGGTATATTAGTTGATGAGTAAAGACAAGTTGGGTATAGGTTAGTTGTTATGGGAATTCTAGCGAATTTATTTGTTGTAGGGTAGAACAGTGTGAGACCTATATGGGGAGCTAGTGATGAACTTGGCTATTTTATAGTAGGCTGATTCAAGTTTGGTAAGGTCAGTTTTGTTAAGGTTTGTAAAGATGGGAGAAGCATAGAGAACAGTAGATAAGAGATGAGTCCTGGCAATGCTTAGTCTAGTATTGCTGCTTAGGAAAGGATTAATTCAGTAAAGAGAGCCTAGTTTGATGTGTGTTTTTTTAATGTTTTGAGAGAGATGTAGGTTGAATTTTAATTTACTATCAATTGTGACACCTAGTAATTTGGTATGTCAGCTGGTGTTTATGATTGTGTTGTTGGAGGAGTGGATTTGAAAAGTGGCTGAGGGATTGGGTGTTTTGGTGGGGAGAAAGAGCATGCATTTGGTCTTGTTTGGGTTCAGTATGAGGTTAGTGTTAGTTGGCCAGGATTCTACTTTTAGGAAGGATTGTTGTGTTATAGCCTGTAGTTGTGTCAAAGAGGGGGCAGACTATATCAGGGTAGAGTCATCTGCATATTGGATGACAGACGTGAGAGATGTGGATTCATAGAGTTGATTTGTGAAGATGGTAATAAGTAGGGGGCCTAATATGGCGCCTTGTGGAACTCCTTTGTTAACTGGGAGCTAAGATGATAGCTCCTGTTGCCATCTAACAGCCTGCTGGCATTCGGTTAGGTAGCTGTGGAACCAAGCTAGGGAAGAATGACTGAGATGTAATGTGGCCAGTTCTGACAGCAGTTTTTGGTGTGAAACTGTATCGAATGCCTTTGAGAGATCTAGAAAGATGGATGACACATATTTATTCTGATTTCTGTGTTCATTTATTGTGTTAATAAAACTGAGGAGGGTGGTTGTGGTGCTGTGGTGGGGGTGAAAACCATGTTGTGTGTTTGATAGGAGGTTATTGGAGAGAAGGCAGTTTAAAAGCTGGGAGTGAATACATTTTTCTAGTATTTTGGAGAGGTGAAAGAATGGCAATGGGCCTGTAATTAGTAAGCTCAGTAGAGTTGCCACCTTTATGCAGTGGGGTGATATAGCAGACTTTCCAGATTAGCAGGACATGGTTCTCAGAGATAGAACGGTTGATGAGGATAGAAATTGGGTAGGCTACAACTTCAGAGGCAGCTTTCAGGAATTCTGATGGGAGGTTGTCAGCAGCTAGGCTGGTGGGCTTGAGCTTACTGAGTAGATTTTTATGGTATGGGTTGGGACAGGATTAAAGGAGAAGGGGTTTACACCCTCATTGCTGGCTACGGAGATTGTAGCAGTGACGTTTTGGTCATAGTCAATAAGTGACTGAGTTGTGTTTATGAAAAAGGAATTGAATTGTGTTGCGATGTTATCATTTGAAGGGGGTGTGGTAGGATTGGGGGTGGATGTACTACCAGGTTGCAGGAGTTTATTTATAGTGGCCCAGAATTTTTTGGGATTGTTTTTGTTTCTTTGCTGTGCAGTGATGTAGTAGGTTTTTTTGTCAGCTTTTATCTGGGATTTGGCTTTATTCCTAAGTTGTTTGAAAAGTGGAAGGTTGTCATTGCTTTTGTTAGTTAGCCAGTGTTTCCATGCCTTGGCCCTTTCTTTTAGTAGGTCTTTGGTGCTGTTTCTAAGCCAGGGTGTGTGGTAATGTTTTATTCTAGCTATTCTGCAGGGGGCCAGGCTGTTTAGGATGTTGAGGAAGGTGGTGTTAAAGTGTTGAACAGCATCATCTAGTGGTAGTGTTTTGAGGGTGGGACCAGTTAATTTGTTGGAAGAGGGAGTTGAAAATGTGGGTATTAAATGTTTTCTTGTTACAGATTAGCCTATAGACTACTTGTCTAGGTGGACTAAGATTGTTTCTGATTAGGTATGTGGGTAGTTGGTCAGTTATGGTACTGGGGAGGCATCCTGCTAGAAGGTGTGTGTTATTTTTATTTGTGAGAGTCCAATCCAGGATGGATTGTTTGTTGGAGGTTTTGTCTATTCTTGTGGGGTTTTGTATGATCTGGGAGAAACCATATAGGTTTATGAAATTGGATGGATTATTGGAATTATAGGTGGAAAAGTCAGTGTTGAGGTCAGCCATAATTATGGTTTCTTGGTGGAAGGTTGTGGATAGCCAGTGAAGTATGTCTTCAACTGTACTACTGTTATCTCCTGGAGGGATATAGATAGCCACTATGATTTTTGCTTTGTTCTTGTTGATATTCAGTTTGGTGCTGAGTAATTCTGCATTGTTAGATGTAGAAAGTTTGGTGTTGATAACTTCGAGGAGTAGATTTTGTTTAAACATTATTGCAACACCTCCTCCATGTTTATTTTGACGATCAAGTCTATATATGTTGAACCCTGGGGGAAGTATTTCATTGCTTTTGACATGTGTCTTAAGCCAAGTTTCAGTCAAAATGGTTATGTCAGAGGAATGTAAGTCAATTAGTGCATGGGGGTCATGGATTTTGTTTAGTATACTTCTTAAATTTATATTAGGGAACAGCAGGGAGTGTTGTTTGGGGTGAAGGGGTATGGTGGAGTATTGAGGTATAAGTGGAAGTTTGTTTATTGGTAGTCTTAGGGCCAGGGTTGGGCTGGGTGTCAGCACTGAGTTTTAGTTTTGATAATATATGATATAAAGTTGTTATAAGTTTGCTTAGTTGTTTGTGGTTTCTAAATAGTGGTTCATTTTTGTGTCTGGTTTGATGTTATTTAAGTGGGAGGTAGTCTATTTCTGTGTTGTAGTGGTTGGATGAAATTTGGGAGTTGTAGTGGTGGGTTATGGGCATATGGGCAGTGGAGAGTTGGTGATGGAGTTGGTGGGGTGGTCATAGTAGATGGGGGTTTAGAAGTTAGTTAAATGATAAAGAAGGGCTAAATAAATAAATAAATAATGCCATGTCCAGTCTGGAGTTATAAACTCCTAATCCAAGTAGCATCTGACACTTAGATTTACCCCCCCCCCCCCGGCTGCAACAGCAGAAGATCAGCAACCACTTATGAATATAAAAAGTACTTGAATTCAAATTGTTAATATTGAGTGTAACTTCTCTGAGTAATTTAAGCATATTGTTATAAATCTCATCTATTAAGTCCCCTTAAATTCAGTCTAATATAATTCTTCTGATAGTCAAGACATTAAAAGGTCTGATAAAAGAGAAAAGCACATACTTTTAACATCTAAGTATCTGTATGAAAAACATTTTCTTTTTTCCTTCCTTTCCCTCCCCCTCCTCCCCCTCATCCTATCCAGTCCCTCCTCCCTCTTTTACAGACCTTAAAGTTAAAATATATAGTTATAACTTTTATTAAAAATAACACCTTTTATCTACAACAGCTTCCATGTAAAGTAACTAGAGAGTAATACGCAATAAGATTTGGATTATCTTTAAGGAAAATTAATTGTCTTAGTTACTATGTGTTTACTGAACTGAAATAAAATGAACTCTTAAACCATGTTGATTAACATCATTAAAAACATTATAAACAGTATCTTCTTATGAATATATACATTTAAGCTGCATTAAATCACTGTCATTGTTTTTTATCGAAGTAATGTATGACGTAGGTGGTGCTGCGGTAGCGTTGTCGCCTCACAGTAAGACGTTGTCCTGTTCGATTCTCAGCTAGAGCGTCTTCTGTGTGGAGACATGCGTCAATGGGCGTACCTTCGTTGAAGGTTGTGCATCAGGGCTAGAAATTCGGCACGTAAAAATCTACTGCCAATCATTAGCGGACCGGAGTTCCGCTGTGGTGACCCCTAACCAGGAAAAGCTGAAAGACACAACAACAATGTATGAAGTAGGGGAAGACAGAAATAGAGAAAGAAAAAAAAGCACATACTTGGTTATTTGATGCTATTATACACATTGGTTAAGTCACCTTCATATTCCCAATACATTTGTTACCTGTAATATAAAAGGCATTGCTGTCTGAGTCAGCAATTTGTCAAAGTACCCAAATGATATAGCAGTCCCCCCCCCAAGCCGCAGTATGTAGGTCTAGGGATAGTGTAAAGAAACGTATGTGTGTAAGCACTTAAAGAAAACCATTCTTTTTTTTCCCTTTTCTCCTTTTTTTGTTGTCTTAAAACATAAAGGCTCTAAATATGCATATAGCAGACCAAGCATTATTCAAAGCTTACAATTATGTTGGCATACTTTCATGCAGACTCTAGCAGATCATAATAAGGTTTAAGTAATCGAGAAACAGACTTGAGATAATTGTCTATTGGAGCTCTGTGGGAATGCGATGTATTAAAGTTAAAGAAAGTAAAACTTACTTTTCTTTCTCATAATGTTTATTTATGAATCCGTTTTTATGTCTTCTTGTTTGCATGTAATTAGATTCCTGGCTAGTTTGTCTTTCTGCTTTCACATTGCACTGATACAACATTTGAGTTCAAAGGTTATTAAGCTTCTTGCTCTGGTTCCCACGCTACTACAAGGAGTTATGGAGATGTATCTTGCTCGTGACTGATCAGCTCGAGACATTTAGGACTAAAATTGCCTCTTTGGAAGATTCCAGCAGGAAAAACAGCAAAAAAAGGTTTTCTTATTCAAGTTAGATCAGTTTTAAACTTCATGATGAATTGTATAGTGCAAGCTAAGCTGCAGGGCTCGCAAATAACATTTTTTAAATATACAAAACTTAATCAGTGTAAAGCATGACATATATTATAAGTAAATTAAAGCTTTTTAAACAAAGTTATTAACTTTCTATATATCTCCTCTACCCCCAAGTGAAAGGTAACAATGTGTATTTAAAGACCAACTTCAATAAAAGGACCATATTTAAACATTAAAAGGCATATGAAGAAAGGGAAAAGAAAAAAAGAAGGATAAAAGCCTGTCTTAGGATACTTGTATCTATCTCCTAGCATTAATCTATTCACCTAGGAACAGTACAACACATGAGTAGTGTATATAGAACATCATTTAATATTTCAAAGTTAAGAATTTATTGTTTTTATTGTTGTTAGTCATATTTATTTAGTTTAACACATTAACATAGAGAGTTTAGTATTTGTTGCCTCCTTTCTTTCTTCCCACCCAGTCCTCTCCTTTCCTCCCATGAATTAATATATATTGTCGCCAACTTTTGTTTTAATTAATAACAAGTAAGCTTACCTTGAGAGGTAACTTTAAAACAGAAATGTTCTTGTTGGATTATAGTTTCAGTTAATATAAAAATACGACTAAATGACAATGGTAAGAGTCATTTGTTTTTAAGTCTTTTTTGCTTGTCTGATGTTTTCCAGGATGTGCTAAATGCCATTCTTTTGAGAGAGGGGCTCGCTCATTCCATGTCCTCTATTCTTTCCAGGATTTTATGATTTTTAACATAAACTAAGGCAGAGTCTAAGTCTTCAAACATCTTGGGACCTTCTGGAAGAAAGATCTTTAGTTTTGATGGGAACAAAAGGTGAGTCTTCACTTGAACTTTTTTTAGTTCTTTTATTAGAGGTAAAAAAAAAAATCTTCCTTTTGGTAATAACCATAGATGAATAATCATCATCGAAGCGTATTGTTGTTTCATTGACTTTTATTGGGGCTTTAGCCCATGCAGTTTTTAAAACCAGTTCTTTGTCAGATAAAGACAAAAATCATACTATTACAGATTTTGATGAGTTTTTGTTTATATTTGTTGAAGATAAAGACCGATGGGCTCTTTCTGTGCCAAATGATAGGGCTTCTGGAAGATCAAGTGTTTTTGTAGCCAAGATGTTAAAAAGGTTGTCATATTGTTGCCCTCAATATTTTCAGGTAGTCCAAAAATCCTTATATTGTTATGATGGGATCTATTTTCCAGATCATCTAGCCTGTTTTGAAGTAAAGTACTTTGTTTAAGAAGGAATTCTACATTGTTTTCATTTTCTTTTATTCTACAGTCCATGTCATTGCGTGCTTCCTCTATACCGGTAATTTGAGGTTTTTTTTGTTGTTGCAGGTCTTCATGAAGTAAATCCATCTGTTTGGAGCTTCTTTCTTTAAAGTTGTCAATTTTTGCATCTCTTTTGTCAATTTTAGTAGTTAAGTCCTGTAGGTTGGTTAATAAGGTTTGAATTTCTTTTTGAGGATAGAATCTTGACTGCTTGTTTTTGAAAAGCTCATGATGATATTTTCAGATGAGAAGAATATTTTCAAGTGAATATTTGACTGGAAAATCTGCCTTCTTCAGGTTTTCTTTTTGGATATTGTAGAAGATGTTATCTTAAACAAGTTTGATGAAAAAAAATTCCAGTTTTAAGGTTTGAAGACAAAAATTCCAGAAAGCAGAAGTTGCCTTAGTGGATCTGATATAATCTGCTGCTACTCAGTGCTCATCTTGGCCATGCCCCCTCTCAAAACCTTTCTTGACTCCATCATACAGGATAATGCTCCTGGGATGTCAACTAGACACACCTCACTTCAAAGAGGTTTTCTTCCACAGGAAAAAAATAGATCTTTATCTAGATCTATTTCTAAAGTTTTCCACTCAGATTTTGGTCAGTGTGATGGAATACCTCAGAATTGTGGGTATCTGATATCTAGATTCTTATGATACCCCTGTCAAGTCTCTACAAATGAAAGATACAGTGGTATCTGAAATCATTTTGATCCCAGCATAAACACAGCTTATCTTTTCTGATGGGGTTTGTCAGAAGAATACATTTTTGGTGGAGACAACAGATGTCCTTAAATTCAGGTCTCACCCTCTCCATCCCTGCTCCAAAGCAGTCAGTCACCACAGATAATGCAGACAGTGCTTGTGGAGCATTTGTGTAAGGGATAAAAGTGCTGGGGATGTGGGACACCAAGGACAGATGCAAGCACATAAATATCAAGCAGGTGTTTGCCTTGATCATGGCACTCAACTCTCTGAATCGTCTTTGGTCCTCGGGACCTCTTCAAGTGGTCATAGACAATATCACAATCATGTGGTACAACAACAAATAAGGAAGAACTAGGTCATACAGTCTTTGCAGACTAGCCATGTTCGCTTGGGATATAGCTTAACAGCACATTCTTACTCTACAGTTATATACCAAACTTTTAAATCAACCAATAATAAAAAACTCAACATATACATTTGAATGAATAAATACATTAACAAACATTACCATATTATATACTAAAGAATAAACACATACAATACATTGAGATACTGCCCACAACCTCTAATATAAAAATTGAAATTCAGCTTCAAAACAACTTTAAAGTTTTAAAGTTAGAGTTACATTTACACCAGCTTTTTTTGGTGCCTGCAAACAAGGAGTTCCTCCCCTTACCCACCCTTTCAAGATATCCTTCAGAGTGTTACCTTCCTATAAATATGTTTTTTAATCCACTCTTTGTCAAAAAAAATCATTGTTTAAACTGTCCATTTTACTGTTTCCTTTTCTACCATCACTGACTTCTTTAGAAACTCTATCAATAAGCTCCTCCGGATAACCTCTGTTTAAGAACATATTTTTCAAATTTAAGATAAAACAGAGAATTTAGTTGTTTTGAAGCTGAATTTCAATTTTTGAAATTAAAATGCAATAATTGCACGTCAGAGGGGGCAGTATCTCAATGTATTGTATGTATTTATTCTTATTCTATAATATAATATTTTTTTTTTTTTTTTTTTTTTTTTTTTATTTATATATATATGTTCAATTGGTATATGTTTTTTTTTATTTTTTATTTATTTAACAGGTTTTTTATTATTTATGGAGTCACTTAACTTGAATTCTAATGTTTGTTAATGTATTTATTCATTCAAATGTATAGTATATAAATGGTTTTAACGGAATGTACTAGTATTATCTGATGACAGGTGTTTGTTTGGATTACTGGTTTTGCTTGCATCCTCCGTTTTTGTTTACCAGTTATTTTGGGATGGAATCACCTGCTGGGACTGTGGCAAATGCAATGGAAAGAAGACTAGTCGGTGAGAGCTCAGGAAGAAGCTAAACAGCTCACTCAGCAGCTGGGGGGGCTTGACCCCCTGAGCCAAATCATTGGCTCGGGTATTGACGACTGTGTTGGAGCCAGGAACCAGGAAAGAGATGAAGAAGGCTTAAATGGTGCTGAATCCAGCAGCCTGGATGGTTACAGCCAGAGCAGTCCAACAATGTTAGAAAGACTGCGAGGGAAATTCGTTTTGGCCCTGGTGGAAGTTTTAACTCTACAGGTACCAAAAGGCAATTTAGTGACTTGTTCAATGTAGTTTATGACTTTGCTACCAAAAGTAACACCAATGGCAATTTTCAAGGAACTTTTCCAGAGAAACTGAGGACCTGGACTATTTTTTGTACAAATGCAAAATGTTAGAAATGGACAACACCTATTTAAAGTATTGACAAATGTGGCTTTGAAATAATGAGGGCCATTATTAAGAACAATGAGGTAGAAATTAACATTACAGATGATTTATTATTTACAGTGGATGAAGGGAGAAGCAAGTATCATAAACTATTAAACAATTTAGAAAGCAAATGCTTGGAGGTTAAAAATAGGAAGTTAAACAAGATAGAGAGGGATTTAAATGAATATAAAGCTAAGAAACAATATCCGAAACCTAAGAATTGGGCTAGAAATGTTAGAAATTATGATGTAAACCACTATAGAGAAACTAACAATGATATTCCTGATAATGAACTACCATTGGAGAATGATTATGATGCTGCATTTCCACCTTACAGTTCAAAAAACTACAAAACCAGAAACTGGGGAGCTCAAGAAAAGAGACGACCAGTCTGGGATTAATTGAAAATTGTGGTTATAAATATAGTTACAACGATTTTAATATTTATAATTACACAGATGTTTTAATAAATATTAGTCATTTTGAACTATTGACAAAAGGTTTTGGTTTTATACCCAGAGAAAGAACAAATATTTTTAAACTATTAATAGATATTAAATTATTTATTAGGAAGAAAAACCTAGAATTATATTTTAAAGGAAATGGTGTTAATGCTAACAATGGAGCCTCAGCTTAGAAACTTTGAATTGAGCTTGGAACATGAGTTAAGGAAAATTCTGAGTTATCACAAAGTGCAGTCAAATCTGACAGACCCTGAACAAATGATCTTAAAATCATTAAGTGAGAACAAGAATATAAGAATAATGAAGCCCGATAAGGGTGGGGGGGTCGTATTTATGGATTCCATTAATTATGAGAGTAAAATGTTTGATATCTTAAATGACATTACAAAATATACTAGAATATCCTTGAATGAAATTAACATTGCAATTTATGTTATTCTAAATGATTTATTAATGGATGGAGTTATTGATATGAGTACTTTTAAATATTTACATGTAGACAAACCAAGAATGCCTTCCATATTTGGGATACCAAAGGTGCATAAAGATGAAAATGATAGTGTCAGCTGAGGGCTCGGTCACTGCACCTTTGGCCAAGTACATTGACAAGAAAATAAAAAAACTTGTTTCTGACAATAGTGTTATTTTAAAAGACTCTTGGCATTTCCTAAGAAAATTAAATGAACCTTTGGCAAATGAAACAAAATGTTTTGGTATTTTGGATGTGATTGATTTATTTACGAGTATACCTCATGATGTAGGCCTAGAATGGTTTGAGGAAATGTTGCTTGATTCCAAACTACTAGGGCACAATGATTTTAGAACAGTGTTACTACTGATGGAGGTTGTCCTAAAGAATAATTTTATTTTCTTTCAGGGCGAGTATTTTAGACAAACTAAGGGTGTGGCGATGGGGGGAACATTATTATGTCATTTTGGGAGAACAAGTTTGTTCTAAATTCAGAATACAGTAGTTTGTGGAAGTCATATAGTAGATTTCTGGACGATTTGTGTTTTAAGATGAATTTGTTAGTTTTGTGGAATATTTAAGAGTTTTGAGATTCACCCATAAATTCACAATTGAGGAACTGAAATACCTCGATGTTAACATAGTTAAGACAGAGTATGGTTTTAAGTCCAGAATTTATAGAAAAGAGACCTTCTCAAATTCTACCAGAAAAAAGGATGACTTCTGATGATGTATGGTATATGAATGAATGTAAAAATTTGAAAAACATGTTCTTAAACAGAGGTTACCCGGAGGAGCTTATTGACAGAGTTTCTAAAGAAGTCAGTGATGGTAGAAAGGACAGGTTTGCCCCTATATTGGGTAAAATTGAAGGTGGTGCAATTCAATATGTCACAAACAGTAAAATGGACAGTTTAAACAATGATTTTGCATCAGGTATTATTACCACATATGACGGGCAAGCTGGTTTAATTAAAAGAATTTTTGACAAAGAGTGGATTAATTTTTCAAAGGTTTCTGACTTGAATCATATCTTTCAGAGTGATATAAAACATATTTATAGGAAAGGTAACACTCTGAAGGATATCTTTGAAAAACTCCTTGTTTGCAGGCACCAACAAAAAAGCTGGTGTATTTAAATGTGGTGCTTGTAGTTATTGTTCGTATTTGATCACTGGAGATACTATTAATTTACCTGCCAGGAACAATAAAACTCTAACTTTAAAAACTTTCGCGAACTGTAACACAAAAGGAATTATTTATATAGGATTATGTAAAAAATGTAATGCTTTTTACATAGGCAAGTGAAAGAAAGATAAAAACAGAGAAATTTATGAGCACACTTATGATATGTGAAACAAATTCTTTGTACAAACATACTAAAAGTTGTTTTGAAGCTGAATTTCAATTTTTATATTAGAGGTTGTAATGTGGGAGACTTTAGTGGAATACAGGGAATTATACTGGCAAGTAGTGTTGGAGGCCAGTAAGTTCCCTGGTCTAAATGACATGATCTCACTTGCCCGAAATTAAAGTGCAATAATATTTACGTCAGCAGAGGGCAGTATCTCAATGTATTGTATGTGTTTATTCTTTAGTATACTATAATGGAATTTTTTATGTTTTTAAAGTTTTTTAAATATTTATATAACAGTGTCAATTGGGTATATGTTTCTTAATATATTTTTACTATTTAACAGGTTTCCTATTTACAATGGAGTCACTTAACTTGAATTCTAATGTTTGTTAATGTATTTATTCATTCAAATGTATATGTTGAGTGTTTCTATTGGTTGATTTAAAAGTTTGTTGAGTATATAAATGGTTTATGGTGATTTGTCAGCAGCTATTTTGTATTATTGGAACTGTTCGGCTTATTAAATCTGTTTGCCTACCTAGCAGTGGTTCAGGGTGCTTTGTTTGGATTACTGGTTTGCTTTGCATCCTCCGTTTTTTGTTTACTCTACAGTTGTACTAAATTCTGTCAGATTAAAACTGTGTGGCAGACAATCTGAGCAGGACCAGGCCAGACCATCATGAATGGAAACTAGAACAGAGGTCTTCCAAGATTTGATCCTTCTTTGAGGAGTTCCTCAAGCAGACCTCTTTGCCTCCTCTTTGAACAATCAATTGGCAAAATACTATTCCAAGACTCTATGCAAGAAAGTCAGGAAGTCAGATGACATTTTTTCTTTGTACAGGAATGTTCCTGTATGCCTTTCTACCCTTTCCACTAATATCTAGGGTACTTATTTAGATTTAGAAGGAATCCACCAAGATCATTGTGATGACTCCTTTCTGGCCCAGGCAACCTTAGTTCTCTCTTCTTTTTGAAATGGTGAGAGGCAGTTACCAAAATCTTCTAAACAGAATGAATCTACTCATCCAAGAACAGGAACGATTGATACAACCTGACATCAATCATCATCAGTTGACTACCTAGATGATAAGGTCTTAATTCCATTTAGGCATCTATTTTCTGAAGACATGCATCAGATACTAATGGATGCAAGAATGTCTGGTACTAGAAAATCATATATTAGCAAATGGAAAAGGTTTTCTAGTTGGTACCAACAACATTCAGGGCTAGTTGAGCGTTCAGGGCTAGTTGGTCTCTGATTTTACAGTATTTGTGTGAGTTACTGTCCTGTGGCCTTTCTTATTTCCTCTATCAAGGTTAATTTATTGGCCATTTCAGCATGTCTTACCATGGGGTCTCCCTTTCAAGGTGGTCTTGTGTCAAAATATTCTTGAAAGGTGTTTTTCATAAGAGACCTCCAAGTAAACTAGTGGCCCCTCTTTGGAATTTTACTTTTGTGTTAGACAATACTTGCCCCATCTGAACCAGCTAATCTGGCTGACTTGAAGTTTGTGTGTGTGTGTGTTTTTTTATGCCAGGGTATAGTCGTTTATTTTTTGTTATTCCTACCACTGTCATTTCAGGGCTCAGCCTCCCTCTCTCTCTCTCTCTCTGCTGGCAGAAAACTCTGAAGGGCTTTGTACCCAAACTTGTCTTTTAGTCAGCTGATCTCAAGCCCCCTGACAGGTTCCGCACATGGAAGATACCCTGGAGCTTTGGAAACTGGCTGGGTGTTATATCCTTGGCAGGATGTAACCCATATAGCTAAAGCTATTGCAGTAGTGATCATTTAAATATCTACTAATTCAATATATACAGCTGTGCTTTATTTTTATTTGATTACATTCTAATATCTGAGACTGGCTGTGGTGGTGCAGGGGTTGGTATTGTCACCTCACAGCAAGAGGCTTCCTGGTTTGATTCTTGGCTGGGGTGCCTTCTGTGTGGAGTCTGCATGTTCTCCCTGTGATCAAGTGAGTTTTAAAGACATGCAGGTAGGTGCATGTGTGTATGTGTCTGCCTTCTGTGATGGTTGGGCACCAGGCTGGCAACTTAATGCTGTAATAACACCACTGCCAATCAATCTGCAGCTCAGTGATCCACTGTGGTGACTCCTAACTGGGAAAAGCCGAAAGATATTGCTTTTTACATTCTGAGATGTATACATATCTGTGGATGAAAGTGATTGACACTTGTCTTTAGTTCAGTTTAAGCAGTCCGTATTCAGACTTTGTAGAGGTAGTGTACATTTCTGGGATACTTTACTAGGTCTATAACACAATCAGATATCTGAGGTACACAGTCAATGGGAATTATCTCTGCTGAAAATGACTATGTGTGTCTGTGTGAAATGAAGGAATTGCAGTAAATGTAAATGGAACAAACAAGTTACTTTTTTAACTTCCGATCACGTTCAGGCATCAGTGCTACTTAAGAAGTGGCTGTCTGTGGTTGTCTGGGTGGGATGATTGCAATCATTACCAGAATGTTGCATCAAGTCATGTTGTCACTGAACACCACTTGGGTCTCTGGTTGAGGTTTTGGTTGTGATGCCTTCTGTGGGGAGTCTTCATCTACTCCTTCCTTCTTTGTGGGTTTTATCAATGTGCTTTGCTTTCTTTACCCAAACCCTCAGCTTTATTTGTGCTTTTACGTTCACCACAATATAGTATCATGGAGTGCACAGAAGGTAACTATCATTTTTTTGGAGTGGTAAGACATCAGGCAATATTCCCAGATAAGATTTCTATACCCTTGCAAGAGTTTGACTTTTCTTTGGGGAACTACTGTTTTGTTGGTTTTGAATATTAAAAGGTGCAAGGGGTAGGCACTAGGATATCACAGTATATATATATATATATATATATATATATATATATATATATTCAGTAAAATGGTAGTAATTAGTGGTTACATACTGAGACAATCTGTAGATTAATGTGAATGACCCCATCTGCTGTTTTATCAGAGGTAATTGTCATTGACATGCTGTAATAGAGCCCCACCCATTCACTTGCTTCCTACAGTCCCCCCTTACTTTGAAGTAACCAGCCGCCACTGGTTTAATTTCTCAAATGTCCCTGTTAGATCAGCAGTCACTGCTATGGTGATATGTCCATCATTTATACTATTACAAATATTGTCTGTAGTGCTAAGTAAGGCTATCATGGTGCTGAAGGAGTTTCTGACAACATGCTGCTAATCTAGTTGCTTATATGGAGGGTTGCGTCAGGAAGGGCATCTGGCGTAAAACTTCACCAAAACATTTCATGCAGTCACCAAGAAAAATTTTTATACCGGATCAATCGAGGCCTGGGTTAACAACGACCGCCACCAGTACTATTACCCTACAGGGTGCTGGTGGAAATTGGGCTACTGTTGGCCGAAGGAGGAGAAGAGGCAGAAGACATGGCCGAAGACAGGAGGAGAGGAGAAAGGCTAGGACTGTGGTAGTGAGGGTTGGAACTTTGAATGTTGGCAGTATGACTGGTATAGGGAGAGATAGCTGATATGATGGACAGAAGGAAGGTTGGTATATTGTGTGTGCAAGAGACCAGATGGAAGGGGAGTAAGGCTAGGTGTATCGGAGTTGGCTTCAAATTGTTTTATCATGGTGTGGATGGGAGAAGAAATGGCGTAGGAGTTATTCTGAAGGACCAGTATGCTGAGAGTGTTTTGGAGGTGAAAAGAGTGTCTGATAGAGTGATGTTTATGAAGCTGGAAATTGATGGTGTAATGATGAATGTTGTTAGTGCATATGCTCCACAAGTTGGGTGTGCAATGGATGAGAAAGAAAAATTTTGGAGTGAATTGGATGAAGTGGAGATGACTGTACCCAAGGGTGAGAGAGTGGTGATTGGAGCAGATTTCAATGGGCATGTTGGTGAAGGGAACAGAGGGGATGAGGAAGTGATGGGTAGGTATGGTGTTAAGCAAAGGAATGTAGAAGGTCAGATGGTAGTGGATTTTGCAAAAAGGATGGACATGGCTGTGGTGAATACGTATTTTAACAAGAGGGAGGAGCATAGGATGACATACAAGAGTGGAGGAAGATGCACACAGGTGGATTATATCTTATGTAGTAGGGCCAGTTTGAAGGAGATTGGAGACTGTAAAGTGGTGATCTGAGAAAGTGTCATTAGGCAGCATAGTATAGTGGTTTGTAGGAAGACGTTGGTTATCAAGAAGAGGAGGAGGAGTGTGAGGGCAGCACCAAGGATCAAGTGGTGGAAATTGAAAAAGGGTAATTGTGAACTGGAGTTCAGGGATGAGTTAAGGCAGGCACTGGGTGGCAGTGAAGAGTTACCAAATAGATGGGTAACTACATCAGAGCAAGTAAGGGAGACGGCTAGAAAGGTGCTTGGTATCACATCTGAACAGAGGAAGGATGACAAGGAGACATGGTGGTGGAATGAGGAAGTACTGGAGAGTATACAGAAAAAGAGGTTGGCAAAGAAGAAGTGGGATTGTCAGAGAGATGAACAAAGTAGACAGGAGTATAAGGAGATGAGGTGCATGGCAAAGAGAGAGGTGGCGAAGGCTAAGGATAAGGCATATGAAGAGTTGTATGAAAGGTTGGACACTAAGGAGGGAGAAAAGGACCTGTACCGATTAGCTAGACAGAGTGACCGAGCTAGGAAAGATATGCAGCAGGTAAAGGTGATAAAGGATAATGAGGGAAACATACTCACAAGCGAGGAGAGTGTGTTGAGGAGATGGAAAGAGTACTTTGAGGGGTTGATGAATGAAGAGAACGAGAGGGAGAGATGGTTGGATGATGTAGGGATAGTAAATCATGACATACAATGGGTTAGCAAGGAGGAAGTAAGGATAGCTATGAAGAGAATGAAGAATGGAAAGGCTGTTGGCCCAGATGACATACCTGTGGAATCATGGAGGTGTTTAGGTGAAATGGCAGTGAATCTTTTAACCAGATCGTTTAATGAAATCTTGGAAAGTGAGAAAATGCCTGTGGAATGGAGAAAAAGTGTTTTGGTACCGATTTTTAAGAATAAGGGTGATGTGCAGAGCTGAAGTAACTACAAAGGGATAAAACTGATCAGTCACAGCATGAAGTTATGGGAAAGAGTAGTGGAAGCAAGGTTAAGAAGGGACGTGATGATTAGTGATCAGCAGTATGGTTTCATGCCTGGAAAGAGCACTACAGATGCGATCTTTGCTCTGAGAGTGTTGATGGAGAAGTACAGAGAATGTCAGAAGGAGATGCATTGTGTTTTTGTAGACTTAGAGAAAGCATATGACAGGGTGCCTAGAGAGGAGTTGTATTGTATGAGGAAGTCAGGAGTGTCAGAAAAGTATGTAAGAATGGTACAGGATATGTATGAGGGTAGTGTGACAGCAGTGAGGTCTGCGGTGGGAGTGATGGATGCGTTTAAGGTGGAGGTGGGGTTACATCAAGGATTAGCTCTGAGCCCTTTCTTATTTGCAATGGTGATGGACAGGTTGACAGACGTGATCAGACAGGAGTCCCTGTGGACTATGATGTTTGCAGATGACATTGTGATCTGTAGTGAGAGTAGGGAACAGGTGGAGGAGACCCTGGAGAGATGGAGATATGCTCTAGAGAGAAGAGGAATGAAGGTCAGCAGGACTAAGACAGAATATATGTGTGTGAATGAGAGGGAGGATAGAGGAATGGTGAGGATGCAAGGAGTAGAGGTGGCGAAGGTGGATGAGTTTAAATACTTGGGGTCAATAGTTTAGAATAACGGTGAGTGTGGAAGACAGGTGAAGAAGAGAGTACAGGCAGGATGGAGTGGGTGGAGAAGAGTGTCAGGACTGATTTGTGACAGACGAGTACCTGTAAGAGTGAAAGGGAAGGTCTACAAGAGGGTAGTGAGACCAGCTATGTTATATGGGTTGGAGACAGTGGCATTGACAAAAAGGCAGGAGTTTGAGCTGGATGTGGCAGAATTAAAGATGTTAAGATTTGCATTGGGTGTGACGAGGGTGGACAAGATTAGGAATAAGTATTTTAGAGGGTCAGCCCAGGTTGGAAGGTTTGGAGACAAAGCCAGAGAGGCACAATTACGTTGGTTTGGACATATGCTGAGGAGGGATGCTGAGTATATTGGGAAAAAGATGCTAAGGATGAAGCTACCAGGTAACAGGAAAAGAGGAAGGTCTAAGATAAGGTCTATGGATGTGGTGAGAGAGGACATGCAGGTGGTTGGTGTGACAGAGCAAGATGCAGAGGACAGGAAGAAATGGAAACAGGTGATCTGCTGTGGTTACCCCTAATGGGAACAGCCGAAAGAAGATGATGATAATGATGAATATACTAGAATATAATATACAGTAAACTCTCAGTTAACTGGAACTCAAGCAACTGGTAAAAAAAAATCAAAGAAGTACAGTATAATTTTCAAGTGTTGCACTTGTTTCCCTCCACAGAAACACACCTTACGTTTTTAGAGTTTTAGAGTTTTAAAAAGGAAGATAGGAATAAATTCCCTCTCTCCCCAAACAAATAACAAGTCAAACCAAACAAATAGTATAGGTACAGTATTAGTCAGACCTATTTTTAATAGTAACTCTCAAGCAACCAGAAACTACAGGTATCCGGCATCTACCAATTCCTATGGGTGCCATTTAACTGAGAGTTTACTGTAATATATAATAATGAATGCAAACACTAGCATTCTTCATGATGGTCTATCTCTAACTAACAAATGGTGCCAAAGCCATGGTCTTAAACTCAATGCTAAGAAATGCATAATTGTACCATCTGGGAATTCAACCATCCCAGCAAATTACCATGTTGATAATACACTCCTAAGAGCTGACCCAGTGGTCAGGGATCTGGTTACACACTTAGACAGTAGCCTTACCTTTGACCACCATGTACCTACAGTGTTGAGGAAAAATCCTTTTCTGCTGAGTAACTTATAAGTAAGAACATGGCATCTAGATCCAAAGAGGTTATTATCCCACTGTATTCCACCCTTATCAGACCAATGATAGAGTAAACTGCTCCCTTCGGTATGTACCTGTGCAGGCATATGCAACAACTACAGCGACCTCAGAGGTTCCTTACAAAAGAATACAAGGCGTAACAAACCTGCCTTATTCAGCGCACCTTAAAGCCCTTTCCCTCTACTCAGTCTCCTATAGATTGCTAAATGGTGATCTTTACCTGGCTTACAAGGCATCTGCAAATCCCACACTAATGAATCTCCTACATATTCACAAGTCAGACAGTACCAGAAATACAAAGACTAGGGACCTGAATTTTGTCTGTGACTTAGAACATATTGGAGAGACAGATATGAGTCACAGAGACTGTCCCTGTTATGGAACAGACTTCCCATCCATGTGAAGCTGATTTTGTCTATTACCCAGTTTAAGCACAACCTAAACCAGTGGATGGGGAATAGAAAATTTGCACCAAGCTGGCACCCATGTCCCTTATGGACAGATGTAGCTTATAAATGTGTGGCCCTCATTGTCCTGTTTGAATACAGGACATAATTATTAGTTCGGGGAAACTTGGCTATGCTTAGAAAGGCCCCCCCCCCCCGACATTATCTTGTAACAGTCTATGAATCTGTGAATCTATGAATGGGCATATGTTAGATATTGGTCTTTAATCTTTAAGTTACATGAGTGTTTGGACTTTTGGCAGACGTATGATGATCAAATGTTTGAAAGCATCTGGGACTTTACCAGTTGTTAGGAATACATTAAATACATATGTGAGGGGCTTAGCAATTTTTCTCCTCCCAGTCTGAGAAATGTTGGATAAAATTTAGTAAATTTGGAGCCAGATAAGCTTAGTTTAGACAGGATGTTTTTTAGTTGGTTAATGGATAGAGTATTAAAGTGAAAGGTGGCAGAGTAGTTAGCCAGAGGACAAAGCTGTGTGGTAGTCAAGGATGCTTCGATATGCAGATTTTGTATAAGGAGAGGAAAGAAGTCTATAATCAGTTTTACTCTCAAAAGGAGGAAGTTCCTATAATTATAAGAAAAAGCAGTATGGCTATTTTGGTGTATGCTGGTAGTACTGGAGGAGGAATTTATATTATTTAATGTGAGTTGTTTTATTTCCTTCCAGAATAGTTATTAGTTAGCCAGGGGCTAGCATCAGCTCTAAGCCTTCTTCTAGTAGAAGTGAATGAGGTTTCCTGAATTTGAAAAAAAGGAAATTAATGGAAAAAGACAGTGAAAGAGTTGGGTCTTGAAGCTCATGTAAATATGACCAGTCAATATTCTACACATGGCTTCTAGTGACTGCTGATGTGTTGCACTGTATAGTGAGAGATTGTCTGCCAATTAGGATTACAGGGGGAGGGATATTTCCTGGTTTTAAAAGGCCAGGAAGAGATGACAGGGCAACAGTCACTAATAGAGTTGGGTTGAATATCAATGCTAGTACATATATGCTTTTATATCTGTATGAGGTCTAGTGTAGTGTGTTTTTATATCTGTAAGCTTGGCCTTGTGGGTTGCAGTACTAGTTGATCAAGACTGAGTGCTGAAAGCATATTTAATTTATTGCACTCTAGTCCTACAGCATTAATATAATAACTGCATACAGCACTGGCATAAGGGTACACAGTGCCTGAGGTACCATGGTATCATGTCAGTGTTTGCAACATAATGCCAGTTGATCAAGATTGAGTGATTGGAGCATTGTAATTAATCTATTAAACTCTGGTCCTGCAGTGTTAATGTAATAACCTCATATGGCACTCTCTACCCTCCATGCATGCATTCCTTGCAGCAGTGTGCATACAGCACAGGGGTAAATACTATCTCTGGTACCATGATGTCATGCTAGTGCTTGTGGTATGCATGTGGCTGCTAAAGAAAGCCAGTTGTGAAGCACAGCTGGAAATATACCTGTGGCCCTCTACTGAACATGATAGAGTGTTGGACACAAAGATATTGACAAAGAAGTTGTGTACAGCACTCATGAAACAGTTGCAGTGCATGTCTACTACATGGCTAGCAGCCACATATGGCTGTCATGTATATATACCTGCATAACATGGCACATACCTCTCAACCTCTTAGAGCAAGAAATATGGACATAGCCATACATAAAAGAGGGGCAAAGGCCCAAAAATAGGGACAGTTTTTTAAATACTGTTCTTACAAACTTAGAAACTTGATAGAATAACAGGTTTTGCATTAGCATGAATTTTCTGAAGGGTGTAAAGTCTGAAACTGAAATGTCTGTCATTATTTTCTAATTTCAGTCTTTAATGAGGTGCCACTAAGTTGCCAGAAAACCACAATTTTATGAAAAATGTACCAAAAATATGAGACAAAAATCTGGACATTCTGTGAAACTCTGGGGTCTATATTGAAACATCGAATGCTTAAAACAGCGAATGATGTTTCATCGACCCTTTTTCAGCGAAAGCTGAAAATGTCGACACCTCAGAACAGCAATTTCTTTCCTAGGGAAAGAAATCACTATTCCAACCAAAAAAAAAAAAAAAAAAAAAAACAGCAAACACTTCCAAACACATACACACGTACCTTAACCCTAATTGTACACCCCCAAAAAAATCAGTAAACAGCTGAAAACACATATGCATGTAACCCAACCATACATCTAACGGGAAAAAAAAGTAAACATTTTAAAACATATGCACTTACCTTAACCCGCACCCTAACCCTAAGGTCAGTATCTGTTGCACATTTACGTAAACATTTCCAAACACATACACACTTACCTTAACCCTAATTCTACCCCCCAAAACAAAAGTAAACAACTTAAAACACATATGCACTTAACTCAATCATACATCTAATGCAAAAAACAAAAAAGTAAACACTTTCATACATATGCACTTACCTTAACCCTAACCCTAAGGTCAGTGACTCTTGCACATTTACAGTCGGGAGCTATACTAGACAAGAGACCACACTACAGTGCATATCATGGCAAAGCAACGAAGCGGTCAAATGACTTCTTTCCCAGGGAAAGAATTAGCTGAACAGCCACTTCGCTGTTTTGCCTGTTCGCTCTTTATGTGTTGACGAAAACGCATTCAACAAAATGCATTTTCGTCGTTCTAATAGGAACCCAAAATCTGTACAGTTGAGAGGTATGAAGTCTAAGGCCAGAGTGCAACATTGCATTCCTGAGACATTGCACTCTGTGATCCCTTCATTCTTTCATGGCTCCTCCACAGAAGAGCATATGTTCTGTGTAACAGTTGTCTACAGGCCTACAGTGACAGCTAAGCCCTTCCTACGACATACTGTGTAGTTGTTACATGTGTTGCCCACTACTGGCACATTAAGATGCCTTGTTATGGCATACATGTTCTATGCACACTGATGCACTGTAATGATCATTGGAAGTTTGACAGACACCCTTTACTAACATACCTGTTCATAGGTTCTTAGGTAATTACTAGGCAATTGATTTGTGGGGATCTTAAGAAGCCTAGCCTTACACTCCTATAGTAGTTTTTAGCCCATATATTTTGTTTGCAAATAACCCAGAGGTAAGCTGAACAAGAAAACATTGGGGCAATTCCTTGTTGCCCCTACTGATAAGGGACATGGGTGCTAATCACTGGTGAATTTGCAGTTTTCCATCCTTTCATTCAAATTACATTTGAATAGAGTAAGAGAAATGCTTTGCTTTATGTGGAATGAAAGACAGTTCCATAGAGGTGGTATTCTCTGTGATAAATATATATCCCTCCATTACGTTCTATTTATTTTGCAGATGAGATCCCCCCAGGTGTGGAGCAGAGGTGTGGCTGTGGCAGGCAGGCATGAGGCAGTTAGCAGCAGCCTCTATGATACAAAATAGAGGAATAAGGCTTTAATGTTTTCCATATAGTTTTTTGAGATTTAATTTAGTTTATTTTTGTCTTTTGTGATGTTTGTTGTTGTTGCATTGTGGAAGTACATGCCTAGAAGGGCACTGTATGGGGGCACTGTATTCAATGATCAGCCAGATGAGAAATGAGTACAGTGGAAAGTTTACTTCCTTGGACCTAGACACCATACCTTAAGATGTAAGGTCTGCAATACAATAGGGCATCCTTACAATAGTCGATACATGGTGAATAGACAGTTCATTGTCAACATAGGTTTTTCCCTATCCCGAACAGGATCAGCTAATTGTGGTGTGTGTGATAATGTAAGGGTAGTCATGCTTGATGAAGGATAAAGTTGCACATTTTTGGGCTTTTAGTTTTAGTTTTAATCCATGGATATGACATCAGCTAATGATTTGGGAAAGACTGAGGATTTTGATATCCTGTGGCTGGTTTATGATAGCACCAAGTTTACTGTCATCCAAAAAAACATGGTAAGCCATAAAACCTTAACATGTGCAATGACATATGAGATGTAAATGTCAAGGAGGAGCAGTCCAAGGATAAAACTGTGGAGTACACCACTAGGGGCAGTAGTTTTGGAAGAGGTAGGGTCTTCCTTTCTAATTTCTATTTGACTTCCAGTTTCTATCCAATGAGTTACATACATGTTAACATTTAGCTTGGAGAGGTCATTTATAGGTTATTTATAGTATCTGAGATTGGGATGGTGTCATATGCCTTTGTGAGATCTAGGTATGCAGTGTGTGCTCATATGCCCACATCCATTATTCAGTAATATTATGGAAGAAATCAACCAGATTGTGTAGGCAGGATCTGCCCTTAACAACTCCAGACTTGCTTGGATCAAGAGTTTGTACGTTACCTATGTCCTTATTTATTCATTCCATAATGATCCTTTCCATCACCTTATAGATAAGGCTGGTCAGACTTATGAGTCTATAATTACCTGGCTCTATTGATCTCCCATCTTTGTGTAAGGAGATAACTATTTCTGTCCTCCACACATCCATCATGAAGTCTGTTTGGAGACTAATATTGAATAATCTTTTTTGAGTCTCTGACAAGTCATTTTTCAAGCAAAGCGGTTGACAGATTGGTATGTTGTTTGGCCCCGTAGTGTGTTCTTGAGCATGGATAGTGCCTTGAGAACTTGTTCTTCTGAAATAGGGGGTGCAGATACAGGGATGTGATCTGGAAATCTAGGATATGAAAGGTGGATGAAGTTTGAACTAAATCTGTCTGCTAGTATATTTACTATGTCTTCTGGGTCCAAGTATGTCATATCTTTATATATATATATATATATATATATATATATATATATATATATATATATATATATATATATATATATATATATATATATATATACAAATAAAGAACGTTAGCTACCTCTGTGTCTTGAGACGCTCTCCCTCAAAAGCAATTCCAAATATTGTCAAAAAATATCGGCAATAGTCCACAGCAGCAGTCCAATAATTTTATTGTACAAAAACAGTGATAATCCAACAGTTAAGTGCTTTCAAGTACCCTATGGAAATAGAAATTACTGACAATATTGAAAAACAGTTTAATGTGTTTTTTGACCAATGTGGTTTCAAATTTATGCATATGTTAATTAAATTTAATGATGAAAAACTTGTTAAACTGATGCAAGAAGTGGAAGAATTAAATGAGACTATTAGGAATGACTTACTATTTTTACAATGGGAAAAACTATATGTTAAACAATTTAATATGGCTGACAATGCCATTAAACAAGTTCATTCTCGTAAAAACAAAAACTTTTGTAGAGATATGGAACAATATAGTAAGGGTAGGGCATATTTTTGGGACAAACACAAAGGGAAGAACAATCGTCCCAACAACACCTCTAATGAGGTGTTCGAACATGGTAACACATATTATGGACATCAGAGGGACAATCAATCACATTTTTCTCAATCAGAGTGGGGAAGACAAAGAGATTGGAAATGGGGGGGAAATTGGAGAAGACCAATATATCAGGATAATTGGGGACACCAACAGCATGTCATGGACAAGAGGAATTAATTAAAAAAGAGGGGAAGATGACATTGACTTGAGACAACAATCTGGTCAATCATATTAGTGAGAGTATCAACAAAGAAGGAGTAATTTATAGTTATAAAAATTTTAATATCTATAATTATACTGACTATCCTTTGAAGATTACACATTTCGATTTATTCTCTAAAGGGAGGAAATTTATCCCTACCTCAAAATTCAGGCTTGTAGACTGAATTAGTGAAGTTAAGAAATACATTAGAAAATTAAATCTCAGTATTTTATTTAAGGACACTTCAGAGAAAGTGAGTAGTTCCAACCAAGATATGTTACACAAGGGCTTGACAATAGAATAGCGATGGCCTCTTACAATTTTATCAAAGTTGAACATCCTAAGCTTGCATCTATAGTTGGGATCCCCAAAGTCCACAAAGACACAGAGAACCCCCATTTAGGCCAATTATCTCTGGGAGTAAATCAAAAACTTTTCCCATGGGATCAGTTATTGACATCTATCTAAAACACATATGCAAAAAAATCTCACATATGGTCAAAGACTCTTGGGAATTTTTGAAAAATTATCCCACCCTATGTTGGAGTGAGGACATGTTGTTTGATACCATAGACGTGATAGATTTATTTTCGTGCATCCCCAAAATTGAAAGACTAGAGGCTTTTGCCAACAGTATACACAAACATGCGGACATAGATTGGGACAAAGCTTGTTTATTATTGGATATGATGTCTTTGGTACTAGAATACAATTACATCCAATTTGAAGGTTAGCTTTTCAGGCAAACCAGGGGTGTAGCTATGGAAGCAGCTTGTGCTCCCATATACGCCAATCTGGTTATGCTGGACTGGGAGGAGACTAATGTGTTCAGTAGTGTATATATGAAATATATTAAATACTATTCACGATACCTAGACGATATTTACATCTTATAGACAGGTAGTAGTCACACACTGGATCAATTTTTAGAGTATTTAAATCAGAGTAGTAGTTATCTGAAATTCACTTCATCTAGGAATGAATATGGTGTACCATACCTAGACACATTGGTTTCTAAAGTAGGAACAGGATTGAAATCAAGAATTTACTGAAAAAACACAAATTCTAACAGCTACTTAAAATTTACTAGTAATCATCCCAGGAACAAATTCACCAATATTTTCAAAGGGGAGATTATTCGTGCAATAAGGATGACTTCTGCATATGAAGACATGTTAGAGGAAGTAGCATTTATTACAGCTTTGTTCAAGGACAGAGGGTATGATGCCAAATGATGACTAGAGTTAGTAAAGCAGTTATCAAAGAATGGGGAAGCAAGTATAAACCTCTGTTGAGATCTTATAATGAAGTTGGGGTGATTGATGAAACTTCACAGCACACCTTGGTTGACAATTCATCATATGGCAAAAGATGTGTGCTCGAGTATGGACCATATGTGGGTAAAGTAAAGAAGATCATGACAGAAAGTTGGAATATCATTACAATTGATGAACAATTAGTGAGAATATTAGGGACTTGACCACAATTTGTGTTTAAGATGGGATATAATATTAAGAACTACTTAGAGAAAAGCAATTTGAATACAGGGTCTCATAACACATACTAAAAAATGTGGAAATTGCAATCAATGCAACACAATACTGCAAGAAAATAACATTGTGTTAGAAAATGCAAATAGAACAAAAATTAGGTTCAAACAGGGAAATTGTAACACCAAAATGATTATATATTTGGCTAAATGCATGAAATGCCCTAGTTTTTACATAGAAAAAACTGAAAGGAAATTTAAAAAGCGAAAATATGCACATTTATACAGTATTAAAATCAAAGATGAAAAAAAAATGCATTGTACAGACACATAAAAAGTGTGGTGACAGACACTATTTTAATTTTGCCATAGTAGATAGTGTTTCAATAGACATCAAGGGGGTTGGTTTTAAAGGATTATTGTCCTATAAAGAATACTGGTGGCAAGTTTGCTTGGATTCTTCCAACCCACCAAGACTGAATGATGTCATCTCTATCAAACCTTTATTAGCTATGGACTGATAAGGTTAATCATTACAGGTTTTTTATTGTGGTCTAAGTGGACTCATATTAGATTACATTAGCATATATTTAGTTTTTTATAGGAAGTTATAGACTTGTGCGATATTTCTTATATTACATATTACACATTCTAATCATACAGATGTTTTACATGTACCATCTTTTTTTTACATATGTTTGAGTTGATTTTTTCAATAATACTTATATCAGGTACAGTCAGTAATGTATATAGGTCAATTTATTAGAATATTATATAATGTAAGAACTTAGAATGTTTTATTTTATCAGTTCTAATATTTATTCATATATTATGTATATGTGGTATTTTTGGATGGTTTATTTTATTTCATCTTATTTTATTTTCACTTGATGCTTACGCATACAAATTCTTTATGATTATGACAATTTGAGAAGTAAATATTGAAATTAGGTCAGCGTCAGTTGTACCTTGACATATTGTTGTAATATCTCTTTAAAGGAAAGTATTTTAATAGTTTGGTTTTGGCGCCAAAAAGTCTATTTAAAAGTTAGTAGGCTTATTTGTTAGCGTTCTGAGGAAGCTTGCTGTGTAGCAGGTGAAAGCGCTTAACTGTTGGATTATCGCTGTTTTTGTACAATAAAATTATTGGACTGTTGCTGTGGACTATTGCCGATATTTTTTGACAATATTTGGAATTGCTTTTGAGGGAGAGCGTCTCAAGATACAGAGGTAGCTAACGTTCTTTATTGGTATATTATTCTGTAGTTGAAGAACGTTAAACATATATATATATATATATATATATATATATATATATATATATATATATATACACACACACACACACACACATACAACAAAGTATATATATATATATATATATATATATATATATATATATATATATTTATATATATATATATATATATATATATATATATATATATATATGTATATATATATATATATATATATATGTATATATATATATATGTGTGTGTATGTGTGTATATATATATATATATATATATATATATATATATATATATATATATATATATATATATGGGTCTAAATTAGTTCACCGAAATTTATTTTCAGTGAACACATATTCCTCGACCACTATTTACTAAAAATCACTTCCATGATTTGCTGAATATTCCAAGGTCAAAGACGTAGTTGGCCAACTACGCAACCTTGACCTTTTCTCGACTGTAGTCCATGTCTGAGTTGGTATATATCATTGGGGGAAGTGTGGGGGCACAGCCCCCTACTTGGGTGGGTTCGATTTAGTTATATATGGGTCCATTGTGGCGTGGGGCAAGTATTTCTTTGCCCTTGGATTATTCAGTGAATTGTGGAAGTGATTTTCACTGAATAGGGGTCGATGAATATGTGTTCACTGAAAATACATTTCAAAATTCAGAAAAACAAAAAAGACTAACAGCTGAGGTATTAGGTGCTACAACTTTAGTCAATTAAAACAAATAAACATTAAATACCATTAAAATGATGTGCTTTTGTTTTGATATATACCTCTGCTATTGTGTTTAGCATTAGCATTACTGATTTCAAGATAATTTACCATTAATATGGGGAAAGAAACTTTTACTCAGTACAGCCTGAATTCATCAGATGTATTCATATATAACAGTTTCTGTGAATTTCATAATACGCAGTTTAAAGCATTTTGTTATTATGATTATGAGTCTTTAAAAATACTGCTTACACATAAGCATTTAGGCTGACTAACTGGAATACTAGGGCGTCATACCACCTTCCACATGAGTAAAATGTTTATGTGTACTGCAGTGACTGAATTTAAGAAACACAATCTATAAGTTATCTGTTTAGGATCTAAATGCCCTTTTTGTGTCATACAAATACTGAATTTTCATACTGCAGTTCAGTGTTGTGAAAAGGAATTTAAGAATGGCATTGTAAATATTTCACTAAGATATCCTTTGAATATAATCTGGACATTTTTCACCACTACTGAGTTTTGCTGGAGACCAAGTCATAGAATGTTAGTTTTCATAAGAAAAAATATATGTATTTTACATAAGTAGTAAAGTTCAATGAATATGTGAGATATAAAAAATTCTTACACCATTGTATACAAATCTCCATAGCCATGTTTTAACCTTATACATTTAGACGTCCAATTATGATACATGTCAAATAAATGCAATATTTTATACTTTACAGCCCATTTGTTTTGCTTTCTCCCAGTGGGAGGTAAATTAAAGGAACAAGAACTGCAGCGTTTTTATCAACCAGTCCTGAATCTTGCAATTACAAAAATAAGGAAATAATTATGTCAGCTTTATAGCTCTTGGGGAAATTGTATTGTCAGCCACACATCAAGAAAAGCTTTAAAATACACTTTGACCAGATTTTCATTTCTTTCTCTGTAGATTGTAAGGGTAACTGTTAATTTTAGGATTATTAGGTTGATTACATTTTTTTTGTTCTGCTACAGTTTATAGATTTATTTTCTGAGTACTCACACAGCTTTCCAATGCATGACAGAGGTTTAAAATTGCAGCCACTGCTGAGCAGGTATAAAGCAGGACAATGTGTGGCAGAACACACTGAGAGTTATCATTTCCTTTTGTTTCTTTAAGGTATAACCAAAATGAGGAAACAAAAGAAAAAAAAAGTGCTGCTAGTTGTTGGTAGTTTTTACTTTAAGAACTGGTTTATAATTTATTAATCCCTGCATAAAATTTTTATCACATCTTTCTGCAGGAGTTTAGCTCTGGCTCAAATTTGTTTATTGTCACCAGGTTGGGTGTCATTAAATATTTGTTATCTCCTAAAGTTTGTAGGAAGGCTGCATTATTTACCTAATGAAAATGTGTTGAGCAGTCTAATTGGAAAATAAATTGTAAGATGTGCACATACATCCTGCTGTGCCTAATATGGATTCATTCTCAAAGGCACAGTATGTGCTGAATGCCTCGTACTGTGCAAACATGCTGCATTTAAGAACACAATATGGACATTGCTCAGGTCAAAATTTCTCAATGCCATTGTAATAGTGTTTGAATTCTGGGTGCAAACATCACCACTGTGAATGAAAAAATCAATTGAAATACAGAAGAATTCATACAAGCGGTGATACCTATAAAATATCTGATACCTGCGACTACAGCACTGTGTTTAATTCTGTAGGAAACAGTGTAATATATTGCAGGGCATTATATGCAAAAGGACAGTGACATTCCATAACTTTGCTTTTGTTCATTGTGCACATGTGTACCTTTAAGCACATTGTATATCACATGAAAATGAATGCATCTATCTGTCCTGATTTGTAGAAGCCAGGTTTTCAGTCAAAAGGTTGACATTGACATGCATGACAGCCTCCTCCTCGAACATGGTAGGAAGGACAGTCAGAATGTCGACGTTCATGTGTACGTCCATTTAGAAGGACGTACACAGGGCAGGGACTCACAGCATGGTTGTCAATGGGAGATTTAACAGTAAGATCGACAGAAATTGTTAACTTTGAACTTTGTTGCGTTGACCATACAATCTAATTAATATGTATGAGTCAATGATGTTATTTGTCGTGGAAATCACCGTTCACGTAAGTGATTTTCGTGTTTTTGAAAGTAAACCATGGAAGCCATCTATTGTCTGTCTTTCTGAATCAAGAAAACATCCTCTCCTACTCTACAGATCACCATAAACTGTTAAATGACTTTAAAGGCATCCAGTTTTTAAAAAGATATTACAAAGTAAACATTATGTTGCAGAATTATTTTATTTGATTTACCATCTTCCAAACAGACTCATATCAGAATTGTGTCAAGAGCATTAATCAGCTCTGTCATCTTCCTCTGCTACTCGTATATGTTCTTCTTAAAGTCTGAGTAACCCATTATTCAGCAATCATATATACTATTTAGCATGTATTCACTTACAAGTAGTACATTTGCATGTGCTTTCTAATTAAGATTTTCTTAACTCCTAAAGCATTTCTTAATTCCATTGCTGCGTTTTTGTATAGAGTTAGTATGATAATATTTTCTTAAACTAATTTTAGTGTTCACATTTGAAAATAACCTTTTTTTCTTACTTCAAAATGGGTATCTCTCACACAGACACACACACACACACACACACACACACACACACACACACACACACACACACACACACACACACACAAAAAAAGCAACTGCAGACATTCTACCCACACTAGCATTTTCCAGATCAGGCCACATAATGATTCGGTCTTAGCCTGGTTACTAATAAAGATTGCCATAGATAGTAGGCAAAATATGTTGATCTGTTAGGCCTGAACATGAGCTTCCAGCCTGCAACTTATGTCTTCTGGGCAGGCATTACAATCTGTCCCCTTAGATACAAACTGCTGTCTTTCCTTGAAATACATTGAATGGAAGACCAAGGTTTAGCTGAGCAACTAAGCTGGAATAAATTGAGGAAAGCACTATGCTTCATTTAGCTTTATCATTTGTGTTGACACTGTACTGACTGATATATCTTGGAGATTGAATCCAATATCTTTACTGTCCAAAAAATATAATAATTAAGTCAGACTCCACTGCAGTCAGCAGAAGGAATACATGAACAGTTCAGCATAGAAGAGCTACATTAGGCAGGACATGAAAGATCCGGTTCATTCTTGCTTAGAATAAACATAGCATAATTCATTGTGAGGGTGACCTAATGGTTAAGGTGTTTGCCTTCCAAACACAAGGTGCAGGGTTTGAGTCTCACAGCGGATAATTGGCTAGGCTTAAAATGTCTCGCTAAGGCAGTTAGTGTAGTTGTTGTATCTTTTGGCTTTTCCCGGTTAGGTGTCGCCACAGCAGAACTCTGGTCCGCTAATGATTGGCAGTAGATTTTTACATCCCGAGTTGCTGGCCCTGATGCACAACCTTCAACGAAGGTACGCCCATTCATGCATGTCTCCACACAGAAGATGCTCTAGCTGAGAATCAAACAGAACATCTTACTGTGAGGCGACAATACTACCGCAGCAGCAACACCGCAGTAGTTGGTATGAACCTATATATTCATTCATTTGCCAGTCTATTGGGATAGACCACTGGGTATGGCCCTGGTAACCCAAGTTTGAGTAACAGCTTGGAACATCTTTTGGAGCTGGTAGAGGAGAGAAATTATAGCATTAACCTAGCTCTCTTGTTTTTGTGGGGAAGGGGCATGTGCCTGGGCTCACTTTACATATTAAGATCCCTGACAAAGATCACTGATCTTGTGGAGATGCTGTCCACATGCCATTTGAATATTTATGTATACAAAGATGTCTGTAATTGCAGAATTGCAGTCCACTGTATGAAATCACCTTCAATACTCTGGCCAAACAGAGAAAATACTATGAATTAAAATAGCAAAACCCAGTCCTGTAACAAAAGAATAATGCCTTCTATTTTCAGTCCCCTCAACTGTCACCACAGGGGAAAGGATATGCCATACATCATTACCTAAGAAGAAAAAGTACATATGTATAGAGCAGTTGAGAGTACTGGACTCCATGGTCAGCAGAATGACCCCTGAATATGCATAATATGTATATATATATATATATATATATATATATATATATATATATATATATATATATATATATAGTGGACTGCTCCATGGATCCTTTTCAGCTGTGACCTGAGACAAAAATGCAGTAACAATTTACAACAAATATACATAAAATGATTGCCTATATTACAACAAAACATTTTAAATAATATAAATAACAAGATAACAGGATGTGCAAAGCAAATTTGTAAGGGATAGCTCAAGACAAAAAGCAGTTGGTGTAACTATGCTGGTAATGGTTGAGTTGTCTTAGTGTAGCAGCAGTGTTTACATGGGACATAATCATCATCTGCAGTCATAATACAGAAATTAAAAATATAAGTCCTCTCTCTCCTCTCCCCTTCTTATTGTGCAATGTGCCCATTAAACAGAAATGCTAATACTGGAAAACATATGGATTTCCCAAGCTAACACATGTCACTACTCCAGCATTAATAACCTGTATGGCATTAGCTGCCACATAAATTCTTTAGTGCCATTGCTTAACTAGTAAGGTCTGACTACTCTATGAGGCTTTCAGTGAAACACTTTTTTAGTCTTTCCAGTAATGGTTTTAGTACTATTACCCAATGCAGGCTTTCAAACAAGTAAGATTATGTATTCCATGCATAAAAATTCCAGGTGGGGTGACAGCATGCAATTCTGACACATATGAAGAACATTTCTTTTAGTCTTAGGGCTTCCTCTGGAGCTGATTCCAGCAGTTTGTCACATGTCACAGAAAACAGACATGGAGAAACTCCACACAGCTCAGTGAATCATCATTAATTTTTCCAGGTGCAAAGATTAGCCTACTCTATGTGAATCTAATTTATTTTTCATTTATATGTCTTATCATTAATGAACTTACCTGTGAGTTCTGTAAATATATGCTTATGGAAGTATTAAATTACTCCAGAAAAAAACAGTAAGGTTTGTGATTGTAATTATATGCCTAGACTTCGTCTCCAGGTTTAAAACTTCTCATCTTGGTACCTTTTTCAAAAGTTTGCTTCTGAGCCGATTATTTTATTTATTTATTTTTTTGGTCTTTGCCTTCAAACCTGGAAAAAATCTCAGCCTTCACTATATAAACATTTCTGCAAGAGACAACTATGCAACCATCTGAGTTGTAATTCTATAGATAAACAAATTTTTTGACAATTTGCTTTCTACCCCTCTTTCAAAAGTTTGTACAGCCATCTCTCCCAGACCATTAGATGATTCAGTGAAACACAGTGGGCATTATGTGCTAAATGTTGTTTCATATTAAATAGCTTAATAATTTCACACTAGTGAAATAAAAAGCACTGTTATAGTTAAGCATTTCTGAAATATAATACTTATCAACATTTTGTCCTAAATTTTCAATGGCTGCTAGATAACTAGAATATTCATAGCATATACAGCTGTCCAGTTTAAAAGAGCACATATCAAAACCAAAAGAAGTTTCCATGGAATGTGATAGTGTATTCCTCATATAGTCCACCCCATGCCTTTTCATGCCATTCCCAGGGATGTAAAGGTGCATTCAATGGTTAGGCACTATTTGGTTCACATTCTTTACACATCTTTGCTATGCACGTTTTCAGTGTTGACTTACTGTTTGCTTCACATTTATTACTCATCTTTACTAAAGAAATATTAAATGGTGAAGCACAATTTGCTTCAAATTCTTCATATATATTTACTTCCTGTTTTACATTCCAACCCATGTTATGCTGCCATAACTATATTCTAAGTTATTCATTACTGAAATGTAATTACATGATCAAGTCAACATTATTAGTAATGTAGATGACCTTGGAGATGACCCATGACTCTTGTCTCCACAATGTGAAACAGTTTCTGCCAGTTAACATTAACTTGGAACAGTATTTCCTAAACTTTGGTTCTGTTTATGATAGACCAACAACTGTGACAAAATTAAATCATCAACATGTGTTCAGTTTCTCATTATGTTCCGTTGCACTGTCGATGGCATTTAACACCAATATTTAATCAAATATATGCAGGTATGTACACTTTTCTTGAACAGGTATTCTACTGAATGCCTCAGTACTAGCATGATTCATGCCTAGTCTACAGATAATTTGATACTTGTATAGTGTGGACACACACTGTGAATGAGTGCAGGGTGTGTCCAAGTAGTGCACGGACAATGAACACTCCCCCTGCACTCAGAAAGTTGTGTACAGTACTTTCTAAGCCAAACTGGCATACTATTAGAGATTTACTCTAATATTATGCCAGTATTTCAGTGTCTGCAGACATTGAAATGAGATAATGATCATTTCAGTGTCCTCTGATGCTGAAAGAAACATCGTCATGAAGAAAGCAATGCAGGGGGTGTGTGACAGGTTCTGTGACACAGCTCCTGCATTGCTAAAGTGCCATACAACACTTCTGCAACTGGCTAAAGCAGGAAATGTGTGCAAATGCACACATAACGGGGGATCAAAAGGGACAAAACACAAATATAGCCCTCACAAACATAGAAAGTTGATAGAGAACAGGTCATGTACTGGCATGAATTACGGAAGGCTAGAAGTCTGAAAGCAAATGTATGCCAATATTCTCTTACAGCACTGCGTGTTGACAAAGGCACAAATGATGGGGGAATAAATTATAAACTAGGGACACGCCTGAAAAATAGCCCTCACACACATAGACATTTGATAGAAAACAACATATGTATTAGCAGGAATCCCTGAAGGATAGAAGCCTGAAAGACAAATTAATGCCATTATTTCATGATTGCAGTCCTCAATGAGTTGTCAGAACAACACAAGACTCATTTATATAACATAATTGTATAATAATAATATAAACTTTTTTTTTCTATCCTAAGGGATGTTTAAGCATAGCTAAGCAGGTGTGCGTGTTATGGCCATCTGTTTAGCACAGCTTAAACATCCCTTAGGATACAAATGCAAATATACAGCTGACATTTCTAAGCCGAGATAGTGTAGTGGTTCAAGTTCTGTCTCTACATGCAGGTGTTCATGGTTCAAATGCCAAGACAGACAAACTGTTTTTCTGTGGGAAAGCATTGTTAAAATTATTTTTGTAAACTTAAATTATGTAGCAACTGTTTTTTGTCAACCAGGGTAGAGTAACAGGTTCAAATGTGAAATGCCAGTCTAGAAAAGATGTGAAACCCCCATATAAATAAAAGTGCCCCATACAGTATTGTCACACAAGAATATCATTTAATGAAAGCACACATGGGGGGGGTGTCATGGAAGGTAAACATAAAATTATAGTATGTCAGTAATGAGGAATCAATCCCACAATCCTGATACTTAATAAAATGAAATGTGAGCAATGCTAAGCAGAAACAAAGGAGACAGCCTTGCCAAGTCTCAACCCTGGAATGCTGTGATCTACAATCACAGCAACATACCACTACACCATCAGAGCTGTGAGAATTTGTAATGCTTTAACAAACATGTCATGCATTCTGGTCAATTAACATTAATGAAAAAAAAATTAGTCCCATGTCTTAAAACCATGACCTTGTACACTATAGTCAGAGAAATGTACCACTACACCATATGAGCTGTAGAAATGAATGCTGCTTTTTCAAACATATCATGCAATAGCTCTGTGGAATCATATGTATATATATATATATATATATATATATATATATATATATATATATATATATATATATATATATATCTGTTGAAACATGTATATGAAATAGTGGATAAATAATATAGATATACATATATAAATATATATATATATATATATATATATATGTATATATAAATATATATACATAACATGCAGTGCAGTCAGACCTCAGAACCATCTCTCTCAACCTGTTCATGCAAGACACCTGTACAAAGGCTGTAAAAGGGCGGGGCAATTGGGCCAGATATAGGGACATATTTCAACTATCGCTGTTAGAAATGAAGACATTTGCTACAGCAACAGTATGTGTTTCAGCAGACAATTACTAAAGGATATTTATTTTATTTTATTTTATTTATTTAACATTTGTTGACCGGGAAAGTCCGACTAGGTTCCACAGAGCCTGTTTTCAGCGGAGGCCCGGGGAGAAATGCTCCAGATATGAGGATGGAAACTGAAATGTTATGTTATTCTTTACTGGCATAAATCCTTGGATCATCACAGTGATTTACCAGATGAATACAAATAAATTATGGAACAGAGCAAAATTATGGGCCAAACATTTGGACATTCTGTGAAAGTCCTGGCAGTGGAGAGGTATGCTCAGAACCCCTTAGAGCGATTAATCTGGACCAAGTCTAACAAAGTGGGGGGACAAAGGCATGAAAATTGGGATATATCCAAAATATGTGAGTAGATAAGCTGAGAAAGTTGATGTAGTAACACTGTATGTCTTAACATATATTGACTAAAATATCACAAGTCTGGGACTCAATTGCTTTTCATTAGTTAGTGATCTCATTCCCCACATCATCCCACTAATGTGTCAGGAATACGTAACAGTTATGGGGACCAGACCAAGGATATTGGCCAGGCAACTGTACATCCTATGAATGTGTAGACATAGCACAACATTAGGGAAGCTACACTCAGCTAACAAGCAACATCCAAACTACTATTAGACTGTCATAACACTACCCAAATCAAGCTCTGGGGCCGTACACATGCATTTGCAAATATAACAGGCACTACAGGGAGGTAATACTAGTGGAAAACAGGCAAACTGAACACTACAGTATAATGACTGCATGAGTAACAATATCCCGTTTGCCACACACATTACCCCGATATACACTGCCCCAAGTCCCAGTGTAGTGGGAATCTTGAGGTGTTATGGGACATGTCACGGTCTGCCCGTACAAACATATACAGGTGATAGGGGACCAGAAACCAGAGCAGCATGCACAGTCAGATAGAAAGGGCCCATGACACTCACATATACCCACCTCCATACACAGCCCAAATAACATGTACACACTACACTGCTGCACAATCCTGACAGTCTGTTAACAATGGCCAGGCATACACAGACTTCTCAAATGTACAGTTTCCCACAGAATGTATAGGCACAGGACTCATATCTATGGCCACTTCCTTGTGACATGTCTGGGGGTGTATGACATCACTAAGAGGGTAGCAGGAATGAAGGCAATAAATAATGATACTACATACCTTTGAAACTCTAAGTACATGACATCTGGACAAAGCCTGACATAATTGGGGGATAGAGGCCCAAACACAGGGGTATATTGGACATATTGCTGTTATAAATCTAGATAGTTGCTGGTGTTACTGGATTTGTTGTCACATATCTTTTCTGAGGGATATGAAGTCAGTAACATCAATGGATGTTAACATGTACTGACTGCATTCCCCAGAGTATCCTACTGATTACCAAGGACAATGACTGTCTCGGGAACAGACCAAACATATGAGCTGAGCCACACATCTGGACAGCGTCTAGGCCTCTGGACAGTGTAGAGGTATGATTGCAGTCATGTAACAGAATGGAAATCCCCTGACAGCTGCCAAATATGTCACCCAGCTCCTTATGAAGCACAGTAAGACCAATACGACACTCCCATCTATATTCAAATACAGCATACAGTACAGGGATGAAACTGTAGTGAAAAGCAGATAGTGGTGCAACAATGTCCACCCAAAAATATTTGCACCACAGGCACAGCAACATACCAGTACCCAAAATGAACTCCAGAGTACCGCAACTGTCTAAACAAAAATATCCTGATTGCAAGTCACACACTACACTGACATATTCTGGCCAAAATCACAGTGTACTGGGAATTCTGATGTGTTACAGGACATTTCACAGTCTGCCCCTACAAGCATACAGAGCTGATGGACCACCAGCAGCCATAGCAGCATGCACAGTTAGTTAGGTAAAGGATGTATGCCACTCACATCTGCTACTCTCCCTATCCAACCCAACAAACATCTACACACAATACTGTTACACAGTCTTGGCAGTCTGTTCATGATGGCCAGACATACATAACTGTCATATGTACAGATTCCCACAGAATTTCCTGGGTGTTGAACCATAATCCTGGCCACTGCAGCATACCATGGTCAGGAGTCTGCTAGGTCACTGGCATTATAACTGGAGTGCAGCTGGTAATTAATGATATACCATACCTCTGCACCTCCTAGTGCAGGACATCTGGACACTGCATGATGTACTTGGGGTTTAGGGTGCCAGAAAGAGGGACATATCACACATAATGGTGTTACAAACTGAAACTGTAGCTGGTGTTACGTCTGTTGTTGTAACATAACATCCCTGAAGGATATGATGTCTGTAACACCAATGGATGTCAACAGTTAGTTACTACAATCCTCATATTATCCTACCGACCCCAGAAAAACAGATGTTGTTTTTGAAACCGACCAAACATAACAGGCAAATCTCTGGCCAGACTGTGGACAACATGCCAGTTGAGAGGTATATCAGAAGCATATCATTGTCAGATATCAAGTCACTCAGTAAATGCATGTCCAGATGAACCCTGTCAATCTAGCAATCCTTCAAGTGTATAACAGCAGTAATGGCATACACTCTGTACACAATTCTGGAGCTTTGTCCCCCATGTTGTTGGACTGTCTCCACATGTCCTGTCCTGTGAGGTATTCACACCTACTGTCTGTGAAGCTGTAGCCCCCACACCTCCGTAATGTCCCCTGAATAGGCAAGGAAATCGGGCAAGGCCCACATGAAGGGCGTCCCATATGTTGGCACTAGCAGCAGTGTCCAGGCCCATACCACAATACTATGTGAGCACCTACATAAATGTATGGTCTCAGCAATACCTGACAGGATAACATCAACCCCCTCTAGGTAGGCTGAACGTCTGTGGTGGACAGCAGCAACAAACAACTTCCATCATAGGTGAAAATAATTGCAGAACAGGCCAAGAAGGAACAGGTGCCTCATTGGCAGCCATGTCATCTTGTTCTGCACAAGCAAATAAGGTCACAGGTGATGTACATTAAGGCTATCTTTGAGTACAAACTGAATACATCTACCAAGGCCAGTCACTGGGCTTTCCAGACATCTGTTTGCAATTCCAGAGGCAACACACATATCTTCTCTGTAGTGGTGGTCAATAACATCACATACACATATGCCACATAGATATAGGCAACCGGCTGATGACAGTTGAAGTGTAGACCTCACCCCCTGTCCTTCCATAGCTACACATGTACATGTACAGCACCTGCCCCTCTGCTCATAATCAGGAAGCAGGTCTGTAATGCCCTCTCAAAGGCAACACACAGAGGTCTCCATAGGTCTAATACCATTCCTGGCTGCATCCTACATGAACACAGGTGTGGGCTCTCAGACACATTCTGCAGTGTAGTCAACCACAGCCTTAGCACCAGTGTCATTCCATCTGCACAGAGAACAAACAGAAAGTTGATAGAAAACATGTTATGCATTAGCATGAATGTTCTGAAGGATACACGTCTGAAACCGAAATGTATGCCATTATGTCATGACAGCAGTCCTCAAAGACATGGCCGAAAACCTCAAAAATTTAATAATAGGAGATAAATAAGATTATACAGCTCAAATCCCCAAACAAAGGTAGTGTAGTGGTCAGAGTCCCAGCTTTGCATACAGGCATATATGGTTTGAGTACTACAACAAGCACTCCAATTTTACATGAGAAAGCAGTGTTAAAGGTACTATTTTCATATTAAAATATGTGGTAAGTTATTTTGTCACCCAGGGTAGTGTAGCTGGTGTAAAATGGAAGTGTGAGTGCATATAACATGTGAAACCACCCATGTATTCATGTGTCCGATACAGTACAGTTACACCCCTTGCTACTATAATGGAAGCACATAATTTATATTTTATAAGAAATATATAAAAAATATATAAAAATATATGATATTATAATAATATTATAAGGATATAATATAATAATATTATTATAATAATGATATGATATAATATATAGAGAAAAGTAATTTGGCTTTTCCTGGTTAGGGGTTGCCATATATAGAGAAATATATATATATATATATATATATATATATATATATATATATATATATATATATAAGATATTTTATAAGAATGAACTGTGAGCAATGGCTAACAATGCTCAAACGTGAATGCTAAGAAGCAGGTAGCTCAGCTAAGTGGATTTGTGCACTGGTAAACGTCGCTAAGTGAAGCCAACACAGATTAAGCATATGTACGTTTAACTGTGCATTGGCATCGCTTAGCCTCATGCAAACCCATGCAAAGCCACTTACAACTGCTTAAAACTGCTTTAATCACTCTGTTTCCATCAGCAACTGTTTTGCCTAGCAGCAAAATAATCAGCCCTGTCAAGTCTCGAACGCAGGGCACTGTACACCATAGTCAGAGCAATATGCCACTGCACCATTTGAGCTGTAAGAATTTCTGATGCTTTTTCAAACATATGCAGTATGCTCAGTCAACAGTAGGAAAAACATTCTGTAGACTCAGTCAGGTGTTGTATTTATACATATACACATGCATATATGTATGGAGATGCATGTATATATGGAAAATATATACATAACATAACTAGAGATATACACATAAAATACATACATATATATATATATATATATATATATATATATATATATATATATATATATGTATATATATATGTATATATATATATATATATATATATATATATATTTTATATATATATATATATATATATATATATATATATATATATATATATATATATATATATATCTATCTATATATATATATATATATATATAGTTCCCCTTCACAAGATCGAATGGATGGAAGCTCGAAATTCATAACCTCGAGACCAGAATCTCGAACTTCCATTCACTCGAAATTGTGAATGGGAGCCTTAGGTTTAAAAATTAAAAAGTTAACTTACCTTATTGCAGGGGGCCAGGTCCCCCTGTACCCTAGCAGTTTAAATGTGAATGTTCCGTGACTGCACTATAGCAGAGGAATGGAAAATCTTCCGTTTTGCACTTACATGTATAGCGCGGAATGGGAGATTTCCCTTTCCTTCACTATAGTGCGATCTTGGAGTAGGGATATTTCAGTAGGAGGGGTGTGGGGGTGCAGAGAGGCAAAGCCCCCCTGCAAAAACATTTCAAAGGTGTTAATTTTTTTTTGTCCCTTTCATATTTTTGAGTTTCTCTAAATTCGAGAGACTTTCGAGTTTACAGAAATTCGATCATATGAAGGGGAACCATATATATATATATATATATATATATATATATATATATATATATGTGCTCATAACATGTAGTGGAGTCATACCTCACAACCATTCCTCTCAACCTCTTAGTGCAACAAATCTGGCCAAAGGCTATCCAAATGGGGGAACAATGGGCCCAAACTAGGGACATATTTTAAGTATTGCCCTTATAAATGTAGAATGTTGCCAGAGTGACAGGGTTGGTTTCAGCATACATGTTTGGAAGGGTGTGAGTTCTGAAACTAAAATGTATGCCATCATTCACTGTCAGAAATCTGCAGATCAACACAGTGATTTACCAGGGATATTAAAATAATGAATCTGTGGAACAGACCAGAAATATGAGCAATAAACCTGGACATACTGCAATAATCTGGACAGTCGACAGGTAGGCTCAGAACCTCTTAGTGCAATTAATGTGGACCAAGTCTGACAAAGTGGGGGAAGAAAGCAATGAAAATAGGGACATATCTGAAATACTGGAGTAGATAAGCTGACACAGTTGTTGCAGTAACACCCTCATGTCTAGCCTAACATATATTGACTTAAATAGCACAAGTCCAACATTCAATTACTTCTCAATAGTGACTGAAATCCTCACATCATCCCACTGATGTGTCAGAAATGCACAACACTTATGGGGGCCAGGCATCAGTACATCCTACAAATATCTGGACATAACATCACATTAGGGAAACTACACTCAGCTGCTAAGCATGTTACCAAGCACTGTCCAAACTACAGTCAGACTGACACAACACTAACCCAAATCCGCTAGGGGGAATTACACATGTACTGGTAACTATATCAGGCACTACAGGGATGTCAAAGCACTGAAAAATGGACACCAGTGTGAAAGTGCATGCCAACAACCAATTCCACCACAGTCACAGTGACATACTGGTAAGTCAAAGGAACAGTACAGTATAAAGACTGTGTGAACAAAAACATCTCAACATGTTTGCCACTCGCACACTAACCCTACATATACTGCCCCGATTCACAGTGTAGTATGATGCCTGACTGTGGAATGGGACATGTCTCAGTCTGTCTATACAAACATATACAGCCAATAGACCACTAGAAACAGGAGCATCATGCACAGGCATATAGAAAAGGAGCCATAATACATACACCCCCCCCCCCATCCATACTCAGGTCAAATAACATTGAGACACTACACTGCTACACAATCCTGACAGTCTGCCAACAATTGCCAGAAATAGACAGACCTCTCAACTGTACAGAGTCCCATAGAATGTCCAGGCTTTCTCCTCATATATAACAGCTCTTCCACATAACATGTCTGGCAGTCTGATACATCAATGAAATGATATCAGGAATGTAAGCACTAAATAATCATATACCATACCTATCAACCTCTTACTGCATGCCATATGGACAAAGCCTGACATAATTGGGAGACAGAGGCCCAAAAACAGGGGCATATTTGAAATATTGCTGTCATAAACTGGGAGAGTTGCTGGTGTAACAGGGTTAGTTGTAATATGTCTTTTCTGAGGGATATGAGGCCAGAAACACAAATGGATGTTAGCAGTTACTGACTGCAATCCCCAGAGTATGTTAGTGATTTTCCAAAGACAAAAAAGTCTGAGGAACACACCAAACATAGGAGTCCAAACTCTGGCCATTCTGCAGATAGACCTACAATTGAGAGTTATGTCAAACACATAACACTGTCAGAGGTAAAATCATGCAGAAACCCCATGTCCACTCAAACCCTTTTAGACTTAGCATTAATACAAATGTATAACGCAATACTTACATTATGTCTCTATGTCTGGAACATTCTCCCCCATTTTGTTGGCCTGTCCCCACAGTTTTCGTTGTAAGAGGTATTTCCAAATACCATCCGTGATGCTGTTGTTCACACAACTCCATAAAGAACTCCTCACTGGCAAGGAAAAGGGCCAACACCCACATGAAGTACTCAATTATAGGAGTGTGTTGCCATGCCATTGGCTATATGAATAACAACACAGCTGTTCTGTATGCGTTTAGCAAGTGGGGGACACCAACTGGTGCACAAGCTATCAGCTGCTCATGAGCATTACCTACAAAAGGCAAGCTGCTGCCTATGCAAAACAGATGTACATTCTCCATCCATGAGAGAGAGAGAGAAAGAGAGAGAGAAAAACTGTTAAATAAAATTAAGAATTCAATACACAGGAGGTTCAGATTCAAAGGTTTACTAGTGTACACCAGGAGGCAAAAAATGTACAAATACAGAATTTTGTCTGACATGAAAGAGGAAGCACACAATTTTATATAGGTTTAACATTTAGCTATGCCCACCTTTCTGACGTGATATGTCACAGGGCATCTACATCACTTTAGCTTACAATTCTTCATTCATTAAGTCTGCTGATGCTGTACATTTAAAAAAACTTTTCCTTTAGATACAATACGGCCTTGATATCCAGCTGGTCAGTCATAATGTCTTTCTGTAAAGTTACTTATTCAAGGTTTCGTATCAGTTTGAATACAATAGCAGCTTCAGTCTTTTAATGCATGTCTTTGTTCTGTTACACTTTCTCACACACTGCGTGCTATCTAAGTAACACATATACAAGGCCATCTCATTCCGACAGGAAAGAGCAGAAGATTTCATTATTTCACACATTTAATTTCCTGACCCAGCAGATAATCACTTGTGAAAAGCATAAACATTAAAACTTGCTAAGCTAGCATTCTGCCAGGGTCAGAGATCAGCTTTTGCTTCAAGCCACACTGCAGTTTCAAAACTACTTACATTTAAACATGAATTCTTACTGTTATATGATTAATAGAATAAAATGCATTATATACTACTTTGCTTTTAAACTAGCATTTCTCATGTATTCAAATACACATTTTTCTAACATTGTCCCCCCTATTAATACTTTTTATTCTATTTTGAAGTATGCATAGTGTTATTTCATCTCCTAGCCTTTTCCACTTAGGATTTTCAGCTAGGTGAATCATTCAATCTATACTTCAGAAAAAGCGTCATCTGAGATCAGTCTTTCAATCTCAATATCTTGGTAAAAAGTTTCAGTAACAGATACATCAACAAAATCTTTGATTAATCTTTTCATGCAGGGAATTCCACAGCAAACACATGCTCCTATTAGGAGTATACCCACACAAATGGCAATCAGAATATTCATTAGGATGGAACCCCACCCCCCAATAGATTCTGGAAAAAGTCCATCAGTGGGTTTGGGCTTGGTTCAGTCATGGCTGATACTTGCTGAATTACCTCTAGGTGGTTATTTATCTCATGACGATTGTCAGGAATAAAAGCACAGCATTCTTCTTTGATAAGCATGCATACCACCTCGCTGCTAGGGTGAAATCAAGAGTCATCCGATTTTGTAGCACAACAGTTCTCATTGCATTCAGTTCATCAGTCACCAATTCTAGGGCGGAGAAAGTTGCATTACTCATTACTTCGAGAAGTTTCGACAACTTCCTCAGCTCCCAGATCGATTTGACTGCTCCATAGGCTGGGAGTATTCCTGCCCAGTATATAACACTGTCACTCAAGTCTATATGAGTCAATTCGCTTTTATCTTTTACTGAATTATGGTCTTTCCAACCAGCTTCGATCTTCCCAACTGGATTCACAGGTTTCTTAACTGGACCTTCGGATTTTTGAGCTGTTTCTTACATTTGTATCTTACCCAAAGGTAATTCTGCAGTATGTCTTATTGCCAGAACCAAATAACCCAAAAAACAACTGCCGGACCAATTCTCAGGTAACCATTTATATGCCTTTTTCCCACAAATAAAATAACAGTTTTCTACTTTAGTACTAATACGCATCAGCCCTGCATGAAACATTTTCTGATCTATAACTGACAATTGTTTAAACAAAACTGGATTTTTTGAATGTCATTCATAGTTGTTTTCAATGAATTTAAATCTGAGTCATAATTAGTATTGCAAAAGTATTGCCATTACTATTCTTAATATAACATCAGTAAGATATGGTTATATTGCAATTGCTCCAGCCCACCTGGAGGTGTCATTTTATAGAAACATACAACTCCTTTTTGTGTGACAGGTAAAAATAAAGCTATTTTGTCCTGTGATCTCACAGTTCCTGTGTAAAAGTAAATTCTCCCAAGTCTCATTTATCCCCAAAGGGACAGCGGACATTATCAGTCCTCCATATGCTGTTGGTATAGCTGTACAAACCCAGCAATTTGAAATGTTCATAGTCTCTGCATACACACGTTTCATGGCCAGGTATGTGTTAAAATTTGGATGCCAGTCTATAGACGTTTCATCACGCCTTCCCACTTTCACTTGTGTGGTTGTGTGTAGGATAAACCACAGCAAGAGGAAAATTGTCACAATTACAGTTAATAAATGTACACACAACAAAATGATTATGCAACATCTCTGGGGTTGATCTAAACTTCTATTTGCTTTGTTTTTGGCCATCTCGGTCTGGTTGTGTATCAGTCACAAAGTTTTTATCAAGTTGAAAGTTCTTTACCAGTTTACAATGCGTCAAATGAACCCAGGACATCCTCTCGGCCACTCTAACTGCAGTAGGCGTTGCCAACAGAACCTGGTACGGTCCCTCCCACTTTGGACTCACCCAATTCTTCCTTTTCATCACTTTCAGCCAGACGTATGTCCCAGGAGCCAATACTGCTTCCACCGGTCTGGTCTGTTCCTTATCTGAAAAAGAGTTAAACTGCAAAACAGATTTATTTGTTAACAGTTTCCTCATATAACTAGCTAATGAACTGTCAGCCTCTTGCTCTGCAGGCATGAGAGCTTTCCACTGAGGCACATAATATGCTCTCCCAAAAATCATTTCAAAGGGAGTTAAACCCTTTGCATTTGGAACCGTTCTCATACTCAGCAGTGCTAAAGGCAGACAGTATATCCAATTCTTTTGGGTCTCCTCTACTAGCTTCCTAAGTTTATTCTTTAGGGTACCATTGTACCTTTCCACCAGTCCTGCTGACTGTGGGTGGTAAGCACAATGGTTCTTCAAGGAGATACCAAAAAATCTCCCAAGCTGGTGAATTGTTTGATTCACAAAATGTGTGCCATTGTCACTATAAATCCTCTCCGGAATGCCAAATCTAGGGATTATTTCTTTTATTAGGGCTTCTACCCATTTAGAAAACATGTCTACAATAACTAAACAAAACTTCTTCCCTTCACATTTATTCAATTCTATGAAATCCATACAAATAGTATGGAACGGGTATGGTGGTATAGGAAAACTTCCTTGCTTGGTTTTAAATGCTCCTTGTGCATGATGCTTGTTACAAGTATGACAAGCTGCACAAAATTTTTTGTGTAATTTGTGTATCCGTATGTTTGGAATATTCGATTTACTAACTGTACCATCCCCCCTGTTGAGACATGGCACTGCCCATGGCTCAACAAAGCTGCATATCTAAATAAATTAGACGGCAATATCGGTTTTCTTTCTTTGGAAATGTACAGTCCATTCTCAAGAATTGCACCTCGTTTTACCCATTTTTGTTTTTCTGCTTTTGTAGTAAGTGTCTACATTGTTTTTAACATGTCTAAATCTAAAATATCAGAGGGTTGTAATTCCTCATTTAAAAGTAGTTTCTGAGTCTGAGGCTGTTTGCTTTGCAGCTGTCAGCTCGTGCATTGCCTTTTGAAATCTTATCCTGCTGTTTTGTATGAGCTACACATTTACAAATAGCCACTTTGGTAGGTAACTGAATAGATTCTAATAACTCCAAAATAAATTGCGCATGATTAATAGGTTTTCCACTGGATGTTATCATTCCTCTATTTTTCCATTGTTGTGCAAATACATGCACTGTAGAAAAAGCATACTGACTGTCAGTATATATGTTTGCACACTTATTTTTTGCTAAAGTACATGCCCTCGTCAAAGCTATCAATTCTGCTGCTTGTGCAGATAAGTTGTGTGGTAAGGATTGAGCTTCTACAATTTCAGTGTCTGTAACTACTGCATACCCTACCAGATTCTTCCCTGTAGGACCCCTTCTGCATGAGCCGTCCACGTAATATGTCACCTCGGCATTATCCAAGGGCATATCTATAAGAGCTTGTCTAGGTAAAGCTAACTGTTCAATTTCCTGCAGGCAGCTGTGTGATGTGCCCTCTGCAGGAGTTGGAAGTAATGTTGATGGATTCAATGTCGTACATCGTTCAATTGTCATATGAGGTTGGCTCAGCAGTATAGTCATACATGAAAGATGTCTAGCAGGAGAAAGATATGCCAGTTTCTCTTGCAGTAAAATTATTGCAACTGCATGAGGCACTCTCAATGTGAGAGGGTGGAATAACACCACTGAGGCCGAAGCCTGTACTGCCATTGTGGCTGCAACTACTGCTTGTACACAGTGAGGCAAAGATCGCGCCACTGGGTCTAACTGTGATGAATAGTAGGCTATGGGCGTTGCTTGTCCCCATGTTGTTGCATCAATACTGACGTCATATATCCTTGCTTACAATCTACGGTCTGAAAGAACCGTTTGTGATAATTTGGAAGTCCTAAAACTAATGAAGAAGCTATCAACTGCTTCAACCTGCAGAAAGCCATTTCTGCTTCAGTTGTCCATTGTAAAATATCTTGTGCTGCCATTGGTGTCTTATATATCAAATCAGTCAGTGGAGCAGATTCCAAAGCATAATTTGGTATCCAGCTCTGACAAAAATTAGTTGTACCTAAGAAAGACATAATTTCTTTCTTGGTTGTTGGTTTGGGTGCTTGCAAAATCGCTGTTTTTCTTTCCTCATCTAGTATTCTACCTTCATCGGATATTACATATCCTAGGTATCTAACTTGTTTTCTCCAAAGTTGTAACTTACTTTTGTTTACTTTGTATCCTTGTGTTGCTAAAAATTTCAATAATGCTACAGTATCCTCCCTGCACTGTTGCTGGGTGGGGGCTGCTAGCAAGATATCATCTACATAAAGTAGAATTTGACTACCTCCTGGTGGGGTAAATCCTGCCAGGTTGCTAGCCATTTCTTGTGCAAAAATTGTTGGGCTCTCACAATATCCCTGTGGTAGTCGAGTATATGTATACCTTTTACCCTGAAATGTAAATGCAAACCAATATTAACTATCAGGATGTATAGGTATTGAAAAGAAAGCATTGCTAATATCTACCACAGAGAAATACTTCTGTTGCGGTTCTAAATCATTTAACAACGTATGTGGGTCTGGCACCATGGGTGCTCTAGGTATTACTGCATTATTTACAGCTTGTAAATCTTGTACCATCTGCCATTCCCCATTTGCTTTTTTAACAGGAAATAGGGGTGTATTACATGGTGAATCAGGAGATTCTACCAGTACTCCTTCTTTGAGTAATGCTGCTATTATAGGCTTAATTCCTATTTCTGCATCCTTTCTCAAAGGGTATTGTCTTTTCTGTGGTCTAAAAGCTGACTTTGGGGTTATTGTAACTGGTCCTGCTGTTCGAATAAGTCCTACATCTGACTTGCCTGTTGACCAGAGAGTTGTTGGAATTTCACATAAGGCCTTTTCTTCTTCTTCTAATAAAAATGCTAATCAGCTGTCCTCGCTAGATTGCAAGTGTACAGCTGGATGTGTCTGTGTCAACCAATTCAGTTTTTGTTTTTGTATCCCTTGTTCTGATAGTTCTAAATCAGTCTGTTTCTCCCATCTTGTTACTTTTTCTCCTAAATCTGCCCATTTGACACTTTTGTTCTTTGTCAAGCTGACATGTGGCAACCGATTCGATTTATACAATGGAAGGAATTCTTGAGGTAATGAACAGCTAACTACACTGTTCCCCTCAGTATCCCAATACAAAGTACGCAAAACCAATCTAGTTGCACAATTTCTAAACAATTCTTGCTCATATTCTCTATCAGGTCCTGGTGTAGTACAGTAGTATAGAGTACAGTGTAACAAATGCTGTCAATCAGTGTCAAGGGAGGGGGCTTTACTGATGGCTACATTCATCAGTTCCTCGGTTACTACCCCTGGACCAGTCGTGACTAGGTCCTGGCTGTACCAGTAAAAAGTTTCACCCTTCAGTCACACTACAAAGGTATCCATTTGTCTCTGTGCCTCCATAACTTGTACAGTTGGAACTACTGCTATGCCAAATATCTGCATAAGGTCCCTGCCCAATAGGTTTACTGGACACTTTGCAGAAACAACTATTTTACTTCTCTGGGTCATACCTGAAACAGGGTCAGTTATTGCTATATCATGGGAAAGTGGTTCCCTGTATAGCTGTCCATTTGCGGCTTTTACTAGTATATAATCAGGTGATTTGGAATGTTCTGGTAACTTGGAGGGGTGTATCAAAGTCCGTGACGCTCCTGAGTCACACAGGAATTTGACTTCCCTTCCCTCCACCAGAAGTGTAACTTCGGTTTCAGATCTGCCAAGTAGAGCTCTAAGCTCAATAATGCTAAGTCCAAAATTTCACTTTCTTCATCCTCCATATCTATTTGCACTTCCTCTACTCCTTTTATCACATTTACATTTGCTTTTTGTCTCTTAACTTTTCCTGATGATTTCTGACTTTCACTTGACATATCTTCACTATCATATAGTCAGTCCTCATCTCCCTTATCTTCTGTGATTACCTTTTTGTTTTGCCTACAATCCCTTGCTAGATGTCCTTTTTTCCCGCATTTGAAGCATTCACCTCTCTTTTTCCTCTCTTCAAAATCTTCTGATCGTTTATCAGACTGTTTGTTTCCCTGGGCATTCTTCTTGCCCTTTTTACCTGACTGTAATACAAATACTTCAGCTCCGTCTTCAGCAGTGAAGACTTGTGCCTTCTTTTTCTTTTTACTATTAAAATGTCTCTCAGCATGTCTAGCATATTTGAGTAAGGCTTGTAGCCTCCCTGTTCGATGATCTATCATATGCTTCATAATGAAGCTACTAATAGGTGCAATGCAACCCTTCATAAATGCATTTTTTAATTGTTGTTCATACGGGGAATCATTTGTTTGGTTCTCAGGAACCGACATACCACTATGATTATTAAAACATTCCAATAACCTAGCATAATATCCATCTATTGTCTCATTTTCCTGTTGTATGCATTGATTAATGCAAGTCCAGTCTGCTCTAGGTTTCCATTTCTCAGAGATTCGGTCTGTCAGACCTTTTACTCTGTTGTCTAACTCTGCATCACTATGTGGGAGTGGTCTAAGCTCTGCATTACAAGGATTCCAGGTGCCACAAATCATGTGCCAATCTGGACCTATAATTTGTCTTACTACTTTTTCTACTTCTTCCCCATTCAAGTGGTAACTTAACCTCATGCCTTGTAAATCTTCTAAAAATTTTGTAAAATTAACTTTCGGATGGGGGATTCCCTCAGTAGCCTTCCGGATGTCTTCCGGTGTCCATGGTCTATATACTAAGAGTGTTGGGTCTTGCCCTTCCTGTCCTGCCTGAGGATTTGGAACTTCTATCAGTGGGCATATTTCTTCCTCACTCTCATCCTGTAGATTTCTCTCTGTTTGGTATGATTCTGTGTCCCTATGTGTTTTACGTGTTCGGGACCTAGTCTCAATAGGATCTCTAACAAATGGTTGTGGTCTTACTGAAACTTCAGGATAACACGGAGGCAGACCAGCCTGTCCACTCGCTTCATATCCTGAAAAGGGTAAGGGAGGGGGTAAGGGAGGAGGAGGAGGAGCTGTCGCTATTACTAAGTTATTATCCTCTTTGTCTAAAAATAATGTTTTTGAATTTTTAAGCTTCTGTTTTCTACAATTTGCTTCCTCAATCCACCTGTGTGCTTGAGGAATGCCTAGTTGGCATTGCTTTTTTGCCTGACCTCCTGCATCAGATTTAAGCTGTTTAAGGAGTTTAACTAGTGAAGGTTTATCTAGTTTACCATCAAATTCATATTTATTAACCCATTTTGTATAATACCTAACGTTATCAGAACGTTGTAATTGCATATATTTTGCGTCTTCGGTTAGGGGCGGATCTCGCGAGGTTTTAGTGCACTGATTACCCATGTCCAAGAAAATGTTATGTAACCCTTTTTTATCATGTGATATCAATTTCTTAGTTCCTGTTTACAGTTTATCTAGAATAACTGTCTACCTTATTCTGTTACCCTGATCTATGACCAAATATACAGTATTTCCTTTTGTCCCTGATCTGCAAAACAAATCTTGACAACAATATACTGTAACCTAGTCCCTGATCTAAAGCAGAAAAAAGGCAAATGCTTCCTACCTGAGCCTCTGGTATTGAAAATCGTTCAAGTTCCGCTTTTCGGCCACAGATCAGAAAGTGGCCAGCCTCTTTACACACGACAATTCAGTCGGAGGTCTTTTCACTCAAGAAGAACCATTTCGGTAACTTCTGCGCAGTATTCGATCACCGACATGCTCTGATCTGCAGCTTACCAAGGGAAATCCGGCTCGAAGGACCAAACTGTTAAATAAAATTAAGAATTCAATACACAGGAGGTTCAGATTCAAAAGTTTACTAGTGTACACCAGGAGGCAAAAAACATACAAGTACAGAATTTTGTCTGACATGAAACAGGAAGCACACAATTTTATATAGGTTTAACATTTAGCTATGCCCACCTTTCTGACGTGATATGTCACAGGGCATCTACATCACTTTAGCTTACAATTCTTCATTCATTAAGTCTGCTGATGCTGTACATTTAAAAAAACTTTTCCTTTAGATACAATACGGCCTTGATATCCAGCTGGTCAGTCATAATGTCTTTCTGTAAAGTTACTTATTCAAGGTTTCATATCAGTTCAAATACAATAGCAGCTTCAGTCTTTTAATGCATGTCTTTGTTCTGTTACACTTTCTCACACAGCTGCGTGCTACCTAAGTAACACATATACAAGGCCATCTTATTCCGACAGGAAAGAGCAGAAGATTTCATTATTTCACACATTTAATTTCCTGACCCAGCAGATGATCACTTGTGAAAAGCATAAACATTAAAACTTGCTAAGCTAACATTCTGCCAGGGTCAGAGATCAGCTTTTGCTTCAAGCCACACTGCAGTTTCAAAACTACTTACATTTAAACATGAATTCTTACTGTTATATGATTAATATAATAAAATGCATTATATACTACTTTGCTTTTAAACTAGCATTTCTCATGTATTCAAATACACATTTTTCTAACAGAAACAGTGAAAAAAAAAACAAGCAGGATATAACCACCTACACTTGGAAAAAAACAGGTATGTCAAACAAGTAAGCATGTAATGGACTGCAGTAGGTGGTATGTAAGAATGGGAAATAGGATGTTTAACATATATGTCTCAACATGACTTGCTGTACTGATATATTGCTGATCAGAACCTATGGCCATAGCATCTGGGTCTGTCTACATTGACATAGATCATAGGCCAGGCCCCTGAGTCACCCCAGAAAAGGATGGCTCACATATGACTACTATTAGAATGTGTGTTGAACAATACTGACTGTGATAATGCTAGGCCAGCTAATGGGATGACATACATATCCATATCTTACTTGTGAATACAACTATGATATACTTGTATGTCTCAGAAATGTGAGAGACCTATACATGGTATTTGCATAGTGGATTATTGTTGCAGATGTGTGTGTTGAACTACATGTGATATACTGAGCTCATAACATTTAAGTGTCCTGTGTTACACACTAACCATATGTGTGCCTCATATTAGTAGTCATTTACTAATAGACTTGTGTTATGTCTGGCAAATCATTGGAAAATGTGTGAAAACTAACATTACAACATCTCCTTCTTTTTCCTCTGTCTGTTCCCATTAGGGGTTGCCACAGTGGCTCATCTATTGCCATTTCTGCCTGTCCTCTGCATCTTGCTCTGTCACACCAACCACCTGCATGTCCTTTCTCACCACATCTAGAAACCTTATCTGAGGCCTTTCTCTTTTCCTCTTACCTGGCAGCTATATCCTTACCATCCTTTTCCTAATATACTCTTCATCCCTCCTCAGCACATGTCCAAACCGATGTAATCTTGCCTCTCCAGCTTTGTCTCAAAACTGTCCAACATGGGCTGACCCTCTTGCTAATCTGTGCACCCTCATCACACCCAGTGCAAATCCTAACATCTGTAACTTTGCCATGTCCAGTTCTGACTCCTGCCTTTTTGTCAATACCACTGTCTCCAATCCATATAACATAGCTGGTCTCACTACCCTTTTGTAGACCTTCCCTTTCACTTTCACTGGTACTTGTCTGTCACAAATCACTCCTCACTCTCTTCTCCACCCTCTTCATTCTGCCTGTACTCTTCACCTGTCATCTACAGTCATCATTACTCTGAAATGTTCATCCCAATCATTTAAACACATTCACCTTTGCCAACTCTACTCCCTGCATCCTCAACATTCCGCTATCCTCCCTCTCATTCACACACAGATATTTTGTCATAATCCTGCTGACCTTCATTCCTCTCCTCTCTAGAGCATATCTCCACCTCTCCTAAATCTGTTCCCTAATCTCAATACAGATAACAATGTCATCTGCAAACATCATAGTCAACAGGGACTCCTGTATGATCTTGTCTGTCAACCTGTCCATCACCATTGCAAGTAAAAAAGGGCTCACAGCTGATCCCTGATGTCATCCAACCTCCACCCTAAATGCATCCATCACTCCAACTGCAGATCTCACTGCTGTCACACCACACTTCTACATATCCTGTACCACTCTTACATATATCTCTGACATTCATGACTTCCTCATATAACACCACAACTCCTCTCAAGGCACCCTGTCATATGCTTTCTCTAAGTCCAGAAAGACACAAAGCAACTCCTGATCTACTCTGTACTTCTCCATCAACACTCTCAGAGCAAACATTGCATCTGTAGTGCTCTTTACTGGCATGACACCATACTTCTGACCAGTACTCATCACCTCCCTGCTTAACCTAGCTTCCACTACTCTTTCCCATAACTTCATGCTGTGACTGATCAATGTTATCCCTCTGTAGTTACTACAGCTCTGCACATCAACCTTATTCTTAAAATGGTACACAAAACTTTCTCTCCAGTCCTCATACAACCTCTCACTTTCCAAGATATCATTAAACAATCTGGTTAAAAACACCACTGCCATTTCCCCTAAAAACCTCCATGTTTCCACAGGTATGTCATGTGGACTAACAGGCTTTACAGTATTCATCTTCTTCATAGCTATCCTTACTTCCTCCTTGGTAAGCTGTTGCACTTTCTGATTCACCATAACCACATCATCCAACCTACCCACTCTCATTCTCTTCATTCATCAGCCTCTCAAAGTACTCTGCCATTTGCTCAACACACTCTCCTCACTTGTGAGTATGTTTCCCTTATTATCCTTTATCACCCTTAGCTGCTAACATCTTTCCTAGCTCAGTCCCTCTGTCTAGCCAATAGGTACAAGTCCTTTCATCCCTCCTTAGTGTCCACCCTGTCATACAACTCTTCACATGCCTCATCCTTAGCCTTTGCCACCTCTATCTCTGCCATGCACCTCATCTCCTTATACTCCCGCCTACTTTCCTTATCTCTCTGACAATCCCAGTCCTTCTTCCCCAACCTCTTTCTCTGTATACTGTCCTGTACTTCCTCAGTCCACCAACAGCTGTCCTTGTACTGCTTCCTCCATCCACATGTCACCCCAAGCACCTTTATAGCCACATCCCTTACAAGCTCTGCTATACTTACCCAGATATTTGTTAAATCTTCAATGCCTCCCAGTGCCTGTTTAACTCTTCCCTGAACTCCACCTCACAATTACCCTTTTCCAGTTCCCACCATTTGATCCTTGGTGCTGCCCTCACACTCCTCCTCTTCTTGATCACCAACGTCATCTTACAGACCAACATTCTATGCTGCCTAACTACACTTTCCCCTGTCATCACTTTACAGTCTCCAATCTCCTTCAAACTGGCCCTTCAACATTGGATATATTCCACCGGTGTGCATCTTCCTCCACTCTTGTATGCCACCCGATGCTCCTCCCACTTGTTATAGTATGTATTCACCACAGCCATGTCCATCCTTTTTGCAAAATCCACTACCATTTCACTGTCTGCATTCCTTTGCTTAATAACATACATACCCATCACTTCCTCATCCCCTCTGTTCCCTTCACCAACATGCTCATTGAAATTTGCTGCAATCACCACTCTTTCACCCTTGGGTACATTCATCACTATGTCATCCAACTGACTTCACATTTCTCTTTCTCATCCATCGCACAACCAACTTGCATAGCATATGCACTAATAACAGTAATCATTACACCATCAGTTTCTAGCTTCATAAACATCATTCTATCAGATACTCACTTCATACTCATTTCATCGTCCAAAATCACTCTTGGCATAAGTTCCTTCAGGATAACCCCTACCTCCTTTTTCCTCCCATCCACACCATGATAGCACAATTGTGACCTGCCTCCAATAGATCTAGCCATACTCCCCTTCCGTCTGGTCCCTTGCGCACACAATATATCAGCCCTCCTCTGGCCATCATATCAGCTAGCTCTGTCCGTATACCAGTCATAATGCCAACATTAAAAGTTCTTACCCTCACTACTAAACTCCTAGCCTTCCTCCTCTCTTCCTACCATATGATTGTTGGACATCCTCCAGGGTATGCCTGTCAATGCAGAGGCTACTGTGCTATCAAATGACTCAAGTGTGTTACAGCAATATTAAGACAGTGTCACTAATTTCGTCCCATTGTCCCCATGTATGTGTGGCATCCTACAGTTGTCCTGCTGTAATGCGTTGAGAGGGATGACTGGGTAGCGAGAGTGTGAATACAGTGTGCCATACAGACATAGAACAGAAATGTATATCAGGTATTACCTGTGCACATGTCAGTATGAGTAGGTGTATCTGGCTGACGCATAACAACAGACACGGGATGCAAAATGTCAGTTAAATAAGCTGTACATGTTGTACATGTGTGTAATCTTAGTTATTGTGTATCCAACACAGTGACATTTCTACAGCTACTGGTTGTTGCATTGCCCTAACACAGCCATAAGTACTACAATAAGCATGATTATCAGTTTGAAATTGGAGAATTGTCCAACTGTGTTATGACTTTGTGTCCATGCCTACTACAAGCAGCTATATGAACACATATGTAGCTGTACAGACTCAGCAATACCTTTCTTGTAAAACCTGCCTCCACCAAAGTAGAGTAATCCCCTTTGCTGGACAGCAGCAATACACAAACCACAGACTTGGTCCCTATATTGGCTGTACAGGGCAAAGTAGGATTAGGCATCAACTTGGCATCAAGTCAGCCATTGTCTGAACAAGCGTATAAGGTCACAGGTGGATTACTGTAAGGCTAACTATGAGTACAAATTGGACACATAAATCAAGGCCAATCACAAGGCCATCTTCACATATGTCTGCAATCTCAGAAGCAACAAACTAAGCCAACCTGCAATGGTGGTCATTCATACCACATGCACACACAACATAGCTAAAGCCAACCTGCTGCAGGTAGGGTTAGGGCAAACATCATCCCCTGGCTCAAGATCACTATAGATGGATATGCACAGCACCCACACCCCTCAACTCATCACCAGTGAGCAGGTACATATTGCCTACTGAAAGGCAACAAAAGTAAGTATCCATAAGACCTGATAACATCCCTGTCTGCATCCTACTTGAACTCAGGCATGTGCTCCCAGCTCCACACTGTAGTCACACAAGCCTCAACACCATCCACATCCCATTCACATGGAAGATGGCCAGTGTCATCCCTCTACACAGACCTGAATGTGGAATAGAGGACTATGCAATTAACTGGCCCTCATTGGGGGGAATATGACACATCAGGACCAGGAGTGCAATGCAAGCTGATACTGTGCTGATAGATTACAGGGGTATGGTGTGGTTGTGAGTGGTGTCTACTGGTATTCAATGTAGATGTGCAGGTTCTGTACATACTGCTGCCAAATGTATGAGGTCCTGTGATGTGTTTCCCTGTTTATGTCTTCCAGGTGGCAATATTGCATCAGCGAAGGGCAACATTTTCAGCGGCTGAGACAAATATGATCCTAGAAGCCATACTACAAAACTGTGAGATAATGTATGGCCAGAGCCAGCAACATCTACGAGAGAGGACTGTCCTGTGGGATGACCTTGTCCACAGGGTAAACGATGTTGGGCAGCTAGCACGTACATATGAGCAGGTCCAGCATCATGCAACTGACCTCATGCACCATGCCTGGCAAAGGGCTGCTGCTGTGACCAGGGATCACACAGCCACAGGTGGGGGCCCAGCCATGCAGTCCCCACTGACACCCACTGAGGAGCTCCTTGCCAATCTTGGGGAACCCATCCCAGTACAACATCAGAGTACAAACCCCCACATGCTGGAGGTGGGTGGCACCCAGACAATGGATGAGGACCATGCAGGTAAGGCCCCAGTGGAGATTACTAGATTAGTGTAGCAGACATACTTGCATCTGTAGAGTAGAATCTGTAGAAGTGCACATTTATGGTGAAGGACAGCAAATTGTGTAGTATCAGGGGTTGTACTGTAAATGTGCAGACAAGCTGCATCCATCCTGTACCAATGCCACATGTGAGTCTGGTGACAATACCTCTCTCCCACAACTACCTAGGTCCCTCTGGTCTGCATGTAGGACAGCAACCTGAAGCTGCTGAGTATGGAATTGCTCTGTTGTGGTTTGCCAATACACCAGGCATGTGAAGGGCATGCAATTTACCATGCACACAACTGTCACTCAGAGCCATATTGCTTTATGTGCATGTTCACTTGGGTTAACTGCATTGCATCACAGTGGTCACAACAAGGGACTATCTGAAGAGAATGTAACATCCCTGTAGCATACTTCACAACCTGTCAGTGCAAGACTTCTGGACAGAGACCAACACAATGGGGGTACAAATGGCCTAAGGTAGGGACATGTGTGAAACATTACTCTTATACAGTGGATATAAGCAGTGTACACACCCCTGTTAAGATGCCAGGTGCTTGTGATATAGACAAATTGACACCACAATATATCAGTCCACACCTTTTCCAACCTTAACCGTGACCCATAACATGAACAATTCACCTGTAAAACCAACCAATCTGTTGGGCATAAAATATGAAGTATACAAACCTTACAATAAGCTGGATGCATACATATGCACACCCTTCAAATAATATTTTATTGCAGCAGCTTGTGACTTACTGACAGCATTCATTCTGCTTGGATACACACCTGCCATCAAGTAAAAGCACTCTGAGTAACACCAAATAACAGTCTGCTATCCAAGTAGGATATCCATGACATTTGTTTAGTTGCCTGCAACATCAATAGCCATGGCTTGCAGACAGTTTACAAAGCAGCAAAGGGATCTTATATTTGAAAGATATCAGTCAGGAGTAGGGTACAACAACATTACCACAGCATTGCATACACCATGAAACACAGTTGAGACAGTTATCAAAAGGCTGGATTGCATATGGGGCAAGAATGCTGTTGAAAAGAACCTGACGTCCCTCCAAAGGTGATGAAAAGACATGGCCAAACCTGGTCAGGGAGGCTGCCAGGAGACATACAGCAACACTGAGGGAGTTGCAAGAATCTCTTGCAAGTACTGGTGTTGTTCCCTACATGTGAGAACAATCTCCCATATTTTGCATAAGTCTGGCCTATGGGTAGGGTCAGAAGATGGAATCATTTCCCCACACCAAAAAACATCCAGGGGTGGATACAATTTACAATACAGCACATCAAGTCTCTCAAAGACATGTGTGAAAATGTGTTATGGTGTACTGAGACTATGGACCAATTTCACAGCCACAATACCAAGTATGTGTGGTGCACAGGCAACACCTCTCTTCACGTGAAGACCACCATCCCCATGGTGAATCACACTGGTGGCATTGGCGTGGCCAAGGGGATGCTGTTCCAAAGCTGGAACTGGGCCTGTAGTCACGGTGGTGGGAATTTTGAATAGTTCCAAATAACACTCACATCTGGCCCAAATCTATCATCCATCTGCAAAAATGCTGAGGATGGGGAGGGGTATCAGCCTTCAACATGTGAAAGACCTGAAGCATGCATCCAAAGCTACCTAAGAATGGGTCCACCTGAACACAATCATGGTTTTGGATTGGCCAAGCCAGAGCCTAGACCAAACCCGATAGCAAAACCCCAGTGTGACCTGACAAGGGGCTGTGCACATGAGCTGCCCTTGCAATCTGACAGAGTTGGGGGACCTTTGCAAGGAAGAGTGGCCACATAATGCCACGTCAAGATGTGCCATGCTGATAGACACCTTCCCAAGAGTGCATGCTGTATGTCACTTACAAGGTGCTTCAACAAAGTATTATATTAAGGGTGTGTACACTTATGCAACCATCATAGTGTACATATTTCATTCATTATATATTACACGTAACACATTTGTTCATTTATCGATTGGATTGCACAGGTCATATGCCACATGAAAGGTGGGTAATAATTTTGAATGCATTATTGTGGTCTCATTTTATATATTACAAGAACATGGCATGTTAACAGGGTTGTGTATACTTATCATATCCACTGTAAACTTAGAAGATTGGTGGTGTAACAGGAATTGTGTGACCATACATTTGCTGCTGGTTTCGAGGTCTGAAACTCAAATATATGATATTAATTAGTGATGTCACTCCTCAGATCATCCCAGTTATGTATCAGACAAACAAAGAGGTTATGAGAAACAGAGCAAACATATGAGCCAAACATCTCTGCATCCAGCAAGGATCTGTACAGTTGTGAGGTATGTTCTGTAGTACTTGCCACTGTGATATACAGGTGAACAGCAATGATGTGTAAATGGGTGCAGTCTGTGCTGGGAAAGGGCCATCACCTACTAACACTACTCATGTATCCCAGAGCTCTATATTGGTAGTTACATGGAATAAAACTGGCTGCAATGCATGATGTTGAGGGCTGTGTGTCATGTATGTCACCATTTGGGTAATGTGAGGTCTGTGTAACAGATTTGTGCCACCTCACCTTCAAGTGTCTGTGTGTGTGTGTGTGTGTGTGTGTGTGTGTGTGTGTGTGTGTGTGTGTGTGTGTGTCTGTGTGTATATGTGTGTGCCAGCCAACCTCAAAGTGCAGGTATTAATGTACATATATTGTCTTCCCCTCACAGGTGGCAATGGGGTTTGGGGTCCCTCCCACTTGGAAACCGATGTCATTGTCTCTGCAGACTCTGACAATGATGATAGGAATAGTGAGGTACAGGTGGGGTTGTTAGAGGCTGAATCTGTGCCATTGGTTGGCATCCCACTGTTGTCCACACTATCCACACACACAGTGACAATGCCCACACATACCCCATCACCAGAGGCCACAGATGATGGACAGTTGGCAGGTGGTGGCATGGAACAGGTTAGTGTGGTGACTATGGCAGGTGTGAGTGTAGACACTGGCCATAGCCAGAGTGCAGGCAAGGTTTCACACAAGCAGATGGACAGTGGCGCTCGCAGGAGGATTGCTGCTCATCAAGCCGCTATCGCAATTGCCACAGCAGGTGTCAACAGATGCATGTTTCAGGCTGTCATGGATGCACAGGCACATAGTGAAAACCACATCAGAAAAATACTCAGGGTGGTGGAAGCAACTCTTCCTGATTTACATGGTGACATACATGACCTTGTTGAGGACACAGGTCAAAATACTGAGGTCATAAATAGATGGTGGGATGAGACCTTGGCAATCCTCTACCGTGGCATGTCTGTGCTAGAGCATGTGGTGGGATATGGGCATCAGCCATGTGGATGTGGGTCAGCACAAACAACAGCTGAGAGTCTACGGGGCCATGCACCTTCACATTCCCATAGTGGAAGTGAAACCAGCACTACCAAAGGGGGGGTTGCTGTTCACATCACACCAGAACAGGCTATGGGCACATGTTCCTGGCCAGTCCTGTCAAGGACACAGATCCAACAGAAAGCAGTCACCATCAGGAAGCAGTACTGCATCTTGCCTTGGGGCTGGTGGTGCCAGTGATACTCCTGGCAGGACCAGTCCCTGTGTCCATGGCCAGAGATGGGGAACTGGACACCCTGTCATGTACGGTCCACAGCTGTCCAACATACCCCTGTGTAGGGTAGCCACATGGCATGACTGTGTGCATACATACACATACATCTGTATCACAGTCAGGTCACCTCCAGACATACACAGCACCTCTGCACAGCCCACCTATTGGATACCCCTCCAAACACACACATGACGTCAACCATATGTCCCAGTCTAGGCCTCTGGCAAATCCACACAACACCCTGTGCATATGATGATATCTTTGCCACATCCGTGCTATCCATAATATGGATGCAGGGACATGCTAATATGGGTCTGATGCACAGGGTGAATATAGTACAGTGTAGCTATGTAATACTGTGTAAGGTGCCATCTGCTTGCATTTGTTATGGGTACACATACAAGTATATGTACCTTTTTGGCCAAGATGCATTATTGCTGTTAGTATCACTGACTGAATGTAGTCTGACATGCTGTATTCTGTTTGTGTTCCAGGTGTCTGTGTGTCTGCAGACTGTGGCCCTGCAGGCATTCCCAAGAAGGAGTATGGAAAGTGGAAATACACCAACCATGTCATAGGCAAGCTGCAGCTTTATATGTACATGTACCAGGTGTGTATGCATGCAACAGTGTGTAGGGGCACTGTTGTCAGACAGTGTGACCTTGTATATATACCACTTGTTACAGACAGGTAGCCTTCAGACATGTCACCTCAGTGTTGTGTAGTATCACAGGCTCATACATACAAAACAGGTTACTGCAGTACTGTCAGCAGGTCCCTCACAAGCATAGCCATTACATTAACTGCAACAGATTCACCTGTCAACACCTGTTGGCCTATACACTCAACCCTGATGCAGTTCATAAGGGCATGCATGATAATGTGTATGACAGGTTTGTGGTATGTATTCCTGAGTTCACCGGGTGGAACAGGTAGACAAAATGGTATATCCTTTGTATACACACAGTAAGGACTGACACAGGGGATGTGCATACAGTAACACAAACACAGTTGGCAATAGACAGATTAGTAAACCCACATATCCACCTTGATGTACTGTAGTACTACAGAAACATGACATGCCCCACATACATTATTTGCATGGGACATAACGCATTACCTCTTACAATACATAATGTTCTGAATGCCTTCATGGATGGTGAGATAACTCACCCAAAATAGCATGTGGAGTCATGTATTGCTTCTACAAGACTGGACAAGTGATGGGGTAGCAGACGTTGTATCAGCATGATGTTTCAGTCAAGTATGATAGCTGATGTTGGCATGTGTGTCACTACACTCACTGTGGCTGACTTCTCAACAATATCACATACATGGGCATTAAGGGACACAGACCACATATAGGTTGCAAACATCTGGATATTCCATAGACATTTGTACAGAGGACTGGTATGGCCTGCACAATGGTTTAACATGCTGCATTTGAGGCAGATGCTGTTACCACACTATATAAAGTAATGCCATCTGGAGGAGGTAAACAGGTGTGGATGGTACACACATCAAAATGGTATCAGCCAAACAGGATATGATCTTCACCCAAAAACACACACACACAGTTGCTTGTATTGAGACTAGAATCTCTACCTATATAGTTATTACTACTATAATGTTACACAGTTATCAGACAAGCCACGGAGCTTACATGATTTCACCTCGTTACAAGGTACTTCTAAGCTGAATGACAGCAGGCTTAGTAAAGTAGGGTGATGGGAAGTGTACAAGGTGGTACACAACTCTAAATAGTATAACCCACACAGAATGTGATTCTCACCCAAACACACAGTTGCCAGTATTGAGATTAAAACCTCTACTTATCTAGTTATTACTACTATAGTGTTGCACAGTTATCAGATGCGCCACAGAGCTTACATGATTTCTATTAGTCCCAAGGTACTTCTAAGGTGAATGACATCAGCAGGCCTAGTAATGTAGGGTGATGGGAAGTGGACAGGGTGGTAGACAACTCAAAATGGTATAACCAACACAGTATGTGATCCTCACACAAACACTTGCCATTATTGAGAATAGAACTCCTACTTATCTAGTTATCTCTATTATAGTGTTACATAGTTATTAGACATGCCACAGAGCTTACATGACTTCATATAGTCACAACATGCTTGTAAGGTGAATGACATCAGCAGGTCTAGTAAAGTAGGGTAATGGGAAGTTTACAGGGTGGTACATAACTCAAAATGGTGTAACCCACACAGTATATGATTCACACACAAGTACACACATGCGCTTACTTGCCAGTATTGAGCTTAAAACCCCTGCCTATCTAGTTATATAGCGTTGCACAGTTATCGCACATGCTACAGTGCTTACTGGGTTGACAACTGGCCAACGGTGCTGATAAGGGGAATGATATCAGTAGGACTGATAAAATACTTCTTCCTACAAACAAACACACCCACATATGCCGGATTTGAGAATAGAACCCCTGCCTATCTAGTTATTTGTACTATAGTGTTACACAGTTACCACATGCGCTACAGAGCTTACTGAACTGACAACTGGCCAAAGGTGCTGATAACTGCACAGCTGAGGTAAACTATTACAGGTGCCAGAAAGTCTGCCTTTAGTTTTTCCCTTAGATCTTGTTAGTTCTTTCTTTCTTGCACTTCAAATAGCCTAATAGCTTTGCACTTCAACAGGTTTTTGTGTCAGTTATTCTAGCATACCTGAGAGCCATCATCAGTAGTCATTCCTCATGGAATTAGCTCCAGTACTTAGTAGTTATGACCACCCCTCCTGGCATGATTAAAGTGCAATTCTCTGTACTTTTGCCCATTAACCTGGTGCACTTGGGCATTCTGAGGCACTGTTGCAACTGCCTCATTTACACAGACAACCCTCTCCTCTAAAATCCCAAGACTCAGACTTGTGAGAGATGCCCCTATATCACCAAATTGGAAGATATGCACTCTCCAGGTGAAAACTGGACCAGCTGGTCAAGAGGAAAAGGGTCAATACCTGCAACATACCACATGGAAGACATAGTCCTCCAGAACACCCACTATCACAGCTCTGACATACAAACAATAACCACACACCCACCTTCACAGAAGGACTCATTAGACATTTACCCAAACAGCAGAGACCACCAAGACAGACACCCACTCAACCACCACAAGACAGCACAAACCGCAGGACACATATTTCACCTACACCTCTCAATCTAAGACCCAAAGGCCAACTGCCTTGTCTGAAACAGTAATCACAGGTGAATCAATAGTGAGGTATACAGATGTCCCACTCACTAGGTTGAACATGGAGAAGGTAACAGTCAGCTGTCTATCAGGTGCCAGAATCCAGCACATAACTCACTCAGTCAGGTCACTCCACAACAGCTACAAGTGTCACTCTGTCATTGTTCATGTGTGTGTGAATGACCTGAGATGCACGTTCCTGGACTACACAAAAAGAGAAATGGTTGAGCTCTCAGATTATGTGAGCCAGGCAGGTATGACAGTAGCCCTGAGCAGTATACTACTGCCACCCAGAATGATACCACAGTACAAACAACAATGATTGACTTCAACAATTGGCTTAAGTGTCTGGTGTCATTCTCAGGGATCCAGTATCTGTCTGCTTGGAATGACATGATTGATAAACTACAATTGCTTGCCAGAGATGGCTTGCATTTGTCACCCCTGGGTTTCCAGGGACTTGCTAAGTGTCTTTCCACTCCTATAGTGCCTTTTTAGGTTGTGTTACAAATCAAATTACCATTGTAACAACTATACATAAATGCAATCTGAGGGTCATGCTTTTCAACACTAGACATCGACATTTCAAGATGCAGTCACTCGACGGACTCTTCAAAATGGAGAACATTGACATTTGTGCTGTAATGGAGACTTGGCCTACAGCAGCAGACAGCAACCCTGCACTACCCAGCTATAACTCATTCCACACCTTTCAGTGCCAAAATATGGACCACAGCTGCAAAGGCAGTGGTGTCTCCGTAGTCATAAAGGATATGCACACCTCCAGACTAGTATCCCAGCATAATGCATCTGCGATACTTCAGGTACAACTGACATTGGGTAATAGTGCAATCCAGGTCATAGCCTGCTGTAGGTCACCATCCATGTCCCTAGACTCTCAATCCACATTCGTCAACACCCTGGAATCTATCACGGTCCAACCCAACACTCTCATACTAGGAGACTTCAACTACTTCTCCATCAACTGGGAAAGATACTCAAGCACCAATACACTGGCCCAATGCTTCCTGGAATTCATCAGTTCCAATGCCCTGGACCAGCTCATTCTGGCACCAAGTAAAGGAAGCAACATCCTTGACCTGTGTTGATTACTTACATATGGGACCATTGCTTGACATCAGTAGTCAATCCCTACCTGGTCAGATCCAACCATAAAGTAATCACCATGGAAATCCACATCTCCTCCACACCCCCAGCAAAGGTAACCACCTTGAAAAACTTCTCCAAAGACGACTTAGACACGTAAAAACAGAGGTGGCTAACTTCACAGCACCCATGCCAATGAAAAATACCTGCATCATACAAAAATACACTGTACATAAATGCACAGAGCTAACCATACTCAACAGAACCATGACACTCTCCTCCAAACACTGGAGGCAAATCTGGTGGTCCCCTGCCATTAATAACCTGTACAACAGAAGGAAGAAACTGTTGCAGAAAAAGGTGGAGTCTCAAGAGTGGTAAAACTCCCTTATTAGCCTCAACAACAACTTGAGATCCCTCATGAAATCATCTAAAGCCAGCTATGATGGCAGAATTGCAGCAGATACTGACAACAATCACAAAGCCTTTGATAGTTATATCAAAAACCTCCAAAGCAGTATCCAGAAGTTCTCTGATTTACTGCACAATGCTACCTCCTATACTGAGCCAACATATATTGCCAACATTCTTGCCAACACATTTAGTGCCAGCTTTACCCCTCCCCCAAGGGAACAATCAGAATGCCAGAAGAATGCCTGGCACCCACAATTGCTGCCGCCCATGTTAAACCTGCATTGTCCATGGGCAAGAATACAACTTCCATGGGACCCAAAAATATCCCTGGCTGTGTTCTTCTTAAACTACAAAGATACCTGGCACCACATATGTGTGCCCTATTCAGTCACAGCCTCACCTCAGGCTTTGTCCCTCCCAAATGAAGCACTTCTACAGTTATCCCTCTCCATAAAGAGGTAGCAGCTACAGACCCTGGGAATTATCAGTCCATTAACCTGACAAGTCTGATATGTACAGCTATGGAGTGCATAATCAGGGACCTGAATGACAAAGATATAGGTAATCTCATAACTCTGGACCCCACATAGTTTCGCTTTCTGAAAGGGAGATCATGCCTGCTCAACCTGGTTGACTTTTTTGATTTAGTCACCAGGGCTTTGTATGATGGTAAGGCACTGCATACAGCCTACATCAATCTGGCTAAGGCTTTTGATACCATTCCTTAGTCAGGAATTATTGATGAACCCACCAAACTAGGCATCAACCCCTATATCACTGGGGGGATTGCAGATTGACTCACAGATAGAACACACAGTGTGAAACTAGCGAGCTCCAAGTCAGACTGCCAAACAGTCATGAGTGGACTCCCACAAGGATCACTCCTGTGTACTCTCCTGTTCAGCATCTACTTCTCAGGCATCCAGACCAACACAAAGGAACTCTGGCTGACCAAGATCACTGACAACTGCAAGCTGGGAGCCATCATTAACTCCACAAGTGATGCAGACATCCTACAGAAAGGCCTCACTAAGACCACTGACTGGTGTGGAAACCATGGCCTGAAGGTTAACACCACAAAATGCATCATCATCCCCTTTGATAATAACTCAGTTCCCACTGAGTACCACATAGATGGGAGCCCACTGAACACTGTAGATGTTATAACAGATATAGGGGACACAGGTAAACAGCAACCCTCCTTCAACCACCACATTGCCACTGTAGTCAGGAAATCCTTCTATGTGGCACATCTCATTACCAAGGGTTTTGCATCCAGGAAGAAAGAGGTCATCGTTTCTGTGTACTCTTCCCTCATTAGACCAATCATCAAGTATAATGGCTCATTTGGCATGTACCTCACTAGACACCTGCAACAGCTGAAGAGGCCACAGAAGTACCTCACAAAGAGGATCCTAGGCATTAAACACATGTCCTACACTGACAGACTCAAAAGACTCCAGCTGTTCTCTGTCTCATATCACCTACTTAGAGGCAATATCTGCTTGACTTGCAAAGCTATGTCTGACCAACTTCTTTTTGAAATACTACATCTAAAGACATCCCAATCCCTCTGCACAACATACTGCAAGGACCTCAACTTCATTACTGCAATCAGCACAACATACTAGAGGGACAGGTTCCTCACCCAGAGAGTGCACATGCCCTGGAATAGACTTCCCATACATGTCAATCAAAGCACCTAGCTGACCCTGTTCCAGAGAAAACTTGATGACTGGATGGGTAATAGAAAGTTCCCCCCGAGGATCACTCCAGTGGCTCTACTTGATAGAGGTACTGGGAACTAATGTTGGGTAGCACGATAGCAGGGAACTTTATGGGCTAGACTTGTAAAGGCTCCAGGGCCATTAGCCTAGTATACATCTATGCACCTATAAGGGGAGTGACATCACCATGACTGATAAAGTAGGCCAGTGGGTGGGAAACTTATCAAAATGCTTCTTCCTACAAACATACACACTTACACACAATCTTATATACCCACACACATTTGTCATATTTGAGAGTAGAACCCCTGCCTATCTAGTAATTTGTAATACAGTGTTACACAGTTATCACATGCTCTACAGAGCTTACTGGGCTGACAACTGGCCAAAGGTGCTGATAAGGGGAATGACATCAGCAGGACTGATAAAGTAGGGCAGTGGGTGGGAAACTTATCAAAATACTTCTTCCTACAAACATACATACTTACACACCTACACACACATTTACCAGACCTGAGAGTAGAACCCTTGCATATCTAGTTACCTGTATTATTGTGTTACACAGTTATCACATGCATTGCAGAGCTTACTTGGTTGACAACTGGCCAAAGGTGCTGATAAGGGGAATGATATCAGTAGGACTGAGAAAGTAGGGCAGTGGGTGGGACAATTATCAAAAAACATCTTCCTACGAACACACACTCACAGACTGATGCACACACACACACAGACAGACAGACACAAACACACACACACACACACACACACACACACACACACACACACACACACACACACACACACATTTGTCTGATCTAAGGATAGACACCCTGCCTATCTGGTTATTTGTACTAGTGTTACACAGTTATTGCACATGCTACAGAGCTTACTAGACTGACATCTGGCCAAAGGTGCTGCTAAGGGGAATGACATCAGCAGGAGTGCTAAAGTAGGGCAGTAGGTGGGAGACTTGTCAAAATACTTCTTCTTAGAAACATACACACACACTCATTTGACAGATCTGAAATTAGAACCCCTGTCTAGCTAGTGATTCGTACTATAGTGTTATGCCATTATCACATGTGCTACGGAACTTACTGGGCTGACAAATGGCCAAAGGTACTGATAAGGAGAATGACATCAGCAGGAGTGATAAAGTGAAGCACTGGGAAGTGTTTTGGGAATGGCCTAAAAGTGTTTCACCTACAAACAAACAAACACACACTCCCTCACTCTTGCATATACAACTGTCACACACAGTTTCCAGTATTGAGAATAGAACCCCTACCTATCTAGTTATTTGTACTATAGTGTTACACAGTTTATCACATGCCCTACAGAACTTACAGGGGTGATCAGTCTCCAGTAGTACTTCTAAGGTGAATGACAGCAGCAGATCTTGTGAAATAGGGCAATGTGAAATGTACTCACTGGGAAGAGTCCTAATACTTACACCTACAGACACACACACACACACACACACACACACACACACACACACACACACACACACACACACACACACACACACACAGAGAGGCAGATGATGTGATATTATAAACCCAACCTCAGTACTGTTACACAATGGGGCTCACCTTTTATGCTGGCATGTGCAACTGTTTACAACTGGTTTGCCACTGTCCACAGCAGGACATCACTGTATGCCATTCACAGTGGTATCCGTGTGTGTGACTCACTCTGTCTGTGTACCCCTGTGTGTCTCTCTCTCTCTGTCACTGTCTGCCTGTCAGTTCCCCACATTTATGCATATGTATGCTTGACATATGTTATCTGTTGTCTATATATATATGTGTGTGTGTGTGTGTGTGTGTGTGTGTGTGTGTGTGTGTGTGTGTGTGTGTGTATCTCACGCAACAGATGCAGATATATCACATATGGGTGACCTAGAGCTAGCTGAGGGTAATCCTGTCTGGTGTGTGTGTGTGTGTGTGTGTGTGTGTGTATATATGTGTGTGTGTGTGTGGGGGGGGGACAGTTGAGGTGTATATAGCTGTCTGTATGCACAGACATAAATACACAATACAGTCATATATTCCGATGTGGGTTCCAACATGTCCTGTGATTCTCTAAGTGTAGGAGCATGCCCAGTGTGACCTTCTATAGTTAGAGTGGGACTCCATTCCTGAGATAGGTGTACTCCAGTCCAGGGTTTTGTGTGCTACAGCCATACCTCTCAGGAGTACACAGGACTTTCCTCAGGGTACTTGTTTTGTTTAGCAGACATTTTCTGACATATCTGTAGTCTGAAACTGCAATGTATTGTGTCATTACCAGTGCCAGACATCATCAGATCATCACAGTGTTTTACTAGAGGAATACTAGTATGATGCATAGACCAATATTATGAGGGCAGCTATGTAAATTCTTGCCCAACAAAGCCATTTGTGAGCTGTGGCTAAGGCCAGTTTAGGAATGACATGGCTGTGTAAACAGTCCAGCAACCTGGTGACATAATGGCTGGGGATCTCCTGCTTGTGTTGTATCTTTCTAACCTGAGATGTCATATCCTTATGTCTGGCTAGAGGTTTCATCCTTTCTACGTAAACTTGTGTTTTTATGGCAGGTTAGTTACATATAATTGAAGAGTGATGCTACAAAATAATGACAGACATTACTGTTTCAGACTACATAATCTTCAGACAATTCCACCTACTGAAAACCCCTCACCCTACCAACTTTCTCAGTATGTAAGGGCGATATTTAAAACACATGCCTATCAGTGTGCCTTTGTTCCACTTTTATTTCTGCCCTTGTCCAGACATCTTGCTGTCAGAGTTTAGGAGTTATGGGTAAGGGTACAGAGTGCATTCAACTGTGCAGGCATGTCCATTATATGCAAAAGAAAATATAAGAAAAAAGGATTATTGAGAATGACCACTGACAGTACCAAAAAGCACTTATATTCACAAAAGCCTTGGCACCTCTGCTGCACATCTTTCAATATGTCACTAATTTGTGTATTGTATTCCACATAGCACTGTGACCACCAGCTACGTCAGTGGTAGAGCAGTGGGTGTCACTAACTTGCATAACAGTTGGCACTGCAGTTATCTGCACATGGCCCTGTAAAAGGCAACACTGTACCTAGGGCACTATAAGACGACTGCAAGGAGAATGTGCTAGCCAGATCTAGATAGTATTAACCACACATACACATAGCTCATTGACCCCTGCATATTGTGCAGGCAACATGTTTTCATGTGTATTGGTACAGCCCTGCCGATGTGTGATATGCTGCTATTTCCCTGCAAACATGCAGTCAATGCATTTGTGTGGGCATATGGAGGGCACACCTGTCAACTGCACACATTTGCACAGATTGTGCTGATATTTGCTTTACATGTTGGTTCCATTTACCATACTATTGTGCCCTGCCTTGAGGATTAGAGGCATATCAGCAAAGAGCCCAGGTCAGATTGTACTGGCATATATCTGAGTTTCAGACTTCTTACCCTTCATATCCTTACTGCAACTGTGGGTACTGCTGTACTATCATTGTGTGAGTCTGTAGGATGTTAATTCAACATTGCCGCCATTTGAATGCCTTTACCAGACATTTCTTTGTGTTTATTTACAGCTGACTTGCTGTGTGGGTGTGAGGGGTGGTTATGGGACCACCACCTTGACATCAATGCCTGTGACCTATGACCCCCCAGTTAGTTGTCCCCACACATATACTACAGTGGGATTTGCCACCTTGGGTACTACTGCATACTATGTGGAGGCCAGTTTTTGCCAGACATTTCCTGGTGTCCCACATAGCTGTCAGTTGTGTGTGCTATCCCAGTAGGCCACCCCATTCCCTTGCATGCATGCAGCATTACCATAGATGTGCTAACAAAACATACTAATCCATTCATTTATTGCTAAGAAGATTAACTTACCTTGTGCTTGGCAGTGAGCAGTTGTGAGGACGATGCTTGAGGCTGCCTAAGTTGGATGCACACAGTACACTGCCTATGCATGATAAGTTACAGGTAATGTGATGTGTGTGTCATCCATTTTACTGTGTGCATGAGTCAGAGAGAGGTGTCAGTCCCTGGGGTCCCTACAGTGTCAGTGTGTGTGCTATGCATTGCCTCTTTGCCAAGGCCTGAGCATACTGGGCACGACTCCATCTGCCTACAGGAGCAAACTTAGGGGCCTCCTCCTGTGAGTCCCTCTGTGACTGTGGGGACCTTGGTAATGGTGGGGGGCTGTGTGGCCATTCCCTGTGCTGTCTCTGCTGCAGCTGTTTCCACAAGATCATATTGTGTAGCATGGCACATACTATGAACATGTGTGCACATGTGGCTGGAGAGTACTGCAAGGCTCCACCAGATATGTCGAGGCAGTGGAACCGTGACTTGAGCATCCCAAACACATGCTCTATAATGATCCTGGTTAGTGCGTGTGCCTCATTATGATGTTATTGTGTGGGTGTGTATGCACTTCTGGTGGGTGTCATCATCCACAGCTCCAGTGTAGAGCCAGCATTCCCCACCAGATGGCCATACAGGATGCCCCCATTGGCAAATGATTGGTACAACTGTAATGAATGCCAGATGTGGGGAGTTGTGATAGCTTCCAGGGCTGCCAGCACACACATTCATGATAATGCCCCTGGCATTGCACAAAGTCTGGCAGTTGATGGAGGGGAATCCCTTGCAGTTTATGTAGACCCTACCCTGTTCATCATGTGGTGCTTTGATGTGGATGTGCATGCAGTCTATGGCACCCAGTACCACCAGGTATTCTGCTACATGGTGGAAGAGACGCATATTGCTGGTCCTCTCCTCATGGGTATTGGGGAAGTGAATGTGCTCATCGGTATGTGTTAGCATGGCATCCAAGAACTGGTGGAGTACCCTGGATGCATATGCCTGTGAGACCCCCATGATGTCCCCAGTAAGTCTTTGGAAAATACCTGTAGCTAGAATTCTTAAGGCTAAACATGCCTTGGTATCCACTGGGATTGGTTCCCCTCTGTTGGTTCTAAGTCTGAGTTGAGGCCGGCACAGCTCTGTGATTTGCTGAAGTATGTCTCTGTCCACACTGTAGTACTCTACTATCTCCAGATCATGTAGCCCCTGGTAAGTTACCCTGGGTTTGAACACTCTTCTCCTCCTCCTCGGTCTGTGGCAGTTGTCAGCATTATCCTCCTCTCCGCCATCAGCCTCTAGAACATATTGATGGATCAAAGCAATGGCAGCCCCTAACATTTTTCCAGTTAAAATTCCCCTGCATGTGTAAACCAATGGTGCAGAGTTTGTGGGAAAACCAGGCTGTAAGGTGTTTCCATACTGTATACTGTTGTGCTGCAGTTGCTGCCTGTATGATTGGCTGACTATGATGCATTCCACCTGCCAGCTATGTTATTTGTACTTGATTGCTTGTATTCTGCGATTTTCCTTTTTTTTCTTTTTCTGCTTCCCATTTCCTCCCCTTTAAAGCCCTGAGGCGTGCTGTGCAAACCCGGTGCCCAAACATAAACAGTACTGCTATTTCCATTTTTTATGGTTTGTTTTTGACCGGTTGCTCACCACACAAACCTGTTTAGCTTATGTAAACAGTAAGAAATGGTCCTCCCCTGGGTGCAAACATGCTCCTCAGTTCATGGAATAAGTCAATACAGCCTCAGACATACTCCCTTGCTTAGCTGTGCTTAGCTAAGCATATCTTTGTGCCTTAGGGCTCCAGTGTGCTTACAACATGCCTTACATACCTGCTTTTCATGTCTGTTGCTCCTCCTAGTTACACCATCATGCTAGAGTACCTACACGGTTAGATGCAGTTTGGGACTTAGAAGGTTTTTGTGATTCAATAAATTTCCCCTCATTTGCATACCCCACTGCCTCAGTCCATAGTTACTGCACTTACACAGAGCCTTTCCACGTGACAACCACTGTTCCCTGGTATTGTTTTCATTCTGCATGTCATAGACTATATATATATATATATATATATTTTTTTTTTTTATTTTTGACACAATCCCATTTGCGCACTGCTGCCCTATGCTTAAACAGCCGAGATCAGCCCAAAAAAATTGATTTCTATAAAAAGAAAACAGTTTTCCATGCCAATGGCCATATATTTTGGCAACTGGCATGCCTAAACAATATAATACATGCTTTTTTGAGAGCTGTCATGCCTCCATTTTGTTATTTGCAGAAATGTATTCGGTTAGTAACTGAATACATTTCTGCAAATAATAGTGTTCTTGCATGGATACCTGGCTGCTTGGTGAATTGCTAATTCACCTCATTTGCATGGTTTTCACCAGCAAATGAGGTAATTAGCATTCTCCAGTCGTATCCATGCAGGAATAGTGTAGGCATGCTCGTGCATGTCAGATCAGCTGTTTGCTGGATCGCTCGGTGGCCATATTCCATGCAGGAATGGCTACACTGTTGCTGCATGGAAATTTCAACTTCATGAATTCTGGGGTAAATTTTCTTTGCTTATGATTACATTTTCTCAGTAGCTGCCAGTGTATGAGACATAAAAATCTGTGGTTTTCTGACTGCAATTGGACATTCTTTATGAATGCATGAAATTAAACCTCTTTTGCCATATGGCAATGTGTCCCAGGAATAGATCAACTCCCCAATAGGAGAATAATGAACAAGAGCATCAGCAAATTATTGTAAAGTTTTCCTTTTCTTTTCTCCTTGTAATCTTCACTTATCCCACACCAAATGCTGTTCTTAAGTGCTTGCTGTATGTTTTATTTACCCATAATTACAATCCTGGGCTAATTTTCTCACTTCAGTCACATACTTAGTTATTGATATAAACTTTCCTGAATAAGAATCAAACCAGAATATTTGAAGCTATAGCAGTAGGTTTATCGTCAAACTGATTTTTAATGCCCTGTTAGTTGTATATAGGATTTGCACTATGAGTGTCTCAGGACTCTTGAGATTGTTCATTATTCTGCATGTCTGAATGTCAAACACACTATTAAAACACCTTTCTTTTCTTTCCTGTTCTTTTCCTTTCTTTTCTTTTCTTTTCTTCATTTTCTCACTTATTATCAACAAAATATTGTTGACATATTTCATGATATTCTTCCAGTTTCGGTACTTAAAATTCTCATTCTTTCTTCTCTTTTCTCCTCACTGTTTGGTATTCCCTCATTATAATAATAACTAAAAAAAAAACAAAGTTGCATCTTTGAAGAGATAAAACAACCTGCTTTAATTATTATCTGAATTTGAACTGTCCAGTTTTCACCGCTGTGCATCTTTATAAAGATTAATAATAACTGATGATGTATACTAGATTTCCTGGATTTAAGCTGACAGGCTTAAAAGATCTACATATATGTTTTGCCAGTGTGTCTCTAGGGTCATTGGAATGCAACTATTACAAATTTGCAATTCTCTTCCAATTTAATTAAAATGAATCTTTCCACAACTTCCTTAAAAAAGGCTTAAAAGATGTCTGATTGCAGTCTCAGTCCTATAAAGGAATTTGAGTAACAATTAGTAAAAAATATAAACAGTTTATGGGAGAAGAAAAAGCCTAGAGCAAGTTGGGAATAAGTAGACAGATGCCAAACAATAGGGGCCAAGGACCAAGCCCTGTGAATTACCAGAATATTTGTCTATCATTCAGGACATGGATTGTTTGAGACAATTGGACCTGAAATTGTAGCACATGGCAACTCAACTGAAATTAACATATTTAGCAGTGATGAAGAGTTATTCTCCTCAATAGAAATTTAATGCTAGTACAGGATAGAGAAGTATATTAGAAAGTTAAATGCGGATTTTGGAGTCAAGGAGAAAATTAAAGAAAAGTTAGTTGGTTGGAGCACCATATATACAGGGAACGTGAAGAGATTTTCAGATGTAACCAGTTGAAGGAGTAGTTAAAAGAAATACTCCCAATCAGAATAGATATATTTAAGATAAACATCAAAAATATAAATAGAGATGGTATGTGAAGGGAGATAAACACAAAGGTTTTCTATTGGAAGCAGACTAAAAACAGAAGGATGACTTAAAATGATGGATGAAATTCAATATCATTATAAGCTTGCAAACAAGTTAAGATTACTCCATATAGAACTAAGAGAGGAGGATAAGAAATACCTTAATGACACAGTTAAAGAAATCTTGAGTAACCTATAAGAATATATGATAACTGAGTCTAAAATAGAAGGACATACAGAAAAGAGACTGATTAGCAAAGCATATAAGATGTTACTAAAAAAAATTAAGAAAGAAGGACACTCTGAAGATAGATTGGAATAGAAGATTGACTATACAAATTATAGAGCAACAATGGGGAGAAATATGTCTTGTGCCAAAATATACAACTATGGCAAGAGCTTTCTGCATTTTTGCCTGGAAGTGTCTTGCACAAATATTCTTATACAATGAGTAGATTCAATATGATATTCCCACAGGGTACTACTGAAAATTGCTAGAGATGCAATTTGGGGATGAAAAGTACATGAGAGCATATATTTTGGGAGTGTACAGCACTTGAAGAATTCAAAAATAATATCTACCAGATTTTGACAAAAATGACAAGTCAGGAATGTATTATGCAGAAAGATCTAATGCTCCTGAATTGTTTTTTGAATTGATGGAAACTCTGACACTGTCAGCCATTAATAACACTCCTAATGTTAGTTGCTAAAAAGTTATCACCATACTATAGAAGTCAAGAAACCTCAGTTTAAAGGTTTACTTGTGTTAGTAGATGAGATAAGTGACAAAGAAATGCAGTAAAAGTATTTATGTTTAGGGAAGTGTCAGAGAAATAAGTGGTTATTGTGCTGTCTACAGTGGCATGATCTCAAAATACACACTTAGCAAAAGTCTCAACTGTCTTATTTTTTATGTAATCATTATATAATGCAAAGAAAAGTTTAACACTGCTGATTAATTTATTTATTTACGAGCATTTGTTTATCTGGATAGACAGACTGGACAGCAATAGCCTTTTTTTCAGCTCTCTGGGGAGAAAAGTTTTGATTATAGAATACAGTACTCACATCAACTGTTACATTCAAGTGCAGAAATAAATGTAAAGTGAATTGTACATCTCAAAACAGCAATACATACAATCCAAAGCTGTTGAGTAATACACAAATATAGTGAACAGTTAAATACGAGGTTATATACAGTGCAAGACAGATAATACAAAAATAAAACAAGTAAAACATGGTGATTTCTGCTCATGCTGTTCATGAACATGCAGGCACTAAAATGGAAAGAAAATAGAGATGTAAAGGTTCCATTAGTTTTAGAGTAAATATAGGGATGGGAGTTAAAACATATTATAGTGATTGGCATATTGTGATACTATATTCCTCTATTATCCCTTAGACAATTTTGTGTCAGCACTTTAATTGCAATTATATAAGAATATAACTATTTCATATGAAACTATGTTTTAGAAATTCATAGCAAGTACGCCTTGCATGAAGATTGTACGATATGCAATTAATCTTATGCATGATCTTATGAATAAAGTTGCTCTTTTTTCTAAACAGAAGAAGATTTCTGGTTGCTGAGGCCTTTTATAAACTCACTAGCATGTCACATATAATCATGGATATTTCCTTCATAAGTGTCCATATATGACTATGGTTATGCTGTGCCACAATTGCTGGTATGCATACATTAATTAGTTGCTGTTATTAAGCTACTTACTACATAATATTGCATCCAATGATTACCCAAATAAAGCTTATTATAATTTATATTTTTATTTGAATATTCCTAGTGGTCCTAAAAACCCAACACTTAAATAAATAAAATAAATATGTCATCTGAAGTACACAGTAGGGAGCAGCAAAACAAACAGCTCTACATGGAAAAAGAGTTTTGAGAAGCAATAATTAAATTACATAATTTGGATCAGCTAAGAATAAGTAATGTAACACTAAATCTCTTACTCTGTATATGTGGCACCATCCCAACACAGAAACATTGCATATGAAAATCTCATAAAATAAGCATTTTACTCACAGATGTTGACACTTCAGTTTAACATAGGCTTTTCTTTTCTACTTTTTATGATTTTCAGAAAATAATGTAAACACAGCATATATATTCTATATTTGGTATATCTCAGCAATTTATCTTCAGTTGGTCAACTAAAATGAATGTCGACATCCTGACAGTAAACCAGTCTACATTTATATGGAAATGTCGACTTCCAAGTATGCATGTGCTAAGTTTGCATCTCGGCACATGAAAATATTGCTTCAAAAACCCACATAAAATACATCCACGCCTCCTGATAATTATATACACTAATTCAAAGATCACACAATCCCCAGGGAAAGGGAATATTCCCATACTCCGGGATTATCAGTCTCTTACACCTGCCATCAATCTGTATAGCCTACTAAATGCAGTCAATTAAACAGATGTCAACCAAACTCACTGTTGACTAAACAAACGGAACACATCTGAGCATATAATAGTTTTGAGTCATGACACAGGAATGTAATCCTTACCCTCTGCCGAGCAAAGGATGTTTCAGTATGTCAGATGTATAGGTTTATCTTCTTTGTTTATCTTTTAAATTAACTGCTGCAATGCTGATGAATTTCACAAACAATTCAAGTCAAAGACCCTTACAAATTAAGACAGAACATAGTAAAAAAACATAATAGTATTTAAAACAAGATGCAGAAATACATTTGATGTGATTTTCAAATAAAATGCAGATACTATAAACAGACCACAAAAAAACAAGAAAGTAGTTAATGAGGTTAAGCAGATGTAAATCATACTATATTTTGTACACATGCCAGTTTAATTAAATAATGAATGTACAGTATGAAACAGAGGTATGCTAAGAAAATGGGCCATGCCTTACATTGTTCTGTCTATGGTTTATTGCAGTGAGCGAGACACCCCATTAAAAAATTACTATAGTCCATACGGATATATTTTTTCATAGGTTAAAAAATGTCCAGGTGTTATACCCAAGCACAGATTATTCAGTGGCTTTATAAACCTAATTGCAAATTATCTGTAATTCTTAACAAGAACTAGTAGCAGGCCTCTGTCCCCAAGATAGCAAGGCTCCCTGAAGTTTGTCGACCCTAAGTTGATTAAACAGACGGTTGACTGGTGTGCAAGATCACGCTTCTTGGGAAAAGGAAATATGCCCTTCCCCCAACAATGTGCAATCTTGTCATTAGTAATTATAATTAGCGAAGGTGTGTGGAGGTGAAGCTGAAGTTTTGCATGAACCAAGATTGTCAATTAGGGTGTGCATAGTATTAAGCTGATGTTTGCAAGTTCGATGACTTGTGGTCAACTTTGTAAACATCAATATTTCGCTGTTTTGTTTAATTTCAGTACACCTATATATAAGCATAGTTCTGTGAGCCTTACTTCATATGATGTGCTGTTTGGACTCTTTCAGATTGATTACGGTCAATATTCTTGGAATAACAAAATGTATTATTATTATACACTGCCAAAGGTCTACAGAATCAAGTCTGTTTTCTGGGGATTCACTATGATGATTTGCATCAAGTCCTTAAAGAATAACATTGTCTCAGTGAATATCCCAGATATTTTTCTAAGCTAACCAATCTGAATTAAGAGTTACTCAAGTAAAGGTAATCAGGATGGTGCTTTCTCCCAGAGCACATCATAGTGGATTTTCATAAGGTTTCTATTATGGCGCTGCTTAGAAAATTTGTTAAGGAAATAATGACATCTTTGAACACCACACCCGTGAGATATGTTAGTTCTCATCTTAATAATTACTGGCAAATGTATAATGTATAATCAGTTAAGAGAGAACCCAGGATGGATCCCTTCATCTCATCACTGGATATACCTTTCCATCTGCAATGCTGACTTTCATTTGAAAATAACAAACATGAGGGTAGTCACATCTTTTAATATGCACAACACTTAATTTTATTCAATCTTGAATTGAATAAAATTAAGTGTCATAGATATTAGATGTGACTACTGGGTCTATATTATAACACCAAAGAGGCATTTAAGTGAACACCTCTTTGTCGACACATAAAGGCCGAACGTACTAAAGTGCGAATGGTCAAAACAGCAAATTCTTTCCCTGGGAAAGAATTTGCTTGCACACACACACACACACACACACACACACACACACACTTACAAACATAATTATGTGGGGGGCTTTGCCCCCCCCAAGACCCCCAATGTGGGGGAGCTCTGCCCCCACACCCCCTAACTAAATATACCAACTCCAAGATTGCACTATAGTGGAGAAAAGGGCAACACTGTGTAGTTGGCCAACTACATCTTTGCCCTGTAAAGTATTCATCGAATCGCTTAAATGCGTTTTGATGAATATGTGTCGCTCATTTGATGTTCGATATTACAACGTTTTGACATTGTAATATAGACCCGTGACTACTTCATACGTTCATAGGTTGATACTAGGCTATCTGCCCTAGGGCATTTATAAGCCTAGCCAGAGTGTGTTTAGCTTTCGCCACCCTTTTAGATTAGTTGACTGTGCCTCTGTATAGTAGGTCACAGAAGAGATCCCAGGGGTAAACCTACGATCTCCCATCCACTCGTCAAGATTTCTCTTGAAGAGGGTCATTGAGGGACTCTGCCTAACATGGATTGGGATTTTGTTCCAGAGTGAGGGGAGCCTCTGAGATATGAATCTGTCCCTCCAGCATGTCCTATTTATTTCTGTGCTGAGGTTTAAGTCCCTGGAGCATGTAGCTCTAAGGGATTTGGATTTCCTGAGGTGGAGCATGTCCATTAATTCTGGGTTGGACATGGCTTTATACGTCAGGCACAGATTGCCTCTGAGTAGGCGGTAAGCAACTGAGTAGAGCTGGAGTTTCTTTAGCCTAATTGCATAGTGCATCTGTTTGAGTCCCTTGATCCTCTTGGTGAGGTACTTTTGGGGTCTTTCCAGTTGCTGCAGGTGTCGGGTAAGGTACATCCCAAATGGGGCATTGTATTCAATTATGGGCCTGATGAGTGATGAGTAGAGGGGCACAATGACCTCTCTTGATCTAGATGTGAACCCTTTCGTGATAAGGTGGGCTATATAGAAGGTCTTTCTAACCACTTTGGCAACGTGATTGTCAAAGGAGAGATTGCTATCTACTTGGGTCCCCAAATCCCTAATTACTTCTTCTGTACTTAATAGATTACCACCTATGTGGTAATTTGTGGGCACTTTGTTTTTCATAAAGGGGATGACTATGCACTTTTTGGCATTTAGCTTTAGGCCATGGCAGTGGCACCAGTTATCCGTCTCTGTGAGACCCTTTTGGAGGATGCTTGTGTCAGTCGGCGAGTCGATTATGGCACCCATTTTGCAGTCATCTGTGAACTTGGTCAGCCATAGTCCTCCCATGTTAGCCTGTACCTCAGAGAAATATATACTGAACAAGAGAGGTCCCAGGACTGAGCATTGTGGGATGCCACTTGTAACTGGTTTAGAGTCTGACATGGCACCTGCAATTCTGACCATGTGGGTTCTATCCCTGAGCCAGTTTGCAACCCATCTTGTGACATAGGGGTTGATATTTAAGCTGGTGAGCTTATTTATGATGCCCGAGTGGGGTATTGTGTTGAAGGCTTTTGCGAGATCCAGGTAGGCTGTGTGGACTACCTTCCCTTCATCTATGGCCTTGGTGACTGTTTCAAAGAAGTTGACCAGGTTCAAGAGGCAGGATCTGCCCATAACAAAGCGGAATTGGGTAGGATCCAGTGTTTGGAGGTTCCCAATATCTTTGTTTATGAGTTTCATGATGATACGCTCCATAGCTTTGCAGACCAGGCTAGTCAGGCTTATAGGGCGATAGTTTCCGGAGTCCGTTGTGGCACCACCTTTGTGGAGTGGGACCACTGTTGTTGTACACCATTCCTTGGGTACATATCCTGTAGTAAGGCTAAGATTGAACAGTGACTTTATGTGAGGGTTCAGTTCTTCTTGGAGTTCATGTAAGATGCAGCCCAGGACACCGTCCGGTCCCATTGATGCTGTGTTTTTTGTTTTGGAGAGGGCAGCTCTCACCTGTGCATCTGTGATGTCAGGGAGGCTGCACTCTGTTGGGATAGACATTTGCTCTTTTTTGGGGGGGGGGGGTGTGCACTGAACCTGTCTGCCAGGATGTTGGCAATGTCTGTGGGTTCAGTGTATTTTTTTGTCATTTTGAACTAACTCAGAGCATATCTGGGAGTTGCCACCCAGGTTCCTGACATAACTAATGAAGGCCTTGTGATTATCTTTAGCATCTTGTGCAATTTTTCATTCGAAGCTGGCCTTAGATGATTTTATGAGGGATCGTAGTTTCTTGCTAGTACTCACATGTTTGTTTTTTTATAAGTTCTCAGTATAGACTTGGGTATTTGGCATATTATGGATGTTTCTGTTTATTGCAAGTTTCATTTGAAATTCAAAACATAAATGGAGTTAACTAAAGATGAATATTGTTAACTACATAAATACTAACTGTCAGAGCCATTAGTCTACTTACAAGAATGTTATGGGGAATGTTAACAAATACTTTAGATAGGTTTACACAAACCACAGTAACCAGAAAACCTGTATCTGCTGCATAACTAAAATGATAATAAAAACCTAAGTCAGGCATGAAGTAATGTCTGTGCAACCATACTGATCGAAGATGAGGTTATTTAAACCATGTGCTACTACAGTAATTAAATTCTTGCAACAAATCATTTCAATACTGTATTACTAAACTGATATTTGTGGGACTTTCTGTCACTACACTTATCAATAGGCACCACCTCAGACTACTTTCAAGAAGGAGGAATATATGCATGCTTAACGTTAAATGCATTATTTAATACATATAAAGGAGAACTTTCAGATTATAAATCGCTGTACAGAGGTTACCTTCATATCAATACTTGAGTTTTCTTTATTATTAATCAGAGCATGCTAGACCTCAAATTCAGTCTAATCTGGAACATCAGTCCTTGATATTGCTTTGCTGTTTAGAAGTGTACAGTCTAAGCTTATTTGAGACAGTGACACAATAGCAAAGATTATTAGGATACTGTCTGCATGTCAACATTACTGACACCTTAGATTAAACAATAATAAAATCCAGATATTTTCATTTTATGGTGTTTATAAACTTAATTCATTATTGTCTCTGGTCACTGAAACTGGATGCATTTCAGTTTTAGGTTAGCTACTAAGGTGTTATATTTTAAAAGTTTACAAAACTTGTGTTTTTTATTTATTAAAGATGGATTTTTTTTTAATTTTGTGTACATATTTTTTCTTATTGAAAATGTATTGAATATGTAATTCTATCAGAGAGATACCCTTTGTAATTTTCTTCACTTTCATAGTTTACAATTAATATGTAAGAACTCATGGTCCTCATTTTTCATAAAATAGGCATTAATACCTTTTAAAAATTGTGGCGGAAAACTCTTCCTTCTAGTTCCAGTTTATTAATTCTTTCATAAGTCCACATTGACTGGAAAAAATGTTATGAAAAATTCAACAGCTATGACAAAATCTAATTCACATTCTGATGCAAACAATATTCATGTGGTGACATACTCATCGGAGGAATGTTAACTTCATAGATATGATCATATGAAGTACAAATAACCGGCTGCCATAGTATGAGCCTGGATGATTTGTTCCCAAGGGGGATAGCTGAGACATCATAAAAGTAATGCTTATAGATATTGCAAGAGAATAGTCAACCCTAGTTGATATTATGACAAATAAAATCACCTAAAATTAATGTAACACACTCTTTCTTTTATGAGATCTTCTAACTCCAATGAAAGCCTGTGTGCTAACATGTGCTAATATTGGAGAACATGCAGGAACCTACTATTGGAACTGAGTGTCTACTTCCTCTCCCAAAGTACTGGGTAATCTCAAATTTCACTGCATTATACCATGCTTTTGATGACATTTTTACAAAATACTGCTGTAAGGCTGTAGTAACCAGTACCTCAACAAACAAAAGCAGTATTAGAATCAAACATAAACCAAGATTCTCTCACCATAGTTGAGAGTGTAACGCTTTCATTTAGAAAATTAATTAAATCACTTCTGAAAGATCTGAAGGTCTTTATTTCTAAGGTTCTCACCTGTGGAAGAATAAAGACCCAAACATCAGCAGCTGAGCTACAACTGATTGCTTTTCCTTGAGGGCTAATAGTAATGGATGTGAATGGTTTTAGAGAAAAATAGACTGCATACAAGGAAAAGTGGCAAAATAACTTTTCTTCATCTTTAGGGAACAAACCAATTCTGTTATAGGTAACCCAGTGATTTATTTTCTGTTTTTTTGTAAGAAATGTGAAATGACAAGCCATGTTTTGCTGTATTTGGAGTACTTTGAAGTTTTTGCTACAAGATGATGGAATGGGAAATCAATATTCTAACTGTGGAATAAGAGCTCACTTGCAAATTGCAACCATTGCTTCCAGACAGAGGTACCTAAAGAATTTCCAGCTAATACCTAGTTGTTCAACAACTATAGGCCTTGTTCCCAGCACACAAAAATTCACCAGAAGAATATCCCCAAACCAGACCACATAATACCTAAAGTTTTTTATCTTTTCAAGGTATTTTAAGGAAATATCACAGCAACTAATGAGTATCTACCTGTTGTCTACTTAGTCTCTGCCAAGTCCCAATGAGCATCATTGTAATCTTACCAAATGTTTTCCATTAACTTATCCTGACAGCTCATCGGTGTCAGTCTATAATTATATCTCTTTATGTTTATGTAATGGCATTACCCATATAAAGCTATATACAGAAGGATGGTAGGTCTGCAGTGACATTAACAGTAAAGGGGGGGAATTTGGGGTCCAAGAAGACTCCTTATGGAATGCATCGTCAATGCAGGAAAACTAGGAGAAGGTGCTACCAGTGTGGTCCTTGTGCTCTCTGTATGGCACGATGAGGCCAGAAGGAATACTAGTTCTGAAGGTGAAAGCTTTTAGTGAAGTTAGCAATGATGTTCCCAGTTAGGTGACCACTTCTCATTTTTTTGTGAATCACATTCATCAGTCAGTAGAGGAGAGTCATTGTTTACTTATCTTGCCTGAGCCAAAAAACTTGTTTACAAACTTCAGGATTTTTTCTTAGTCACATGTCTTTCTATGATCTTAGCCTGAACTGATAGAATGAAAATGACCTAAATTGGTATAGCAGGTTGCACTGAAGATCAATGGAAAAAGAACTATAAAGTTTATTACACACTGTGTAATACTTATCCATTATCCTGTCTACAGTCTTCTGTTATTATCAAGTGCTGTTACTATCAAAAAGAAACAGGAAGACCACAGTTTACCACAACTTTTGTCTACACATGTAACTAAATCAGGGAATTCTCATTTTCCCAAATCACCTTCTGAGAGAGAGAGCTGGGGTTGGTAGACTCTTACTTTCATTATCAGGCATCTTGCATATTAATAAATTCATCCTGACATGATAATCTCTCAGATTTTTGAAAATAGGCTGCATCAATGAGTCCAGACAATATCCCAGGATGCCTTCTAAATAGCATGAAACATGATCTACCTGGCCCTATAGAATTGCTACTTAACAATACCTTCCAAACAGGCTTCATGCCTCATGAATGAACAATAGCATCAGTCATTCCTCTGCAAAAAGATTGGCCATCTACAGACCCTGGAAACAACAGACACGTAAATCCCCCTAGTCTCATATGCAAACCCATGGAAAGAATTATCATGGAAATGATCGGTAATGACATAGGAAACCTCCAGACACTGGACCCAACCCAATTTGATTTAATCAAGAGTAGGTCATTGTCAAAGGAAAAAGCTTTAAAGACCAATACACGTAATGTTCAGTTAAGGCACTTTTAATTTACTTGCCGCAAGGAGACAAAAACATGCAAATACAAGGATTTGTCTAACTATTAACAGGAAGTATGTTCATTCTTATAGTGCTTTACAAGACATGGCCTTTTAAGCTGACATAATCAAACACAACTTTTAGCATTGTTCTACAGAAGATGTTGCTCAGATTTTCTGCTGACATGACTAGATTTGTGAGAAACTTTTGAGAAAAACAACTTGGCCTTGGTGACCATTAATCTGTTTACAAGCCTCTATTGTACAGTGTTACTTTTCAAGGTACTCTTCTAATTCAGATACAAGCAAATGCTGATTGCAGTTCATATTTTCAAACAGGCTTTGTCCTAATTATCTGTAACTTCTACAGCTGTGTATTTTCTCACAGCACAGCAGAACTTCTTGTCTAAGTTTCATACAAGTAGTATTGTTCTATTCATTATTTTCCTAACGCAAGCAGAAATCACCTGCTTCTCAGTAAATTTCCAAGGCACAAGCAAGATTTTAGCTAACAATACAAGGTCAAAAAGCAACTGCAGTTTGTACAGATTTATGCAGTATGAAATAGAATAAATGTGTTAACCCTTTTCAAGCTCTAAATGCACTAAGCATATTACTAATACACACATTAATACATATTTTCTGACATTTCCCCCTTTTAATACTTTTATTCTACTTTCAAAATAAGCATAAACAGTTTGTTTTCTTCTCCTAACCTCTTCCACTCAGGATTTGCAGTTAAGAGAGTCATTCTGTTTAAACTTATGAAAGCATTCTCAGTCTTTTAACAGTTCATCAAACTCAGTACTTTGATATAAGGTTTCAGAAACTGACATGTCTACAAGGTCTTTAATCAGTCTTTTCATGCAGGGAATACCACAACAAACACATACTCCCAGTAGGAGCATACCTACACAAATGGCAATCAGGATGTTCATTAGGATGGTACCTCACTCCCCAAACCATTTCTGGAAAAAGTTCGCCAGTGAGTTTGGGCCTGGTTTGGTCATGGCCGACACTTGCTGAATTACCTCAAGATGATTGCCTATCTGTTTATGGTCAGGAATATATGAACAGCATTCTTCTTGGATTAAAGTGCAAGTACCACCTCTCGCCGCTAGGGTGAAGTCGAGAGCCATGTGGTTCTGAAGCACTACAGTTCTCATAGCATTCAGTTCATCAGTCACCAATTCAAGAGTGGAAAAAGTTGCATTACTCATTACTTCGAGAAATTTCGACAGTTTTCTCAGCTCCCAGATCGATTTCACTGCTCCATATGCCAGTAATATGCCTGCCCACGATATAACGCTATCACTCAAGTCCATATGTGTCAGGCCTTTGCCTATGGAATGATGGTCTTTCCAATGCGCATCGATTTGTCCCACTGGATTTACAGGTTTCTTGATGACCTCTCAGACACTTCAAATTTTTCCTCGAGGCAAAACTGCAGTGTGAAGTATGGCCGGAACCAGGTAACCCAAAAAACAACTGCCGGACCAATTCTCAGGTAACCATTTGTATGCATTTCTGCCACACACAAAATAACAGTCCTCTGCTTTAGTAGTAACCTTGCTATGAATATACACTCGCCCTGCATGAAACATTTTTCTATCAATTGTAGACAGCTGTTTATAAAGAACAGAATTATGTTTTACTTCATTAAGTGTTTTGTGCATCAATCCAAGAAATGAATCATAGTTTGTATTACAATAAAGATCTACATTGTTACCTTTAGTGTAACATCTATAAGGAACAGTCACGTTGTAATTGCTCCAACCCACCTGAACAGTATCATTTTTATAAAAACACACAGTTCCCTTTTGTGGAACAGACAAGTGCAATGCTATTTTATCTTGTGCTGTAATGGTTGAGGTATCATAAATCAAGTTCTCCCAGGTCTCATTGACCCCTAGGGGGACCGTAGTAATTAATAACCCCCCCCCCCCCGTATGCTATCAGCAAAGCTGTACAAATCCAGCAATTCGAAACATTGAAAGTCTCAGCATACACATATTTAATTGCCTGGTAAGTGTTAAAGTTTGGATGCCAGTTTATGAGTAATGCTTCACATTTATTCAGTTCAGTCTGTGTGGCTGGGAAAAGACAAGGCCACAACAAAAAGATTATTGTTACTAGTGCAGTTAACAGGATGATTATGCAATACTTCTGAGGAAAGGGTTGTTCTGCATTCCTGTTTCTTCTGGACTCTATAATTTTTGCTCTTGGCATGTAACAAGATTTTTGGCCAGTTTAAAGTTTTTAACTAATTTACGGTATGTCAGGTGGATCCAGGAGGCACGGTCCGCGATTTTGACTGCAGTGGGTGTTGACAAAAGCACTTGGTATGGACCTTCCCACTTTGGAGATGCCCAATTCTTCTTCTTAACTATCTTCAGCCAGAACCACGCTCCAGGGGGCACTGCCACTTTTGATGGTTTGGTTCGTTCTTTATCTGAAACAGAATTTAACTGCAACAAATGTTTAGAATTTAAAAGGTTTTACATATACTCAGCTAATGTACTGTCAGCTTCCTGGTCTGCAGGCATGAGAGATTTCCACTGAGGTATATAATAAGTCCTTCCAAAGAGTTTTTCAAAAGGAGTCAATCCTTTTGCATTTGGAACAGTTCTCATGCTCAACAGTGCCAGAGGCAGACAGTACACCCAGTTTCTCTGTGTTTCCGTTATTAATTTTCTTAGCTTACTTTTTAAAATTTCATTATGCCTCTCTACTAGCCCTGCAGATTGAGGGTGATACGCACAATTTTTCAGATAAATACCAAAATGTCTACTTAACTGTTGTATGGTCTGATTTACGAAGAGTGTGCCATTGTCACTGTAGATCCTTTCCAGAATGCCGAATCTAGGGATGATTTCTTTAACAAGAACTTTGGCCACAGTCGTAGCATCTGGATTTTTAGTCAGAAAGGCTTCCACCCATCTGGAAAACATATCTACAATGACAAGACAATACTTCTTATTTTCACATTTATTCAACTCTATGAAATCCATACAGATAGTATGAAATGGATATGGTGGTGTAGGGAAACTCCCTTGCTTGGGCTTTAATGCCCCTTGTGCATGATATTTATTATAAACGTGGCATAACGAACAAAATTTTTAGAGTAGTTTGTAAATCCGTATGTCATGAACACTTGGTTCACCAGCTGTACCATCCCCCCTGTTGAGACATGGCACTGCCCATGGCTCAACAAAGCTGCATATCTAAACAAATTAGATGGCAATATCAGTTTTCTTTCTTTAGAGATGTACAGCCCTTTTTCAAGAATTGCTCCTCATTTTATCTATCTTTGTTTTTCAGCTTGCGTAGTAAGTGTCTGCATTGTCTTTAACATTTCTAAGTCTAAAATCTCAGAGGGTTGTAATTTCTCATTCAAAAGAAATGCTTCTGAAGCTGCCTGCTTTGCAGCTGTATCAGCCCTCACATTACCTTTTGAAATCCTATCCTGTTGTTTGGTATGAGCTGTGCATTTACAAATAGCTACTTTCTGAGGTAACTGAATAGATTCTAAAAGATCTAAAATAAGCTGTGCATGATTAATTGGTTTGCCACTAGATGTTATCATTCCTTGATTTTTCCACTGTTGCGCAAAAACATGTACAGTAGAAAAAGCATACTGGCTGTCAGTAAAAATGTTCACACATTTACCCTTTGCCAAGGTACATGCCCATGTCAAGGCAATCAATTCTGCTGCCTGTACAGATAAATTATGTGGTAAAGATTTCGCTTCTATAATGTCAGTATCAGAAACTACTGCATATCCTACTAGGTTCTGTCCTGCAGGACCCCTTTTTCACGAGCCATCCACGTAGTATGTCACCTCGGCATCATCCAAGGGAACATCCGTAAGATCTTTTCTAGGCAGTGTCTTTTGCTCAATCACCTGCAGGCAGCTGTGTGGTGTGCCATCTGCAGGGGTTGGGAGCAAGGTAGAAGGGTTCAAAGTCGTACATCGTTCAATTGTCATATGAGGTTGGCTCAACAGTATAGTCATACAGGAAAGATGCCTAGCAGGGGAAAGATATGCTACCTTCTCTTGCAGTAAAATAATTGCGACTGCATGAGGCACTCTCAAAGTGAGAGGGTGGAACAACACTACTGAGGCCGAAGCCTGTACTGCCATTGCAGCTGCAACTACTGCTTGTACACAGTGAGGTAAAGACCATGCCGCTGGGTCCAGTTGTGATGAATAATAAGCAATAGGGCGTTGCTTGTCCCCATGCTGCTGCTGTGTTAACACTGATGTCATATAACCTTGCTTACAATCTACAGTTTGGAAAAAAACATTTATGATAGTTTGGTAATCCCAAAACTAACGAGGACGCTATTAACTGTTTCAGTTTGCAGAAAGCAGATTCTGCTTCTGGCGTCCATTGTAACAAATCCTGTGCTGCCATAGGCTTTTTATAAATCAGGTTAGTCAGCGGTGCAGATTCCAAGGCATAGTTTGGAATCCAACTCCGACAAAAATTAGTCGTACCCAGGAAGGACATCATTTCCTTCTTGGTGGTGGGTTTTGGTGCTTGCAAAATTGCTATTTTTCTGTCCTCATCTAATGTCCTACCCTCCTTGTATATTACATATCCTAGGTATTTAACTTGTTTTCTCCAAAGCTGCAGTTTATTTTTGTTTACTTTATGTCCTTCAGTGGCTAAAAATTGTAATAGCGCTATAGTATCTTCTTTACAATCTTGCTGGGTGGGGGACGCCAGCAGGATATCATCAACATAAAGCAAAATTTGAATACCTCTTGGTGGGGTAAATCCCACCAAGTTGCTTGCCATTTCTTGTGTGAATATTGTTGGACTTTCACAATACCCCTATGGTAGTCGCGTATATGTATGCCTTTTCCCCTGAAATGTGAATGCAAACCAATGCTGACTGTCAGGATGTATCAGTATCGAAAAGAACGCATTGCTGATATCTACCACAGAAAAATATTTCTGTTGAGGTTTTAAATCATTCAACAGGGTGTGTGGGTCTGGCACCGTAGGTGCCCTTGGTATTACTGCGTCATTTACAGCTTGTAAATCTTGGACCATACGCCATTCTCCATTTGCTTTCTTAACAGGAAATAAGGGTGTGTTACATGGTGAATCAGGAGATTCTACCAGCACCCCTTCCTTAAGTAAAGCTGCTATAATAGGTTTGATTCCTACCTCTGCATCTTTTCCTAAGGGATACTGTCTTTTTTGTGGTCTAAATGCTGACTTTGGCATTATAGTAACTGGTCCCGTTGTATGAATAAGTCCTACATCTGATTTTCCTGTTGACCAAAGAATTTCTGGTATATTCTGTAAGGCATTCTCTTCCTCCTTCAATAGGAGTGCTAATCAGCTGTCCTTGCTAGACTGCAAGTGTACAGCTGGGTGGGTCTGAGTTATCCAATTCAACTTCTGTATTTGTATTCCCTATTCTGACAGTTCTAACTCGGTCTGTTTTTCCCATCTCATGACTTTTTCTCCTAAGTCTACCCATTTTATATTCTTGTCCTTAGTTAAGCTAACGTGGTAATCGATTAGATTTATAGAGTGCAAAGAACTCCTGGGGCAATGAACAGCTGGCTACACTGTTCTCTTCTGTGTCCCAGTACAGATTACGTAATATTAATCTGTTTTCACAATTTCCAAACAATTCTTGCTCATATTCCTTCTCAGGTCCTGGTGTGTTACAATAATACAGAGTACAGTGCAACAAATGCTGTTTATCAATGTCAAGGGAGGGGAACTTGCTGATGGCTACATTCATCAATTCTTCGGTCACTGACCCTGGACCAGTCGTAACCAAGTCCTGGCTGTACCAATAACACATTTTACCCTCCGTTTACACTGCAAAGGTATCAATTTGTCGCTGTGCTTCCATACCCTGCATAGTCGGAACTACTGCTATACCAAATAGCTGCATAAGGTCTCTGCCCAAGAGGTTTACTGGGCATTTTGCAGAAACAACAATTTTGCTTTTCTGGGTCAATCCTGAAACAGGATCAGTTATTGCAATATTATGGGAGAGGGGCTCCCGATACAGCTGTAGCTGCTTTCACTAGTATGTAATCAGGTGACTCTGAGTTCAATGGTAGTTTGGAGGGCTGTATCAGGGTCCGTGATGCCCCTGAGTCACACAAGAATCTGACTTCCCTCCCTTCTACCAGGAGTGTAACTTCTGGTTTTGTGTCTGCTAAATAGAGCTCTAAGCTCAATAGAGCCAAATCCAATATTTCATTTTCTTCGCTATCTGTGACTTCCTGCACTTCCTCTATTTCTTCTGTCACATTCTCTACTCCCTCTATCACATTCTCATTTGTCCTTTCTCTGCTATCCCCTTCTAGTGATTTCTGACTATCATATAGTCAGTCCTCACCCTCCTTATCTTCCGTGGTTGCTTTCTTGTTTTTCTTGCAATCCCTTGCCAAGTGTCTCTTTTTACCACATTTAAAACATTCACCCCTTTTCTTTCGCCCTTCAAAGTCCTCTGATCGTTGATCAGATTGTTTGTTTCTCTGGGCATTTCTCTTGCCCTTTTTCCCGGACTGTACTACATAAACTTCTGCTCCATCTTCCACAGAAAATACTTGGGCTTTCTTTTTCTTTTTGCTATTAAAATGCCTTTCGGCATGCCTAGCATATTCAAGTAATGACTGTAATCTGCTTGTACGATGATCTACCATGTGCTTTGTAATAAAGCTGCTTATGGGTGCAATACTGCCTTTCAAAAATGCATTCTTTAACTGCTGCTCATATGGGGAATCATGTGTCTGATCTTCAGGAACCTGCATTTCACAATGGTTATTAAAACATTCTAATAGTCTGGCATAATATCTGTCAATAGCTTCAGCTTCTTGTTGGAAGCATTGATTAATGCAAGACCAGTCTGCCCTAGGCTTCCATTTCTCAGAGATTTGGTCCGTAAGACCTTTCACTCTGTTGTCTAATTCTGCACTACTATGTGGGAGGGGCCTGAGCATAGCGTCACGGGGATTCCAGTCGCCACTAATCATGCGCCAATCTGGTCCCACAATTTGTCTGACTACTTTTTCTACCTCTTCTCCATTTAAATTATAACTTAGCCTCATTCCTCGCAAATCTTCTAAGAACTTTCTAAAATTAACTTTTGGATGGGGAATTCCCTCAGTGGCTTTCCGGATGTCTTCCGGAGTCCAGGGTCTATACATTAGAATAATTGGGTCCTGACCTTCTTGCCCTGCCTGAGGATTAGGTACTTCTATAAGTGGGCATATTTCTTCTTCACTCATAAATCGTGAATTTCTACCCATTTGATATAACTCAATGTCTCCTTTTGAGTTTCCTGCCAATGTTCGAGACCTGGTCTCGATGGGATCTCTAATAAATGGTTTCGCTTTTGTAGTGTCTCTACTCTCAGTGACAGCAGGATATCGCAGGGGTGGACTAACTTGTTCACTCGCCTCTTATTCTGGTAAGGGAGGTGGAGGGGCTGATGCTATTACTAAGTTATTGTCCTCCTTATCTAAAAACATTGCTTTTGAATTATTATTCTTCTGTTCCCTTAGGTTTACTTCCTCAAGCCACCTGTGTGCCTGAGGAATTCCTAATTGATGTTGCTTTTTTACCCGACCTCTAGAATTGGTTTTAAGCTGTCTGACAAGTTTGACAAGTGAGGATTTTTTTAATTTACCATCAAATTCATACTTATTAACCCATTTTGAGTAGTATTTAATATTATCAGCATGCTGTGACTGCATGTATTTTGCGTCTTTGGTTAACGGTGGATTTTGGGACCTTTTTGTACAATTATTACCAATTTTATTCTGCCCTTTTAATCGTTACGTAACACCTTATTTTTAACATGGTACCACATATGTTTTTATAGTCTCTTCACAATGACTACCTACCTGCTCTGTTTCCCTGATCTATGACAAGACAGTAATCTTTCTGTCCCTGACTTATAAACAAAGTATCTAACAGAACAAATACAAATCTAGTCCCTGATCTAAAACAGAAAAAAAAGAAGGTGGATTCACCTTACCTGAGCCTTCGTGATTGATCACCTGGTTCGAGTAAACTCGTCCTTCAGTCGCAGATCAGAAAGTGGCTGCCTCTTTTGTACGACAATTCAGTCGGAGGGCTTTTCAACTAAGAAGAACCGATGTGGTTTCTTCCCCGTACGGTTTCAAGCCACCTGGCCTGTCTGATCCAAGGTGAAGTGAGGATTTCCTGTCCGAAGGACCAATCTGTCAAAGGAAAAAACTTCAAAGACCAATACACGTAAGGTTCAATTAAGGCACTTTTAATTTACTTGCCGCAAGGAGACAAAAACATGCAAATACAAGGATTTGTCTAACTATTAACAGGAAGTATGTTCATTCTTATACTGTTTTACAAGACATGGCCTTCAAAGCTGACGTAATCAAACACAACTTTTAGCATTGTTCTACAGCAGATGTTGCTCAGATTTTCTGCTGACATGACTAGATTTGTGAGAAACTTTTGAGAAAAACAACCTGGCCTTGGTGACCATTAATCTGTTTACAAGCCTCTATTGTACAGTGTTACTTTTCAAGGTACTCTTCTAATTTAGATACAAGCAAATGCTGATTGCAGTTCATATTTTCAAACAGGCTTTGTCCTAATTATCTGTGACTTCTACAGCTGTGTATTTTCTCACAGCACAGCGGAACTTCTTGTCTAAGTTTCATACAAGTAGTATTGTTCTATTCATTATTTTCCTAACGCAAGCAGAAATCACCTGCTTCTCAGTAAATTTCCAAGGCATAAGCAAGATTTTAGCTAACAATACAAGGTCAGAAAGCAACTGCAGTTTGTACAGATTTATGCAGTATGAAATAGAATAAATGTGTTAACCCTTTTCAAGCTCTAAATGCACTAAGCATATTACTAATACACACATTAACACATATTTTTCTGACAGTCATGCATACTCAACCTGGAGGACTTCTTTGGGAAGGCCACCAAAGCAATGAATGAGAGAAAATGGTTCACACTGCCTACCTTGACATAGCTAAGGTATTTGACACAATCACCCACTTGGGCATTGTTGACAAACTTAAAAGGTTAGGTAGAAAACATTATGTCACTCGGTGGATAGCCAGGACTCAGGAAGTTAGAATTTGGAAGTCCACCTCTAAAAAGTGGTCAGTCACAAGTGAAGTCCCTCCAGGATTGTTCCTGGTATTGCTCCTATTTGGCATTTACTTCTCTGAAGTCAATAGCATCTGGCTGACTAAATTTGGAGATGATTACAAAGTAGGAGTTGCCACTGAATTACTCCCTGACACAAATGTTCTCCAAGAAGGGCTGACACAGGCAAACCACTGATGCCAGAACCATGGACTAAAACTAAATGCCAAGAAATCTATAACAGTATCCTTTGAGAAGTCATCCACCCTGGTAACTAACATATTGACAACATAAACCTAAGAGTTGACCCAGTAGACAGGTACTTGGAGACACACATAGACAGTAATCTAGGCTTTGGCCATTGCATGACTACAGTTGTGAGGAAATCATTCTATGTTATGCAACTTATAAACAAGGGTATGTCATCTAAGTCCAATGAAGTCATTGCTTCACTGTATGCTGCATTTATCAGACCTATCATTGAGCACAATGTCCCCTTTGGTATGTACCTAGCCAGGTATATCCAACAATTAGAACGTCCACAGAGATTCCTCACTAAAAGAATGCAGGACATGAGTAACATGCCCTATGCAGACCACCTCACGGCTATATCCCTGTATTTTGTCTCCTATAGGCTGTTGAAGGGAGATACAGTGGATATAAAAAGTTTACAAACCCCTGTTAAAATGCCAGGTTTTTGTGATATAAAAAGATAAGACTGCAATAAATCATTTCAAAACATTTCCCATCTTTAAAATGATCTATAACCTGTACAATTCAATTGAAAAACAAACAAATGTGTTAGGGGAAAAAATATAAAAAATAAAAAATGTACAATAAGCTGGTTGCATAAGTGTGCACACTTAAACTAATACTTTGTTGAAGCACCCTTTGATTTAATTGCAACATTCAGTCTCCTTGGGTACACATCTGCTATTAAAGAGACTGATTAACCCCAAATAAAGTTCAGCTGTCCTAGTAGGATTTTCCTGACATTTACTCAGTTGCCTGCTACAACAAAAGCCATGGTTCGCAGAGAGCTTACAAAGCATCAAAGAGATCTTATTGTTGAAAGGTAACAGTCAGGAGAAGGGTACAAATAAATTTCCACAGCATTGGATATACCATGGAACACAGTGAAGACAGTCATCAAAACATGGAGAAAATAAGGGAGAGCAGTGATGTTGCAAAGAACTGGATGTCCCTCCACAATTGATGAAAGGACAAGATGAAAACTGGTCAGGGAGGCTGGCAAGAGACCTATAGCAACACTAAAGAAGTTGAAGGAATTTCTGGCGAGCACTGGTTGTGTACTACATGTGACAACAATCTCCCGTATTCTCCATATGTCTGGACTGTGGGGTAGGGTTGCAAGACAGAAGCCTTTTCTCACACAGAAAATCATCCAGGTCTGGCTAAAATTTGCAAATCAATATGTCAAGTCTCTCAAAAGCATGTGGGAAAGTGTGTTATGGTCTGATGAGACCAAGGTTGAACTTTGTGGCCACAATTCCAAAAGGTATGTTTGGTGCAAAAACAACACTTTGCATCAACAAAAGAACACCATCCCTATGGTGAAGCATGGTGGTGGCATCATCATGCTTTTGGGTTTCTTTTCTTCAGCTGGAACTGGGGTTTTAGTCAACATGGAGGGAATTATGGACAGTTCCAAATACCAGTCACTTTTGGCCCAAAACCTTCAGGCGTCTGCTAGAAAGCTGAAGATGAAGTGGAATTTTACCTTTCAGCACAACAATGACCCCAAGCATACAACCAATTCAACAAAAAAATTACTTTACCAGAAGAAAACTAAAATTTTGAAATGGCCCAGCCAGATCCCAGACCTAAATCCAAAAGAAAATATGTGGGGTGACCTGAAAAGGGATGTGCACAAGAGATAGTGTCACAAGCTGACAGAATTGGAGCACTTTTGCAATGAAGACTGAGCAAATATTGTCAAGTCAAGATGTGCCATGCTGATAGATTCCTACCCAAGAAGACTGAATGCTGTAATTAAATCAAAAGGTGCTTCAACAAAGTATTAGTTTAAGGGTGTGCACACTTATGCAACCAGCTTATTGTATGTTTTTTATTTGTTATATTTTTCCCCTAACAGATTTGTTTGTTTTTTAATTGAATTGTGCTGGTTATAGGTCACATTAAAGGTGGGAAAAAATCTGAAATGATTTATTGTGGTCTCATTTTTTTATATCACAAAAACCTGACATTTTAACAGGGTGTGTATACTTTTTATATCCACTGTATATGCCTGGCATACAAGGCACTGTCAGACCCCAATCTGATGAACTTCCAGCATATCCCAAAAACAAACAGTACCAAAATTACCTATTCTAAAGACTTAAACCTTGTCTGTGATATAAATAGGACTTATTGGAGAGACAAGTATGCATCCCAGCCACTAGGCTCCACATCCATGAGAAGCAGATTTCCTCCCTAACCCAATTCAAGTGTAACTTGGACAATTGGATAGAGAAGAGGAAATTCATCCCTGGTTTGGCACCTATGTCTCTAATGGACACAGGCAACCTGTAAATGGTTCATCTCCCAGGTGCCTGCTTGCAAATGCTTCATATCCCAAGCTCCTGCTTACACAGGTACCAAAACTTGTCTGGCTAGGCTTAAAAATGCCCTTGTGGTCATTAGCCTAGTAAATACATTTGAACCTATGAACTGGTGGCTAGGGGAAAACATGTATAGAACTCAAGTTGCTAGATGCTACATATTTATGCTGTTTTCTTTGTTTGGGACCAACAGTGAGTACTAGTCATTTATTTATCTAGGATCATTTTTCTGTAGTTTGATCTATATAGGTAACTTAGACATTTGGAGCTTAGAATGTTCTGTATACATTCTATTTTATTGCCTTTTATTTCACTTCCCTGGGTGTGCCAGCCTATGTATAGTTTACCATTTTCTTTATTACATAAGTAAAGTTCATTTATAGGTTCATAGGTCCATAGGTAGGTACTAGGCTATTGGCCCTAGGACCTATATAAGCCTAGCCAAAAAGGTAAAAAACACTTATGCAACCAGCTTATTGTATGTTTTTTATGTTATATTTTTTCCCCTAACAGATTTGTTTGTTTTTTAATTGAATTGTGCTGGTTATAGGTCACATTAAAGGTGAGAAAAGTTTTGAAATGATTTATTGTGGTCTCATTTTTTTATATCACAAAAACATGACATTTTAACAGGGTGTGTATACTTTTTATATCCACTGTATATGCCTGGCATACAAGGCATTGTCAGACCCCAATCTGATGAACCTCCAGCATATCCCAAAAATAAACAGTACCAAAATTACCTATTCTAAAGACTTAAACCTTGTCTGTGATATAAATAGGACCTATTGGAGAGACAAGTATGTATCCCAGCCACTGCCCCTTCTCTGGAACAGGCTCCCCATCCATGAGAAGCAGATTTCCTCCCTAACCCAATTCAAGTGTAACTTGGACAATTGGATAGAGAAGAGGAAATTCATCCCTGGTTTGGCACCTATGTCTCTAATGGACATAGGCAACCTGTAAATGGTTCATCTCCCAGGTGCCTGCTTGCAAATGCTTCATATCCCAAGCTCCTGCTTACACAGGTACCAAAACTTGTCTGGCTAGGCTTAAAAATGCCCTTGGGGTCATTAGCCTATTAAATACATTTGAACCTATGAACTGGTTGCTAGGGGAAAACATGTATAGGACTCAAGTTGCTAGATGCTACGTATTTATGCTGTTTTCTTTGTTTGGGACCAACAGTGAGTACTAGTCATTTATTTATCTAGGATCATTTTTCTGTAGTTTGATCTATACAGGTAACTTAGACATTTGGAGCTTAGAATGTTCTGTATACATTCTATTTTTGTTGCCTTTTATTTCACTTCCCTGGGTGTGCCAGCCTATGTATAGTTTACCATTTTCTTTATTACATAAGTAAAGTTCATTTATAGGTTCATAGGTCCATAGGTAGGTACTAGGCTATTGGCCCTAGGACCTATATAAGCCTAGCCAAAAAGGTACCCTGGCTTTCGCCACCCAAGAAAATTATTTTCCTGTGCCCCTGTCGAGCAGAGCCACAGAGGTGATCCCTGGGGTGAATTTCCTATTTCCCATCCATAGGTTCATAGGTAGGTTCATAGGTAGGTACTAGGCTATTGACCCAAGGGCCTAAGTAAGCCTAGCCAACAAGGTTCCCTGGCTTACACCACCCAAGAAAGTTATTTTCCTGTGCCCCTGTTGAGCAGAGCCACAGAAGTGATGCCCGGGGTGTTTTTCCTATTTCCCATTAACTTATCAAGATTTTTCTTGAAGAGTGCTAATGAGGAACTTTGCTTGAGATAGGTGGGTAGCTTGTTCCAGAGTAATGGAAGTCTCTGGGACAGGAATCTATCCCTCCAGCATGTCCTGTTTATTGTGGTGACAAGGTTTAGGTCCCTAGAGTGTGTAGCTTGGAGGGATTGGGATTTCTTTAGATATAGCATGTCCAACAGCTCTGGGTTTGACATAGCTTTATATGTTAGGCAGAGATCACCTCGGAGTAGGTGATATGCTACAGAGTAAAGCTGGAGTTTTTTGAGACGGTCAGTGTAGGGCATCTGTTTGAGGCCAGTAATCCTCTTTGTGAGGTACTTCTGTGGCCTTTCCAGCTGATGCAGATGTCTTGTGAAGTACATTCCAAAAGGGGCATTGTACTCTATAATGGGTCTAATGAGTGTTGAGTAGAAGGGAACAATGACCTCTTTTTTTTAGATGAGAATCCTTTTGTGATGAGGTGTGCCATGAAGAAGGATTTCCTGACTACTGTGGCAATGTGATTATCAAAGGAGAGACTACTGTCCATCTGGGTCCTCAGGTCTCTTATCACACATTCAGCATTAAGTAGACTGCCGCCTATGTTGTAGTTCATGGGTACAGAGTTTTTACCAAAGGTGATGACAATGTACTTTTTGACAATGAGCTTGAGGTCATGGCTCTGACACCAGGCATCTGTCTCAGTGAGGCCCTTCTGTAGGATGTCCACATCATTTGGGGACTGAACTATGGCTCCTAGTTTGCAGTCATCTGTGAACTTCATTAGCTAAAGGCCTTCTGTGTTAGCCTATACTTCAGAGAAGTAGATACCAAACAGGAGAGGTCCCAGGACTGAACTCTGTAGTACTCCACTTCTCACTGGTTTGAAGTGAGATTTGGAGTCTGCAACTTTTACAGTGTGGGTTCTGTTAGTGAGCCAGTTGTCAACCCATCTTGTGATGTAGGAATTTATACCTAGTTTAGTGAGTTTAGCTATAATTCCAGAATGGGGGATGGTGTCAAAAGCCTTGGCGAGGTCAAGATAGGCTGTGTGAACCACCTTACCCTTATCTACAGCTTTGGTGACTGCCTCATAGAAGTCTATCAGGTTCAGGAGGCATGATCTGCCTTTCACAAACCCAAACTGGGTGGGGTCCAGAGTTTGGAGGTTACCAATTACCAATGTCTTTGTTTATGAGTTCGATGATGATACGTTCCATGGCCTTACAGACCAGGCTCGCCAGGCTAATAGGGTGATAGTTCCCTGAATCAGTGATGGTTCCCCCTTTGTGGAGTGGGATAACTGTTGCTGTGTGCCATTCAGTGGGCACAAAGCCTGATGTGAGACTATGACTGAACATGGTGCTTAGGTGGGGAGCCAGTACGTTCTGAAGTTCATGTAATACGCAGCCTGGGATGTTGTCTGGTCCCATGGATGCTGTGTTTTTGGCTTTAGAGACTGCAGCTTTTACCTGCGTAGTTGTGATTACAGGGACTCTGCATTCTTCCTGTATAGATATGGGCCCTTTAGGGGGTGAATGGGGGATAACGTTAGCACTGAACCTATCTGCCAGGACGTTGGCAATATTAGTTGGTTATGTAATTTTCATGCCGTTGTGCTGTAACTCAGAGCAGATCTGGGTGCTGCCATTGCGATTCTTGACATAGCTATAGAATGTTTTGTGGTTGTCCCTAGAATCAGTGGTGATTTTGTTTTCATAGCTAGCTTAGAAGGATCTTATAAGGGATCTCAGCTTCTTACTGAGGCTGACCAGGAAACTCCTCCACTCATGGGATTTTACTCTCTTTTGCAACAGTTTCTTTCTTCTGCTGTAGAGTTTGATTATGGCAGGGGACAATCAGATTGCTTCCTTTTTTTGGAGGATAGCGTCTTGGTTCTGTTTGGGATAGCATGATCCATACACTCGTGTAAGTGCTTATAGAGTGTATCTGTGTAGGATTCAGCAATTGTAGCTGTATTGTCCATCTGCATGGGTGTCATGAAGTTCATCACGTCTGTCTTAAGAAGCATGAAGCTGGCTTTGGAGAATTTATTTACAGTGATTTCCTTAATGGGGGGTGTGGGGTGTGGATATCTAGGGTGATTAGCTTATAGTCGGATCTGACCAATGAGGAGTTGACTTCAGGTGTGGAACACTGGTCACTCATGTTGGTAATGACTAGGTCTAGGATATTGTTGCCCCTTGTGGGGGTGTGGATAAGTTGATCCAGGGCATTGGAATTTATGAATTCCAGAAAGTGTTGAGCGAAGGAGTTGGTACATGAGTAGTTTTCTCTGTTAATGGTGGGGTAGTCGAAATCACCCATTATTAGGGTGTTTGGTTAAACCCTAATATTTTCCATTATATCAAGAAAAGAGGAATGGAAATCATGGGGCATGGTGGGGGATCTGTGGCAAGCTACAATTTGGATTGCAATTTTGCCCAGAGTTAGTTGCACTTGGATAACCTCGGATGCATTATACTGAGCAACTAGCCTGCAGGTGTGGATATCCTTAATGAATATGGACACACCTCCTCATTTGGTATTCCAGTCCAGGTTAGTTGGCCGAAAAGTGTGGTATGAGTTATAGCCTGGTAATGCAGGGGTGCTCTCTGGATCCTTGAAACAGGTCTCTGTCACTGCACAGATAGCGATGTTCTCCATTTTAAGGAGTGCCTTGAGTGAGTGCATTTTGAGATTTCGACTTCTAGCATTGAGTAGCATTACCCTCAGTTTTTGCTTACCTGTTCCTGTTACAGTGGTGAATATGTCATTTGAACCTTGCCTAAAAAAAGGCACTATAGGGGCAACAGTATCTGGAATCCCAGGGGTGACAGGTGCAGGCCAACTCTGGCAAAGCATTGAGGTTTGTTGACCATACTGGATCCCATTAGAATGACACCAGAAGCTTAGCCAATTGTTGAAATCAATCATTTTGTCCTTGTACTGCGGTATCATTCTGGACAATGGCAGGATGCTATTCAGGGCTAGGGTCATACCTGCCTGGGCTAAAAGATCGGAGCACTCTTCCATGTCTCTTTTCATGCAGTCCAGGAAGCTGCATCTCAGGTCATTCACACCAACATGGACAATGACAGAGTCACATTTGTACTTGTTGTAGAGTGACCTGAGTACGTGGGTTATGTGGTGGATCCTGGCACCTGATAGGCAACTGACAGTAACTTTCTCCTTGTTTAGCCTGGTGAGTGGGACATAAGTGTGCCTGACTATAGAGTCACCTATGACTAGTGTGTTGGGTACGTTGTTTTGCCTTATGGGCTGTGGTTGAGTGACACACTGAGTCTGTGGGCCATGTGTCATTTGGGTTGTGTTGGGGGGTGGAGGTTGCTTGCGTTTCTGCTTTGGAGGTCTCTGTTGCTTGAGCAGATTATTACTGAGAGCCTCCATGAATGTTTTTGTGTTTCTAAGTGTGGATTTTGGTGGTGTAGGTTTAGTGGAGCTATGTGATGAGTGTGTTGTGGTGCAAGTGTTTACCTCCTCCTCTTGACTGTCAAGTTCAGTCTTGGTTGGAAAGATCTTTACCTCCAGTTTGGCTAGATAAGTGCATCTCTCACAGGTTGTGGTATTGGGTGGTAGGAAGAGAGGGTTGTCTGTGTACATGAGGCAATTGCTACATTGCCCCAAGATGCCCAAATTCATCAGATAGACAGGAGAGAGCACTGGGAGATGACCCTTGGACATGCCTGAATAAAAAACTACTTTCCTCTAGACAAGTGAAGAAAGTGAGTATAAGAGCTGTTTTTCTCTAAGCAAGTGAGGAAAGTAAGTACAAAAACTGTTTTCCTCTAGGTAAAGAGGAAGGTTGAGTGCTGTAGTAATTTGTAGCTTATTTAGTGCTAACAACAAGTTGTGAACAAGTGCTGAGCATGAATAAGCAAATTCAAGTGCTAAAACTAAGAATCTGTGCCTGGATCTTGTGGTAGATAGGTTACCTAGTGCTTATCACTCCCACTGATAAGCTAGAATGCTTCCCTCCAACACAGAAAGGCTTGGGGGGCACGGAAGCTTACAAACAGTCCAGGATATAGCAAATCTGTATCTAGACTAGACTAGTTACAGGAAAGGTGGGAAACAAGTACAAATGCGGGCTTTTAAACCAGAAAGTTGCAAAAGATGGAAAAACTGCCCAAGCAGCCAATAAACTACAATTTCTAGGCCAGAAACCACTCTTGTGATAGATAGGCTACCAAGTGCTTACCACTCCCACTGATAAGCTAGAAGGCTTCCCTCCAACACAGAAAGGCTTGGGGGGGCTCAGATGCTTACAAGCAGTCCTGGATACAGCAAAGCTGTATCTGGACTAGACTAGTTACAGGAAAGGTGGGAAACAAGCGCAAATGCGGGCTTTTAAACCAGAAGGTTAAAAGAGATGGAAAAACTGCCCAAATGGCCAATAAACTACAATTTCTGGGCCAGAAACCACTCCTGTGGTAGATAGGCTACCTTGTGCTTACCACTCCCACTGATAAGCTAGAAGGCTTCCCTCCAGCACAGAAAGCCTTGGGGGCTCAGAAGCTTACAAACAGTCCTGGATATAGCAAATCTGTATCTGGACTAGACTAGTTACAAGAAAGATGGGAAAGAAGCGCAAACGCAGGCTTTGAAACCAGCAAGTTGAGAGACACGGGAAAACTGCCAAATGGCCAATAAACTACAATTTCTGGGCCAGAAACCACTCTTGTGGTAGATTTATTAATCTTTAAACTCTTGAGTCTGGTGCTTAAGTATTATTAATATATTTCTGCATAGTTACATATCTGAGAATTGGGTACTCATTACTTACACTGATGATTAGCAAGCTGTGTGGCACACATCTTGTATTCTGCTTAATGCCTTCTACCAGTGAAAGAAATATCAATTGCTGTATTTCATATTTGGCTTGATTTAAAATCAGAGGGTAAGTGGAATTCTTTGGCTTTTTCCAGGTTGGTTGCAGTACATCTGCACCAGTAAGAAGGTTATGGGAATTTGAAAAACTCTGCCAGCCTTTATTGGAGTAGCAATTGTCTCATTATTACTGACAGCTATCTATTACTTAAACAAATTAGCACAGTTTGTGAGAGATACTGTTATTTGATGCTTTTGGAGGTAGACTCTTACATGAAGAGACTGCAAATAATGAATAGGTTTTCAGTAATACACAAGATCATACTAAACCATCACATGTAAATCAGTTAAAACTTTTTAT